>NC_049217.1:11759095-12084095 GCF_013347855.1 Anguilla anguilla
AGGAGCGATGACACTTTAACGTCAGGCACAAGACTGTGTGTACATGTACTACAGACACAAGTCTAATGGAGTATTATGTGTTTTGATGCGTATGCGTGTATATGCTCCCTGACTGCAGTTCCCTCTCCTCTCCTGCAGGAGGCGCTGATTCACCTGGGGGCCAAGTTCTCTCCCTGCATGCGGCGGGACCAGCAGGTGCACCAGCTGATCCAGGCGAAGCGGGCGCAGGAGCGGGACTCGGCCTGCTGCGTGCGCAACGACCGGTCCGGCTGCGTGCAGACGGCCGCAGAGGAGTGCTCTGTGAGGCCCCGCCCTGCGCGCATGCGTAGCACAGCTGCTGAGTCGGACGCTAGCATAGCTAGCATAGCCAAACACCAGCGTGACACTGTGCAGTCAAACACCAGCGTGACACTGCGCAGTCAAACACCAGCGTAACACTGCGCAGTCAAACACCAGCGTAACACTGCGCAGTCAAACACCAGCGTAACACTGCGCAGTCAAACACCAGCGTAACACTGTGCAGTCAAACACCAGCGTAGCGCTGCGCAGTCAAACACCAGCGTAGCGCTGCGCAGTCAAACACCAGCGTAACACTGTGCAGTCAAACACCAGCGTAACACTGTGCAGTCAAACACCAGCGTACACTGCGCAGTCAAACTCCAGCAGTTTAATGGCTGTCTGTAGGTACAGGAATAAGGATAAGTCTAAATGATGGCATCATGTCCTTTGACCCTTGTGTTGAGTTTCACTCTTGTTTCTGTCCCAGACGACGCTGGCCGTGTGGGTGAAATGGCCGGGGCACCCCAGCGCCCCTCTCCTGCGGGGCAAAGTGCGCCAACATGGGTCTGTGTGCCACCAGGACCCCAGGTAAAACGCTACATGCCGCACATGCATAACACAACAGCTGCCTCATTGTACTGCCACCACAGATCCTCAATAGTCACCAGATATTCAGCTTCTGCGTTCCTTTCTTTCTCATTGCTTCCTATCGCAAGGAGGGTTTTGGTTGGTCTCAGGAGGTATAAGTGTTGTGTTGCCATTTATAAATATTAATGAAAGAGGAGTACCAAAGTCCAGAACATCCACTATATGTGACACACCTCTTCTGGAATGTTCATAATATTGGTTCCAGCTTTAACAATTTTAGTGTTCACCATCTGAGTAGTCTAAAGAATCTGTGCTGCCACCTGGGAAAAACCAGGGATGTGATTGGAGTCTTCTGTAATGTATATTCATATGTGAGATTTGATTATGGTTTGATTCTTATGTACTGGTTGTGTTCTTGTTTGTGATTGGTGCATGATCACTGCAGGATTTGTCTGGAGCCTGCCTCTGTGCCTCCTCACGAGTGGCCCGATGACATCACCAAATGGCCGGTGAGTACAGTCATACAAGAGCTGTAGCTACAGGGCCGCAGTGCAGGGCTGCTGTACCTCGGAGGGCCTCTGTTTCACTGGGGGTTCTGATTGTGCTTGTGTTCCTGTAGATCTGCACCAGGCACAACACAGGAAACCACACCAACCTGCCCCACATGGACTGCGCTCTCACTGGGCGACCCTGCTGCATCGGCACCAAAGGGAGGTGAGGAGAGAACACACACACGCATTGTCTCTTTCTCTCTCTCTTTCTGACACACACACACACACACTCTATCACACCCACACACACACGCACACACATACACACACACACATACTCTCTCTCTCTCTCTCAAACACACACACACTCTCTCTCTCACACACACATACACACACACACACACACACACAGTAGAGTGTACAGGATAATGTTGGATAGGGATTGGTAACAGTGGGCTGTAGTGACGGTATGTGTACCTGTACAGGTGTGAGATAACATCCCGGGAGTACTGTGATTTCATGAAGGGTTACTTCCATGAGGAGGCCACCCTCTGTTCCCAGGTGTGTATCTGACTGCACTGTGACCAGGTAAACCCCACTCTGACCGCACGGTCGACCAGGTAAACCCCACTCTGACCGCACGGTCAACCGTGTAAACCACACTCTGACCGCGCTCTGACCAGTATTACCTGTGCCAATTTGACCCAGTGATATATTGACTAACTGCTATCAGGCTCTATGTGTTTCCCACCATCTGCAGTCAGAGACCCAGGTTTTCTTTGTGAAATAACGGACTTCCTGTACAATCCAGTGTTACACCTCCAGGATGGAGTGTGTTGGTAGTTGGCTGTGATCAGCAATGGCAGAAGCTCCTTTATCTCCTGCAGTTTGAAACACTGTGTAGTTACAGTTTTTCTCAGTGCGGAATAAAGATTCAAATACCACAATCAATATCTGTTTAAATGGTATGAATATGCACCTTTTTGAATTGACTGTTAAGATGTTAGAGGTTGTTAATGAAAATTGTGACTGTGATTGGCAGCCCCTCTGTATTTAACCTGTATAGCTGTGGTGACATTAGTTATGATTTGAAAGATTGCCATGACGATATAACACCATTTCACTGATGAAGGCAATGTGCCCAAACATGAATCTGTAGCTTCATCTTTGATGAGAAAACATTGACTTGATATGAATGCAGTTACTGCAGCCTCACTCTCTAGGTGTGTTTTTAACTCTTAAAGAGGCAATATAAGAATGTGATGCATTTATGTTTAGAATTGTAAGGTGTGTAATGGTACCCCCATCCCCAGGTACACTGCATGGATGACGTGTGCGGGCTCCTCCCCTTCCTGAACCCTGAAATCCCAGACCAGTTCTACAGGCTGTGGCTCTCTCTCTTCCTGCATGCGGGGTGAGTGACAGTGGGTGGGGCTCTCGGGGGGGAGAAGCTTCCCAGACAGATGATGACTGCATCAGAGTGGGAAGAGCACAATGTGTTCTTTGTCCAGGGGTGGGCAGCTCCTGCCCTGTGTGTGTGCTGGCTATCATTTCCATCAATCACCCCTGGCTCAAATGGCTAATTAGCCATTTACAGCAACACCGGCCCACTTCTAGATGAGACTGCAGTAATGATTGGATTAATTAATTAAGAGAATTAGTTGGCTGCCTGCCGAGAACCTGACGGAACATATTTCCCTTGGCTTTCAAACACAAGAATGAGCTTGGTGGAGTGAAGGAATGATTTTGGGAAGCCGCCAGAGTCTTACTGAATGCTTGGGAATTTGACCAAACACCTTTCCCTAGCATTAAAAATGTATCAATTTTTTTTAATTAAAACTTGATTTGAACTGTAGTTTGGGTTACAGACGTATGCAGAGAGAAGTATCTGTGTTGTTTTCTGTCGTTTTGAGATAAGCGCTAGCTCCCTTTCTTTAATGATTGCTCGTGGCTCCCTACCCAGAATCCTCCATTGCCTGGTGTCGGTGGCGTTCCAGATGACCATCCTTAGGGACCTGGAGAAGCTGGCGGGCTGGGTGCGGATCTCCATCATCTACATCCTGAGCGGCATCACGGGCAACCTGGCCAGCGCCATCTTCCTGCCCTACCGAGCCGAGGTACAGAGGGGTGACCCCAAACCCCCCCCCCCCCCGAATCTTATACCTGTAGTACGCTACATACAGAACCACAGCTCCGCCCCAATGTACAGCATCAAAGCTTCAGTAACTGACCTCATTTTAATGTATGCACAGTGTTTATTCTGAATGTGTTTTGTGTATGTGTGTGTGGGTTGGTGTGCACGTGTGCGTGGGTTGGTGTGCATGTGTATGCTTACGGTATGGATAGGTGGATTTGGGTGTGCATGTGCAGGGTGTGGAAATATATCAGCTGTGTGTGAGAGAGAAAGTGTGTGTGTGTGTGTGTGTGTGAGAGAGCGCGTGTGTGTGTGTGTGAGTGCATGCGTGTGCGTGTGTGTTTGTGCTTCTCCAGGACAGAGGTCACATCCCCCCCCCCCCCGTGCTCTGTCCCACAGGTGGGTCCTGCGGGCTCGCAGTTCGGCATGCTGGCCTGCCTGTTCGTGGAGCTGTTCCAGAGCTGGCAGATCCTGGCGCAGCCGTGCCGCGCCTTCGCCAAGCTGCTGTGCGTGGTGCTGCTGCTGTTCGCCTTCGGCCTGCTGCCCTGGATCGACAACTTCGCCCACGCGTTCGGCTTCGCCTCGGGCCTGCTGCTCTCCTTCGCCTTCCTGCCTTACATCAGCTTCGGCCGCGCCGACATGTACCGCAAGCGCTGCCAGATCCTGGCGGCGCTGGCCGCCTTCCTGGCGCTGCTCTCCGGCCTGGCCGTGCTCTTCTACGTGCGGCCCTTCAAGTGCGACTGGTGCGAGCTGCTCACCTGCATCCCCTTCACCGACACCTTCTGCGGGAAGTACGACCTGAACGCGCACCTGCACTGAGCCGCCGCCGGGGGGCGGCGTCGAGCAGGCTGTGAAACGAGACCTGGTTTGCATATGGTTGCCCCCCCCCCCCACAGCCCCTTTACTGTAAACTGTGACGATATGGTTTTTCTACTTTTTGTTATTTTTTTAACGTTCTTAAAGTCACGGACACTGCCCAGCCCGTCAGCAGTAGTTCGTACCACCCGAGGACTTCCTCTGTTCCTTCTGACCAATATTCCTCCGGGAGCCAGTCCTTCTGGAAAGAGCGCTACAAACGGCTCTTTCTGGTCTGACCCAAACCCTCGAACGAGGCCCACTTTTACTCTCCGACATTTGACCTGCGCTAGAGAGAGAGAGAGAGGCTGGCTCTGGTGCACCGGAGAAAAGGATGCTCCCCCTCTTCTTTATCTCATCCCTTTTTTTACTTTTGATCTCTCACTTTTTAAAAAAGTTCTTCCGAAATCTGGCCTGGGTTCTTATTTGTTTATCAGGCACCTCCTGGGACACCTAAACTACTAGGGAAAAAGAAAAAATACTCGACTCAAGACAACGGACACAAGCCGTCGGTGCCTTGGTGATAGAGTACTGCCATATTTTTGTTATTCCCGCTCGAGCGGCCGAAATGTTGACGGTTTTATTTGTTTGGTTTATTGCTTGTGAAGCAGTGACGAATGGCGAAGTCGGGCCGCGTTTTAGCTGCCCGCCCACTGACTTGTAAAGTAACTTGACAATACAGCCACGGAAAACCTCAAACCCCGCCTTCCAGAGTATTCTGTCTCTGTCTCCTGTCTGTCTGTCCCGTGTGTGTGTGTTCTACACGCTGCCGTGTGTCAGATTTCAGTGCTTTGCGCCCAGCCTGTTTTAGGGGTGAAACGATGTCACTAGCATGTACCCTATTCCGTTTGTCAAGTTATCTGTGCATGGAAAAACACAAAGTATCATTGTGCTAATCAGTTATATATTGGCTATAATCAGGTAATAACTTTAGAAAATGTCTCCAGTTTATGTGTGCGGTGGGGTGTGCTGGGTCACATTGAGCGAAATTGTGAGGTAGCTGACTGATGATTTTCCTCAGCATTGTATGTTGGGAGTATTTCTAATCATCTGTTCAGTCTCATTTCCAGAAGTTTCCACACCTTATCTGTGTCCACATTCCTCATTGGGACCAGTAGCCAAAGCTTGTGGACGCCTTATGTGTTTATGTCTGTTGCCCAAAAGACAGTCTGCCAATCGGAGGGTCACATTTAACTCAGCAAAAATCTGGGAGTATTTCAGTATCGGAATGACCACTTCCTTTTCAAAATGATTTATTATTTCAATCAAAAACTAATCATGGCTCAAGCAGACATAATAAAAACATTATAGCAACATTATACAAACTTACAAAGGACATATTTACAGTGGAAGCAGCAAGTGGGCAGCTTTGAGTGAATAAGATCTGTGATCCTAAAAGTACTAAAGTGTCGCCCATCATAATTAAGCTGTTTTAATTATTCTTTAAGACATGTATACGTGCTGGCTACATATTCACGTTCAAGAAATGTAGATGTTCAAGCTGCATGTATTTACTTGACATGAACATTTACAATTTGATTCATCAATTCAGCTACTGGTGTTTTGTGTATTTGTAGCACTGGATCTGGTAGACAACTAACATCTGAGGACTGGTTTGTTCGCTGTTCACATTTAACACGGCTTCCTGTTTGTACCAAAATTTCCAGTGTTAATGAATGTGAGCCTCCCTTTAAATTGTGTGACAATAATCCCTGAAAGCATCTTTTGTACGATGGTTGCATAGATCCTTTATACAAACCGGAGACTTCGCTCAGGATTGGTAAATCTGAAGTTTGTTCTCTGCTGTTAAAACTGAAATGTTCTCTTTCAGTGCATCCTCTGATCATAAAGGGGTTTGATGAAGGACAGTAGCACTTGATGTTCTTTCATTGGCACGCCTCTTCATGAATATTCATGAACTGTAGCACAAGAACCCCTGCCACCAACTGGAACCTCCCAGGGTAAGACAGGGCTAAGAAAACAGGGCTAAAACAGACCGATGTATCCAGACATTGATGCCAAACCAGAAGTAAGCAAACGGACCTGCTTAACTCTGTTCTGGCACCAAATGCTTAGACACTGTATGGATATGTTGTTATATTAGTAACCCTGGAGAAAGGAAATGCAGAAGATGGCGAGAAGGCAGGAGTTGACCATCTGGTCACTGTAGAGGATCTGTGGCAGTGGCACAGCGCATGATGGGGCTAGCAGCCACTGTCCCGCCGGGCTTAGGCTGCCCCGCCCAGCTGATACACCATCTCCAGGAAGCGCAGAGTTCCCACGGCGATGGCAGAGGGCCCGCTCTCGACGTGGGCGTGCCGGGCATGTGCACGCTCATGGCTTCCTGGATCACAAATGGCACTGATGTTATTACCTAACAGGATACTAAGCTCATATTCTTAACATTGACATTCACAGTTATTAGAAATTTATTTAAGATATATTCTTGCTATTAGAATGTCTCAGTGTCTTCCTGATTTTAATTTGGTTCATCTTCTGAAAATCAATTAATGGGGGTGGCCTTGAGCAGTATGGTTTCACTGGATGTTCAGAAGCACCAAAAATTCCTGCCTCCTCTAGTTATGAAAAAAGGAAGGACAGAAGGAAAGGGGAGGGCTAATAATACAGTGCTCTCCAAAATTATAGTAGTGGTATATTTTTATGTCAAAATTAAACACAGGTAAGTCTTAAATTATATGATTGCCTGAGAGTAATGCATTTAAAAATGTGCCGCCCAAATCCTTATATCAAGTGTGCCAAACTATACTGACAATATTATATGCAAAAGGATTTAATCAGTCATTGAATCAGTTATCAGTGTTATTGAATGTAGGGGTGGTGTGGTAGGGATGTGGGGGTGGGGGCGGGGGGTGTTGGGCTCTTACCTGTGCCAGCCTCTCTTTGTCCCACCCGGACTCGATGATGAAGCTGGCCCTCCTCGAACCACCCCAGCGACAGCTCAGGACACTGGCCCAGGAAGCTGAGGACCTTCTCCAGTGTTAAAGGGCACTCTCCAGAGGCTGAGACAAAGGCTGGGGGGAGGGGGGCAGAATGGAGAGAGAGAGAGAGAGACAGAGAGAGAGAATTGATAGAGAAAGAAGATGAAAATGAAAACAGGATGAGATGGACAGTGAAAAGGTGAGAAAAACAGGAAGGGGGGAGAGAACCAGAGAGAGGGAGAGAATACAAGAAATAATTGAGATGATATTTTTTCTGCTGGCCTTACATTGTCACCCCCTCTTTGTGCTATTGTTTTCTTGATCTTCTAGAGCAGGGGTGTCAAACTCTAGTCCTGGAGGGCCGCAGTGTCTGCTGGTTTTTGGTGTGTCTCAGCAAAAGTGATTAATTTCTGTCATTGATTGGCTGAAGAGTCCACACACCTTGTTCTCAAGGCCCTGATTGGCTGCTGATGGAAAGGAAACCACAAATACCTGCAGACACTGTGGCCCTCCAGGGACGGAGTTTGACAACCCTGTTCTAGAGTATTCGCTAATATCTTATGGGTGTTCTGTCTATCTAACTGATCACTGATCAATGTCAAATAAATCTGACCAGTGGAAACTTTTTCAATTGCTTGGATGACCTCGGCTTGTGCCTAGGTGAGTGAAATGTGTGGGTATAGACTGTTGATGTCTTCATTTGCTTCATATCCATACCATATTAGATCATTTTCATGAACTGAATGTGACAAATAAACACGATGTACAGTAATCAGGGACCACTGGGACATGTGCAGCTGACATGAAACTGGCCTATCCTTTACGTGCTGGCAAGAGCCTCTTTTACTTTGAGAACTTTTTTTTTTTTGAGAACGTATTTTTCTCCTGAATTGATTGCACACTTTCCCATTTGTGTCCTACAATGAACACCATAATTCAGGATTATTAACCGAGCACACATTACATTATTGCTAGTATACAGTTGAATTTATTGACTGAAAGGAACAACAGTGCCCACCGGGGATTTGAACCTATAATTCGCTGGTTATGAGCCAAGGTCCCTGACCATTATGAACAGACATTGCAGTAGTAGTAGTAACATTGCAAGTATAATTATTTTATGTGAAAGTATGCTGCATAAACTTCAAAGGGCATCACCAGCGTCAACAGGTTAGTATAAATATACCTTGCGTTCACTCAGCTGTATTACGTATTCACGAGGGTGGCATGGTTTTTCAGGGGAGGCTGGGGCTTAGCTTTCCAGGATAGAAACTGCTCAGCGGATACCTGGTCCGTCGGCACATGTAGAAGCTGTCACACGTCACCTGTCACACCCCACAAACATGCACGCACACATACCTGCCACTCTAGAGGTATTCAGCATGGGGGGGGGGGGGGTGGCGGGGGGGTGGGGGGGGCGAAGGATTGGTATCAGAGGTGATTAGAGCTTGACTAGCTTAGGAAAAAATAGAGAGAAGGGGGATTGAGAGAGAGAAAGAGGGAGAGGAGCTTTGTGTAGATTGCTGACAGGGAACTGGCTGTACACTGTACAAGGGTTTTACCTCAGCAACCAATTAATGGGAAAGCACCTTCTCTGGCTGCTGACTCCAGGGACCAGCGTGCTCAGTCACATCCTCCCGAATATGCCAATGCTGTGTAATGAGCATGCTTGCTGCATATATTTAAAATGTCATCTTTAAATTATATCTCAGCATGGCATCATTAAAAAGTTTCAGCTTGGCTTATGTGTGGGTGAGAAAGCATGTGAATGGGGTTGGTAAATGCAGCTGTGTGTGTGTGTGCGTGTGTGCGTGCGTGTGTGTGTGTGTGTGGAAACACACTGCTCTCCGTGTGCAGGTGATGTGCTGTGAAACTGGCAGTCTGGGACAACAGGTTGTTGCAGAATGAGACAATGTGAAGTTGACAAGAGTGTCTGTGTTCTTGACAGTGAAAGAGTGTCCAATCAATCAATCAATCAATCACCTCAATGACAGATCCAGGAGAGGAGGACAGCAGCACTATGCATGAGAAACTGACTGTTGGTGGGTGGGTGGCTGGGGCGGGAGATGAAGTTTTAAATATTCTCTTCTTCATCTTCTGGAAGTAAAACATAACAAATAACAATTTTGATATTAATAACCTATTGGCAACAACAGTAGTGCATTTACTTTCACCGAAGATCCATAAAGTTGAACCCAAAAGTTTCACTATTCTGGCATTGTGACCGAGATGCTCCTTTGCGTTACTATGAAAATGACCTGCTATGTTAAGACACTTTGCGTTTTGGTTTCTTTTAATTTTAGGTAAACATTAAGTTATTCAGTATGTAAGCCAGGGACTTAAAATGGCATTAAAAATACTAAATACTTAATGATGTTTTTTTGTTGTTGAAGAAAACTGTACACTGCTAGTCAAAGTTAAGCACACCTGCGATTGTGGTTACATTGAATGCCCCCAGAACAGCTGACGCATCGCTTGCATAGTTGCTAAGCAACTGCGTCTGTTTGTAGCCTAGTGAGCTAGCCAGCAGTTCAGAGCAGTTAACTCCAGTTCGACAAATAAAGCGAAAAAGGGTAGGTTTAGACAAGGTACCCGTATCATACAATATGATTATTGTATTCTGTGGTGCTGTGTGATAAATCGAAAAACGCTGCATGCTTTAGTGAGCCGTTTCAAGTGTATTTGACGGTAAGTGAGTGAAACGTGCGTCTGATGTTGCGAGACTAGTCTAACAGTTAGCTAGAAAAGTTGGCCCAGTTGCGACTGGACAGCAGCTACGACGCACTATTACAACCATTCATTCAGTTGGACTATATATCCAGATGTAATCAAATACCTAATTGCATTTAGTTAACTTAGTTAAGCTTGCTCCGAACTTAACGTTAGTATTCCAGCAGCGCTACCGGACACGGCGGGATGTTAGACACGGATGAGCCCACGGTGGTGGGCGAGGAGATGCTCCAGCAGGCGGTGGAGGAGCAGGGTCCAAAGGGTCAGGCTGGAATAATCGCCAAGCAGGAGGGCATCGAGCTGAAGGACGTACTGCATTTACGCCTGGACTACAGGCGTAAGAGCGTGTGGACAATTTCCGCTTAGGTTCATCACCTTGTCACCCATGCAACTCATTTTTATATTAGCCTGTTTTGAAGATCACTCCCCGGACGAAACTTTCAACTTAACAGTTATTTTATTTGTACAGCATCGCGTTGTGCGTAGGTAACATTCACTTAAATTATTTTTTATTACTGCAGACATCCTAAAGATTGACCACTTGTGGCAGTTCACCTCCTTGACCAAGCTACAGCTTGATAACAACATTATTGAGAAGATTACAGGACTGGAATTCCTCACTAACCTGGTGTGGCTGGGTGAGTAGGTTTCTTTTTCAACAAGAATGCCATGGGGGTGTGATTAGATGAAGCTTTCAAGCTTTGACATCCTATGAGATCCAGCCCCTGCCGTAATCTCCATAAATACAGTCATTGCTGCTACAGAAACACAAGACTCCTCCCTCAGAAGACCTGTTTTTCACAGTGTTCATCTCCTCTTCTCTCAGATCTGTCATTCAACCACATTGAGGTGATCGAGGGCCTGGATGCCCTGGTGAAGCTGGAGGACCTCAGCCTGTCCAACAACAGCATCTCCACAATGGAGAACATGGACACCCTGGTCAACCTGCATGTCCTCTCCATCTGCAACAACAAGCTGTCCCAGTTGGACAATGTGAGCATGCACACGGTGGCCCACGTTACAGTACAGGCCACATGCTACACACGTGTCCTGTGTTTCAGTTTGCTGCCTGTATTCACACAATATTTTTTGAGGTTGTCAAAAACATTAGATGAACCACTTGGAGTGTAGTGCCTGAAATCTCAGGTATGTCTATGCGTGCTGTGCAGTGGTTTTTTCACCACATAAGAGGATTCTGGTCAACTGGTAGTAGTGCTTACTTTCCATCTCTTGCTGCAGAACATTCATCCGATATAGTGGCCTAATGTTAAAAATTAAAACCTGATTGGCGATGCACCAGTGGAGAAAAATCATCATTCAGAAGCAAAAGATAATATTTTGAAATGCGGAACATGTTCGATTTATAACACAAACATTCAAACTTACGTATTCAAATGTTCATTTTAACAATTCCAAATTATTTTTCTTTCCTATTCAAGGAATATTTACATTTTGAATTTGAAATCTGACAGCTCTAGTGACAGCATATCTGACACTTGTTATGTAGGAAACACTCTTATCTGGTTCCCCCTGATATTCAGGTGATCTACCTTCGGAAGTTTAAGAATCTGCGTGCCCTGAACCTTGCGGGTAACCCCCTTTCCACAGAGGAGTGCTATACGGAGTTCATAGCAGCCTACCTGCCAGAACTGGCTTACCTGGACTTCCGCTTGGTGGATGTGCAAACTGTGAGTCTGAGAGTTGGAGTACACCTGTCTGCTGGTGTGTAATGTCATATGTCATAATGTTATGGTGTGTGATGTATTGTAATGGAATGTATTATGATGTTTTGTGATGTAATGCACTGAAATGTAGTATGATGTGTTGTGATTAATGTGATGTGGTGCAATATATTGTATTGTATTGCGATGTGATTCATTGTGATGTAGCATGTTGCGTTTCCGCACCCCTCTGATGGGTGTCGTTCTGGCTGCAGAGGGAGGAAGCTCTGGCAAAGTATCAGTACGCCCTGGAGGAGCTGATCCACAATGAGACCCAGGAGCTGAAAGCCATTGAGGCCAAGAACAAGAAGG
Source organism: Anguilla anguilla (assembly GCF_013347855.1). Taxonomy (NCBI): domain Eukaryota; kingdom Metazoa; phylum Chordata; class Actinopteri; order Anguilliformes; family Anguillidae; genus Anguilla; species Anguilla anguilla. Next base: position 11,771,145 of record NC_049217.1, read on the forward strand.
AGGAGGAGATACAGCAGCACAGGGTAACACTCACCCACACATGCTGTACACACACTGTACACACATACAGCATACACACACTCACGCACACGTGTCTCTGCACTCTACACAACTGACGGAGGGGGTTGCAGTTGTGAGCCTATGAATACAATCTGGCATTCCAAATTGGGAGAAAATTGCAAATTGGGGCAAAAAATGTCCTCAAATGGGGCTGCTGGATGCCTCATTTTGTTAAGGCACCACACTGTGGTGCTTGGGTGAGCCGCACTGCATCAGATGAAATCTGGACCTTGCCAGTGCTGACTGTAGCTGGCAGCTCCATAGGGTGATGCAGAATTGCCAGTTGCGTCACCCAGGGTATGGAAGGGTTAGTTAAGGATTCCGCGTTCATCATTATCTAGCAACCTGCGGAGGTCCATCGGGCGCCCATAGACTGCATGCAAAAGCCGCATGTGAAAGGTCTTCCTCGATTCCGGTCTGTGCAAGCTTCGGCTGTAGTCTGCGGTGTGAGAAGAAGCTTCTGGCGGCACCACATGCTTTAGAGAAGAACTGTGGATGTTGACACTCTCCCAAAATGACACTGAGCTTTGCAGCAAGAACTCAACTTTTACATGATTCACCATTCCACATTGTGTTGGGAATTGAGGAGGCTCAGCCCCATGACGGGTGCCAAATATGTGTATTTTTTTATTTAAAATAATAGGCTCAAACTAAAAAAAGTTGAGTCCTAACTAAGGCTTTGCTCCGCCCATTCTCACTTTGCTCCATCCCTCTCAGAAGCATGCTCCCACTCACTTTGCTCCGCCCATTCTCACTTAACCACTTCACGCTCCTCTCATACGCCAACACACACGTCCGTCTCACTTGGCCCCGCCCATTGCTGCTCCCTCAGGAGGCCTTTGTGGAGTTCCTGAATGGTCCGCAGCTGTTTGAAAGCATGTATGCAGATGACACCGAGGCCGAAAGACTGGCGTACCTCCCTGGAGTGCCCGCGTTGGTGGAAACATATCCTTTCCTTGGGCAGGGCCGGCCGTTAATTTAAAATCGACCTGGCTTCCTTGTTCCTTTAATGCTTCAGTTCTGGCCAGGTCAATAGTGACATTGCAGATACTGTACACTTCATTCCTAGCATATATTTGATTAGGGTCCCACCCCCACGCTTTTTACCCCATGTCCCTCTGCCCCCCTAATGGTTTTTGTGTGTTCTTCATTTTAATAAAATTACTAATTATTCAACTGTATGACTCCCTGTTAAATCAGGCAGAGAAACTGTGGGACTCCCCACGAGCAGCCTGACCTGAATTACCAGGAAGTAGCCAGAAAATATGCACCAGTCACTGTCTGTGTTGTCCTGTCAGTTATTGCCAATGCACTCTGTGATTGGTGGAGAACTAGGAAATTGCAGTAGCACAAAATGGACATAAATTAAGATTCACTGAAGTATCTTTCCTTCTGCTTGTGTGAAACCACTACAACCCCTGAAAAAGCACCATAGAACACTGATCAATACTAGATAAGTGCAGTTCAGTAGCTTCTTTAGGGCTCCTTGACTCTGGGCTGTACCTATCAGAGCCAGATGGTGGTGCTGTGTGTGCAGCTGTTTGAGCTGGGCATGGCACAGAAGCTTGCACGGGATGCAGAGGTGAAATGTTTCTTTGACTGTTTCCACGAGGCCGTGGAGGACAACCAGAAGGTGGCGTCAGAGCTGATCGTGGAGTTTGAGAAGGCGAGGAGAGAGGTGAATTTGAGGTTCATTCAGTACAGTGCTCTTCAGTGCAGATTTTCTGCATACACCTATTGCCATTGACTTCACTTTCAACATCTTAGGTCCCCTGTGATCTTAAACTACCTATTCAATTTTTGTTTGATGACAGTCAGCCGCCACAAATTCCTACCACATTTTTATTTTTAAGAAATTGTGTTGAGCCCCCTCCATTTGTCACGTTTAGGTTAATCTCATCATTACATTGAACTGCTTCAGTAAAGTATGCAGTTGTGCACTAGGATGTTAGCAGTGCAAGTTGCTCTGGGTATAGACATCTATTCAGCACAATTAGAACAATTGTGCAAGTAGTTAACATTGCCTAGCTGCAAACATAGGAAGCTAGTTTATAAGGTAATTTAGCATTAGCTAGCTAGGTAGTTGACTGGCTGAATCATTGTCTAGGTCTTTGGATTAGTTAGTTTGCTATCCAATAAGAGTCCACAATGTGCTACATTAATTGAGCAAACTATGAATCTAGTATTTCTCTAAATCTCATTATCTCTGTGAATCTCGGTATCTCTAAATGTGTAGAAATATCTCTGAAAATGTTAAAGTACGTCTGTAAATTTCAGTACTCTATCTCTGTGAATGTAAATATACTGTATCTCAGTATTGTTGTACTGTACAGTTAATCTCAGTATCTCTGTGAATTATAATATTTCTCAGTGTCTTGGTAAATCTCAGTATCTTTGTGAATGTTCATGTATCTTGGTAAATCTCAGTATCTCTGTGCATGTATGAATGTAAACTCAGATGCTGCTGGAGATGCCGAGGATGACGGACCGGGAGGAGCTGCTGTCCCGGATAGAGCAGGGCAGCAAGGAAACCCGCAACCTCCACGACACGCTCATGACCCTGGAGCTCCAACTGGCCGACCAGCTGGAGGTCAGAGTGCCTCGGGGTGGGGAAGGCTGCTGTTTGGGCAGTGCAGAGGTGTGGCAGGGTGGGGCTGGGTCTGGGGGTGAGGCGAGGGGGAGGGGTGGGTCTGGGGTGAGGTGAGGGGGCCGGGTCTGGGGTGAGGCAATGGGGGAGGGTTGGGTCTGGGGTGAGGCAGTGGGGCCGGGTCTGGGGTGAGGCGGGGGGGAGGGTCTGGGGTGAGGCAGTGGGGCCGGGTCTGGGGTGAGGCGGGGGGGCCTGGTCTGGGGTGAGGCAGTGGGGCTGGGTCTAGGGGTGAGGCGGGGAGGCAAGGCAGGGTAGTGATTGGATGCGAGGGGCTGGACCTGAGGAAGTTGGTTCCAGAGTGTCTTAAAAAGTGCAATTGAAACATTTCCGCCTCTTCTTTGTTTCTTTCAGGATGTGGTAAAGGACTTTGAGAGAAACGTTTCTGACATGGTGTCAAGCTTCATTGAGGCCGCACAGGGGATATATCCTTTTATTTTCGTCTGCAGGCCTGGTGTGTGCTGTGTCCCTACAGGGTAGATTGGCTTAACCAAAAACCCAATATTCCCTCTCTGTTTTAGCCAAAGCCAGTCAGTTTCAGTGGAGAGAGGACAGGAGGTTCTGAAGGCATTACTGGCTTCAGTATGAGACTCACAGTGAATGCCACACACTCAAGCTGAAAACATTTTAACTTTAGCAGTGATCACCCCCAAACAGACAATGCACCAATCAATCCGGTGAAAGAAAGAGGTAAAAGGGCTTCCTGCAGTTGTGCAATAGTTGTCTGTGCTGTGTGTGCATTGCCTTGGTCCTCATATATCAACAGTGCATGCAGAAACTCCACCTCAACTTGTGCTTTGTAGGGTTTATGTCAGTTCTATTTCAGTTCAGTCAGTTCTGCAAATTAATTGTAATTCAATTAAGAAATTGAAAAAAATAGATAGAACATTTCAGGTACTTTTCAATTACCTATCTGGTGTTAAGGTTCTTATAAATTTAAGTTATATCTTAGTTTTGGAAAACAAATGTTTTTTGAGAACGTTCTGCCATTCATGCTTCCTTGTGGATGATCCTGGTATAGCAGGGATGGTGAGATCCTGTAGAGATGGTTCCACTCTGTGTTGCAGCAGTGAGCTACATTAGCAGTGAGCTACCCTGCATTAATACCACCGCAGCTCAACATGTTCCTTAACCTGCCCTGTCTCCACCTTCTCTCAATGCCGCGATCTGCAGAACAACCACAATGAGAAGCTCCTGGAGATCTCCATGGCGACGCTGGAGAAGGTGGCCAAGAACGAGCTGGAGGAGGACTCTCAGGATGAGCTGCGAGCGGTCGGTCTCTACCTTGCCACGCCCGTGGTTTCCACGGCTACATACTTCCAACTCATTTCGGATTTGTGCAAATTTATGCCCCTCTCTCCTACGCTTCACACAAACGGCACTTCAGAAAAACTGACCAAATATACAAACTACAAAAAGCAATATAACACTACAGAGGGGAACATCCTGCATTTATTATCAGAATAATTTAATATAAAAGGGTGTACACAACTGGCATAATGTGGTTTGGCAAATAAGAATTGTGTGCTTTGTCTTCACCATTCATAGCTAATGTTATTATCCAGTGTCAAGTTTCTACATATCAGTTATTATGACTTTCACAATTGCAATTTAAGAAACTAGAGGGATACTATATATTGTAAATATATATGTGACATAACACTATATTATACTTTATATTGGCAACATGTTAATATAATATTTTCCCAATATTTTCAAAGTATACTAACACATTATTTTTTGAAATCTTGTCTGTCAACACACTTGCATGTCTCTTCCTTCCAATGCCGTGGACTCATTGATTGTTGGTTGGCTCCACCCTCTCTTCTCTTCGCAGCTATTGGTGGATAAAGACACAGTGGTAGGTGCCATTGGTGCCTCGCACGACACTCACCTGCTGAAGATCGACAACCGGGAAGACGAGCTGGTGACCCGCATCAACAGCTGGGTGGCTGCCCTCATGAAGTCGGTAGGGTGGGGGGCGAGCGCCGAAATTAAGAGTTTGCATGAATAATGGAAAAAAGGAATGCGCCTTCCAAAATGTAAAGAAAATACGGCTAACTGGTGAGTTTGGAGAAAGGTCTGAACCTTTTCTGCGATCCGATCCACAAATTTTCTTATTCCCTCATTGTTTCCGCAGATTCACCACGACGAGGTGGCCAGGAATCGCAAGCGGATTGCAGAGATTCACAACTACATCGACTACGTGACGGACCAGCTGGAAGACATGAGTCCTTCATAAGCTTACACAGAGATCCTTTTCAGGGACCTTTCTATCACTAAATCACCGTCCCCATGGACACATGTCTAAGGTTTATGCACACATTTTTCCACTCGACCTTTAAAAATGCAATTTCAGTGCAACTGCTATAGCTGTGTCATTCTGAAAGGGGTTTGTCCTGTGGAGGTAAAGTCTAAATGCTCTGGAATGTAGTAGCTATGTCATAAGGATCTAAAATATTTCTGTTGTATTACTTGTTTGATAATAATCACTTGTGGAAATGATACTGTCTGTGTATTTCAGTTTCTGTGATGATCTCCGCAGCCATGATAAACTCTCCTGACCATCACTGTCTGGAATGACTTTTTGTCTTTTGTCAGCAGTTAAGGGACTAAAAATCAGTAGTGAAGTGACTGCATCTGTACATTTCATACATAGTTTACTTATTTTATTTTTTAAATGCATGTTATGCTTACCTTTGTCAGCCAAAAATAAATGTAGCTGCTTTACAGAAAGATAGATTTTTGACAATGCAATGAATTTTTAAATCGTTTCTTGGCAAAAATTAACAGTGAAATGAAAGGACTTAGCTAAATGCATATGCCTGAGTTGTATGTTTGTAAGGTGAGAACCACTCAAAGAGGGTCTGGTTGGGCTTGAATTCGGATGTGTTGTGCCCCAGGCAGCAACATATCCACATAGCCATCCCTGTTCAGCAAAACGGTTTTTATTTCTGCAGAAAGAGTATCCCAACCGGCAGAGGCAACAACTTGTCATCTGACGTTCGCAGTTTCTCAGGCAGCTCTTATTGAACGGAAATGATAAGCAAGGTTGAATAGAACAGAATAAAACATTTATATAACTTATAAAATCATTTTTAAAAATCATTTGGATAAAAGCATGTTAACTCATTGATATCCATCTAATTTCCACAAGTGTTTATAAATGATAATTTGACATACTGTGCTACTAACAACACAGGGTTTATTGGTTTATTACATTTAGCTACAGTAACGAATATATATATATATATATATATATATAATTTTTATTGAGGCACCTGCTATGCATTTCTTATTGCAGGTGCCACGAGAAACGACTTTATCCAGTGGACAACGTGGAAAGGGTCCTTACCATTGACCACAACTTAGCACAGCCACGAAAGAGCCGATTTCTTTTTTTGGGTTCAGTGGTGTATGACCGCGTAAACTCGATCTGGGGTTTTTTTTTTTTTTTTGGTCATGATGGATGTAATTTCTGTCGAGTCCTGTTGAGAGCTGAGTCCTTACCTCCAATGAGATAGCTCGGTGGGAGGAGCCTTACAATGTGCTTCTGTTCAGTGACAGTGCGGATTGTTGTTTGTTGTCATCATCAAGATGGAGTTTTTACTGGGGAACCCGTACAGCACTCCAGTGGGGCAATGCATAGGTAGGTAGCCAGCAGGACGATATACAGTGTCGTTATTAGACCACGTTTCTCAGCAGAATGTATTTGCATTAACCAAGTTTGTACACATTTTAGTGACAACGGTATGTAACACTGTATGTCGCCCGTTCCCATAGCTAGCTAGCAAGCTATCTAACGGAAGGATAGTCAGCAAGCTAGCTGTCAGTTTTGCCTCAGATAAGTGTTGCTATTGCAAGCTAGCTCGCGTTTAGCGATCACCTGCCTACCGTTTATTGAATGCAACCCTTACATGTATTTTGCGTATGCGGTCACCTAGCTAGCTGTTTGTCCAGATTAGCTAAACGTCGAATGTCGCTTTAGCTGGGAATATTTAGCCAGCTCGCCAGCATCCTCGCTGGCTAACGTTAACAACTTCTGAAATCAGTTATTTACGGAATAACAGCATTAGTCTTTCTGTAAATTATAAGCACCCAGTAATGGTAATCACAATATCAACATCGTTTTCCTGCTTCCTTGTTTATATGTTTTGTGAAATTAACATTTCGGAAAGCTCGATATCTGGCTAGTAACGTGTTAGTCTACCTTACCTGTTAGCTTACGACGTTACTTAGCTAGCTAAATCAGAACGCAAAACAGCTTGTCATGCATTAGATGCTATCTGGCTTTCATGAACTAGCTGTTTTTCATTTCTTCATGTCAGAGCTGAGTGTACGATAGCTACTTGTTAGCAACCTACTGTGTAAACAAAAACGACTTGGATTTGATTTGGATCTTCCTGCATGGCTTATACTACGGCCTATAATAACCTCGTCAGTGTACTTTGTATCATCACTCGCGACTCAGAAGGACTAATTTTGACTTGCCCTTTAATTCTGTTTTTTTAATTACGTACGGTGCTTGCTGTTCAAAGTAGCCAGTGTACATGGATGCACAATTTAAATATATTATGTATGCCCCGTCTGCTCAAAGTTGCCAAATATTATCATTTACACTCAGTGACAGGGCAGGTCAACTTCCAAGACCTGGCATAAGATTTGCAGCAGTGTGTGTTGAACAAGGCATATTGCAGAACAGTTCTGCTGAATATTTTCCACAGGAAGCTATCAAGAGTTCTTTACCACTTGTGTCCTATAAGTGAACAGGATGTCCTCTGTGCAAAGACTGTCAAGGTTCTATTTTTATACTGAGCATTTATAAAGTCATTCTGATATTCATTTTGCCAGACCTATAGAATTATCTGGGAAAAATGTATTGCGTTTTTACATATTTGCTTGGTAGATAGTCTTATCCATGGATTACATTCATACCCATTGATCATGAGAAGGTGTACATTAGCTGTAGACACTCAGGTCCTTGCTGGAGTGTACATTGGCTGGCCTTCACCTGAGAATCATACTTGTGATTTTCTCGTTGCAGGACAGCTACATATCAGCTTCACTGCAACTATGCACCCACTGTCCTCCAACACTTTACGTTAATGGCGCCTCTGGCCCAGTGCTTCGATTGGGCAGGGTAGTCCCTCATAAAGATATAATCTAGTAGTTCATCTGAACATTTAGCCCATTCTTTAGTCATTCAAACTATGTTATGAGTGAATACGTTTAGTAGTCATCAGGGCAATGTCCTTTTTTGTGTAGTTTTTTTTTTTTTTTTAAATGAGGAAAGCTTCACAGATGCAGGACAAACCACTTTTCATTTGTCCCACTGATTGCTGCAGACTTGTGCTATATTCTTCCTGTTTTTTGGTTATGTGTTATCTCGTCTGTATTTACATGATATGCAAAACTAAATTGATTTTTTGAGGGTGTCTGATAATGTGCTGTTATACCTGCCACCCAGTACTGGTTTTAGCGTGCGTGTAAGGTGATTTGTCGCTACTGAAATAACCAATTTGAAGTTTGACAGTTACTCTGCTATTTGTCATTTTTACAGTTGTGTACTCACACGATTGGTGTGTTTCCCCATCAGGAGACGCTGGTTGCCTGACCATTTATTAGAGATCTTTGTCCTGGCTTTGATCTCCAAGATTAAACAGAGCTGTGTTCCTAAAGCTGTGATTGGCTGAAGCCTGATAGTGCCCTTGTGTGTGTTTTTTCGCCCAGAGCCTGCTATCAGGTAGAGCTGGGAAATTAACCCTAGTTTGTGTGGGAGTTTGGAGTAATGGCTGTAGATCCTCACGCAGGCAGTGGTGGTGAGATATTGTAACAGTGGGCTGTGAGGAGTCTGATACTCCGCTAATGTTTTGTCGGTGAGTCAGGCTGGCTTTACCGCCACGCCTGGGCATTTCATTGCTGTGAGAAACGAGGAGGTTGGTCTGAGTCAAAGTTCCAGCACCGGCCTCTTCCAGTCTGCTTCCCTCCTGGGAGAGAAGCTAAGCCGGCTGACTCAGGAGAATGGAATGCGGAATCAGGTGGTTAGGTGCCTGAATATAATGAAGGCCAGCAGAGAGCTGCTGCCCTACAGGATCGGGGTTGAGTTGCCCTGCAGGCACTGCTGCCCTACAGGATCGGGGTTGAGTTGCCCTGCAGGCACTGCTGCCCTACAGGATCGGGGTTGAGTTGCCCTGCAGGCACTGCTGCCCTGCAGGATCAGGGCTGGCCTCACTGGGATGGAGGTTGAGTGAGAGGGGGCTTATGGGTAGAGCCTGGTGTTGTCAGGTCCTCAGCCTGATCCAACAGGAGCTGTGTAATCCTGGACTGGCCTTCTTTTGGCCTGGTCCTGTCCTTTGGCCTTCAGTCCTGAGCAGTATGAACAGCACTAATAACCTCCGGAAGAACACAAGCTACCTCTCTGTGAAATGCGCTGGGATTACGCTCATTGTTCTCTCTTTTTTTCTTGAAATTCGACACTTTCAGGCCTTCCAGGATGAGTGTGCAGCTGAGGTAAAGCATTTCTAGATGAGATGTGCTGTATCTTGTTCTCCCAAACCATTACTTCCAGCTAATGGAACTGTGGATCTGTGACAAGGCAGAGACAGTCCTCTGTGGTCCATTTGACTTTTTCAATATGTGTGTTTGTGGTTTATCATAATTTCACACCAGCACAGTTCAACATTTTTGATCGTGTAGGCCTATATTTTTTGTTTGATGTTCTGCAGGTACAGTGTGAACAACCCAGAGTTTAGCGTTACTGTTAATAGTTGGAAATAACTGTTTGTGTCACAGCTCTGAATTTTTTGTGCGTTACATGGTGAACTGTCATATGTGCATGTTGAAGAGTGAACGTGGACTGTATAAATTAAGATGCACACTGTGCTTCTCGCACAACCTCACCACCTGATTAATTATTTGGTTGGCCTCTGTCAGAGCTTAAAGATTAGTACTCGATACAGCCATTTGTGAAACCCTGTTCTAGGGACTCCTGTTTTTTAATTAAACAATCATTAATTAATTATTTCAATTTGGAATGCAGATAGCAAAAGGGTTGTCTCGATGATGATGCTGAAACAAATCTTGTAAGTGCGTCTTAAAAACATCTTTCTGAAAAGGTACCCCTTGAATTGCCCTGCATCTGACGCTGTTCCCACTCCTCCGTGTCATTTAAAGGATAAAGGGAACCCCCTGTCCCCCGCCTCCAGTGATTAAATGCTTTCTGAGGTACTCAGATCACACAGATCATCAGGGTTGGGTGGGGCTGCTCTGAAAGACTGTTTGGAAGAAATATGGGCCTGTGGGTGGGGCCCTGGTGGTGGTAAATGGGGGCCAGTGGGTGGGGCCCGGGGGCCCTGGGGGTTAGCGGGCTCTGCATACCCCGGAGTCGCTCGTAAGCACCTGCCTGGCACGTCATAGGCCTGTAGATCCTGAGGTGTTGTAAGTGGCATGTGTGAGCAGATCCACATGGCACTTAGAACACCTGCATGAATGGGCCCTCTCTTGCTCCTGTTAAATCCACTTACAGGGATTACCGGGGAAATCCCTCTGGAAGTAGCTGGCGATTTAAAATACAGCCTAGCAGGCATTAACGGCCCACTGCTGGAGGGTCCGCCAGAACTGAGGGACCCAGTAACCATGGTTTCGCTTTCCCTACCTTAGCTCTGTGAGTCAGTGGTACCTGTGACATTGTCGTGAGCATAGCCAAGGACAGATAGCACAGTAGGTTAACATAGTCAGTGTAGTCTTTGTACATTTGTCACCAATATTTCATGCTTTAAAAAAAAAAAAAACAAAGAAAAACAATCTTAGGCTGTATGATGGATGAGCTTTACTGCAATTTGTGGATTTAAAAAGCATGACCTGGCAAAAAAACAAGAAGATAATAGAAAATTCTCTGCTTTTTCTAATGGTTAAAAATAGAATCTTAAAATAACCTATATAAAATGCATGAATATGAATATAATCTCTTACATTACATAAGTGCTTTGGTGCCTTGGGTCCTGGCGCAACGGTCTGTCCCTGACAGATGAGCAGATTTCTCAATTTTTAGAACTGGATTCACTTTCCTTTGGGGAAAGCATGAACAGGAGGAACCAGAGCTAAACCCTGGGTTAGGCTAGCATTGACCAAGGGCTAGCTTACCTCTTTTTCACACACATTTTTAAACCCAGGGCTGAGCTTTAGAACTGGGCTAAAGATTCAAACTAGTACTGTGAAGCCCTGTTCTATTGTCCCTTGAGCTAACTCTTGACCAATGTTTATGTTCAGTCTGCGTGATTGGACGAACATTCCACAAGAATCCTGCAGTTGACCCTGACCCTGTTTCACCCTGGCTGTTTTGCCAGCCTGTTCTGGGTGATTTCTGGGGTTAAAAGTTGAAAAGTCAGTGCTCGCTCTGCTTCGGAGCAGAGCCAAGTTTAGCCCAATGCTAAGGTTGGAGCTATCTCACTTTAGAATGAGCCAGTGTGAAGGCTCACATAGCCCCGTGCTAAGACCCCCTTTAGCTCAGGGCTAAGCTGAAATCATGCAGTGTGTGAAATAACCCTCTTTTCTTCTGTGTGTGTTCATGGGCTTATTTGTGAGGGCACTGTGCTGTATTGCAACCAGGACTTTTATCCGAAATAAAGTTACTGTTGATTACTACATGATTGAAGTCCTCCATCCTTCTCCTCCCACATGGAATTAGTGTGTAAAATAGAGTGTAGCACACCGGAGACTTCAGGAGGAAAGGCGATACGGGGCCCTGGCAGAGACTGCACTGCTGTTTTATTGATGCGAGCAGCATTGTGTTTCCGCATGGCGGGGGGGCAGGAGCGGGTTCTCCAGCCGGGGACTGAAGGTCACCATAATCAGAACGCGAGGTGGAGAGGAGAGCGGGGCAATAAATAATGCAGCAACAGGTCTCAAGGCTGTTCAGGCTGAACGCTGAGCGCTGCCCTGTCTGGGCACGCCGCAGAGAGATCCACCCGCAAAGGCCTCGTTTGAGCGACCGCGGCCGCGGCCCGTCGGACGGGTCTGCCTGCATTGAGAAGTGAACTGTCATGGCGAGACTGGTGTCAAAATCAGCTAAGGTTGTCGTGACAGGCTTCTTTCAGAGTGGAGTCAGAACAGTATGTCCTGCTTTATAAATTGAAGCGTTGTTGGTCTCTACAAGTTAAGGTTGGGATTCTGGGACAAAAAGTCAAAAAAGAAGTTGTATAAATTGATTAAACAGACACACAAGATATACTGTGCGGAGCACCACTGTACATCTTATTCATTCCATGAGACACACACCCAGCCGAGGGTTGGGGCTCAGTGATGTCAAGCCACGGGCTTGATGGTTTTGGAGTAGACGGCCATTCTTGGACAGGTCTGCATGTTCTTGACCTCAAGGTTGTTTGTGCTGAGGGGGGCAGGAATGTCAGGCGGCGATGTGACACACCACACCTAGTGTCCTTTGGCTCTTCAGCACAGTCTGATGATTCTGGAAGTCAGACAGCAGTGAGCAGGCATGGCCAGAGTTTGAAACAGGAATGCCATACTCCAGTCCTGGAGGGCCACAGTACCTGCAGGTTTAACTCCAGTCCTGGAAGACCATAGTACCTGCAGGTATAACTCCAGTTCTGGAGGGCCACAGTGCCTGCAGGTTTAACTCCAGGCCTGGAAGACCATAGTACCTGCAGGTATAACTCCAGTTCTGGAGGGCCACAGTGCCTGCAGGTTTAACTCCAGGCCTGGAAGACCATAGTACCTGCAGGTATAACTCCAGTTCTGGAGGGCCACAGTGCCTGCAGGTTTAACTCCAGTCCTGGAAGACCATAGTACCTGCAGATTTAACTCCAGTTCTGGAGGGCCACAGTGCCTGCATGTTTTAACTCAAGTCCTGGAGGACCATAGTCCCTGCAGGTTTTTGTGGTTTCCTTTAAACCAGCAGCCAATTTAGGTCTTGGAAAAAAGGCCTGTGAACCAATTGCCCAAGTAATGAATTGAGTAAGTGCTTAAGTGCTGAACACACCAAACACCTGCAGACACTGCAGCCCTACAGGGCTGGACCTTTAGATCCCTGGGTTTGAAACGCGCCTGGGGCCCGGCTGCTGGTCTGTCCCTCTCTGCTCCAGTGAATGGTGTCTTTGGCAGAGCTGCACAGGGGTTGTGTAAGGTGCTGATTGTGCAAGAGGGTGTGGCTTAGGAGGAAGTATGTAATGGGAGTCATTACAGAAATGAGAATGAAGTAATGACAGATTTAAACAAACAATCAATCTGGCAGTGCTGGAACTCAGGGGAGGGTTTTGCACAGTTTACGACACAGTAACTGTACAGTAACCGCATTCCCAGGAATGCTGAAAACGATGAATATTTCATGTGTGTGTTTTTTTGTGTAGTTCAAATACACACACAAGCTATGTATATGCATCTTTCCTGCAATTGGTCAAATCTATCCTTTTTGCCCAACTGTCTGTGTAAATGATATTGAGTAAATAAAAGACATACTGGACTGTTGGAAGATTATGTCAGTTGTTTTTTTTGTCTGTTGCAGTGATGTGCTGCTTAGGAATTTTGTCATTAGACTGTTTCAAGTACCAGACACATGGCCTTGCTATCCTGTTTTATACATGGGCATTTTGTTAAAAGCTACTCCAGTCACTCACTCTGCATAAGGAGCTGTGCTAGGCTAATAGGTGATAATGCTACATAATGCTCTCCCCCAGAGAAGGCCACAGACGGCTCTCTACAGAGTGAGGATTGGACCCTGAACATGGAGATCTGTGACATCATCAATGAGACAGAGGAAGGGTGAGTGAACCGGCCCATGTGCGTAGTTTGAGGTTGGGGTGGGAACAAGACTCACTGCCTCCAAAACACCCCTGCACTACAGGAATCTGGCTAATCTGTGGTGAGAGCAGCTCATTGAATAGAGAATGGGATGCCATTTTATACCACAGCTCCACCGCACAAAGCAGAATTGTTGCAGTGCGCCTGGGTGCTGGTTTTTGCTTTGTGAAGCTCTGGATATCAGCGTCATGTTTACCTTAATTCCCCCTGTCCACACTGACACCTGCAGGCTAAGCGGTGTTATTGCAATATAATGAAACACAGGAGGTGGTGCCACAGAGTATGCTGATTATGGCTGGCTTAGATTAAGAGTGCTAAATTAAACAGTAAATATGAATGGAAGAAAGGGGGATAGAAGGCACACAAGCTGTGAAAAGAGTGACTGTTTTCTCTTTTTCTCTGGGCAGACCAAAGGATGCCATCAGGGCGGTGAAGAAGAGGCTGAACGGGAACAGGAATTACAGGGAGGTGATGCTGGCGCTGACGGTGAGAACTGGGAGGGGAGTGGCCAAGGCTGGTAGGGGGCGGGGCAAGCGGGGTGTGTTTTCCGATGCAAGCCCTCTAAACCTGACCTCATTGGCCATATTTGTTCTGCCTCTATATCAGAATGCAGAAGCCTTTCATACTGCGATGTGATGATGTTCACAAAAAAAATATTTTATTCACTTTAAGCATCACACTTGGAAATCTCAAGCCTGTTTTCAACAGTTGATCTGAAATGTGAATATGTATGTAGTGCAAAGGATTCTGGGAAGGTAGCTACTGCATATACAGCATAAATCATGCAAACTCTGCTTCTTCTTGGAAATGCTTGTTACATGACAATATCAAGTGTCTTATCTTATTTGCATCAGAACCAACAGTGAATAAAATAGGTGAAAATTCTGCAGTTGTTCGTGTCAGCGTGACTGTAGACGTCCTCCTGCCTCCTTGACTGACAGCTCCACAATGAGGAGAGCTTTCATTTGCAGCTCCATTGTTCTGAAAGCCTGCTCTCTCACGACTCTAGTTTATTGTAATGCTTCGCGTTTCCTTTTTTCCTTTGTGCATTTAGAAAGCGCTACAGAGTGAGTGGAATAATAAATGCATATAAAAATCGCAGTCACTGATGTTTTGGTCCTAATCTTGCCTTCTTTAGTGTGCAAGTCCAGTGGTCTTACAAACAAAAAAAGAACTTTTCTTGGACTTACACACAGTATTTATCTGACATGGATTAGTTTTAAGCGTTTTCATTTATTATTACAAAAGCCCGTCAGGCATACCTAAAACTCAGGACCGACACCCCCCGTAACCCCCCAGGTGGTGGAGACGTGCGTGAAGAACTGCGGACACCGTTTCCACGTGCTAGTGGCTAACCGGGACTTCATCGATGGCGTCCTGGTGAAGATCATCTCTCCCAAAACCAACCCCCCCACCATTGTGCAGGACAAAGTGCTGGCCCTGATTCAGGTACGGGCCGCGCTGCTGGTCACCCCTAAATCTACAGCCCTCACGGGCTGGCGTCCGGCCTGTTCTGTGCGTGAGAATAAAATTCAAATGAAAACATTTTTAAAAAATGTAATATGTTACAGCTTGCGATTTACTTCGCAATTTACAGTGCCAGAAAGTATTCTCCCCCTTTTTTATTCAAATGTTACGCAGTTACACTTTGACAATTTAATACGTTGAATTTATATTTCCCCTTCGCCAACACAATAAATTCAACACATTTATGATAAAAAACTATTTGTTTTCAACAACGTATTTCTCAAAAATGAAAGACGTTAATTTCTCACGTACAAAATAGTATTCACCCCCACCCCCCCCGCCCAGAGTCAATACATTGTAGGCAATCCTTTGAAAGCAATTACTGCTCTGAGCCTTCTCTGGTATGTGTGTATGTGCTTTTCGCATTTAGATTTAGCCTTTTTTTTCATTTCTCCACGCAAATTTTCTGCTAATTTAGAGAGAGTGCCATTGGACTGTGATTTTCAGGTCATTCCACAGATTTTCAGTGGGATGTAAGTCTGGGCTTTGGCTGGGCTGTTCCAGAATACTGAGCTTTCTTTTTTTTAAATTTCTAAACCATACCTTAGAAGTTCTGCTATATGCTCTGGGTGACGGTCATGTTGCAACATGAATCTTCGCCCTGAATGCAGATCTCTCACAAACTGAAACCGGTTCTCCTCCAAGATTTGCCTGTATTTAGTCCCATCAGTCTTGCCTTTGATGGCAACAAGGGCAACTCCCTCCTGCTGAAAAGCAGCCCCACAGCATGATACTGCCACCACCATGTTGGACTGTAGGGATGGTGTTACTTGGGCGATGGGCTGTGTTTCGGTTGCGCCAAGTACAACATTTTGCTTTCAGGCCAAAGAGCTTAACTTCCACAGGCAGCTCCTTGGTCTTCAGCACAGCCTGGCTGACCTGATCTGTTGTTTCAGTTGTGAGGTCTTTCAATGTCTGTGATATTTAGTTTGCAGTCTTGCCATTGAACACCCCCTATGGATTTTAAATCAACATAGGTGGACCTCATTAATGTATTTCTCTCAAGAAAATATAAGTTGATTAAAGCCTTTCAGGTTCTAGGCACGGTGCTGAAGCAGTAAAAAAAAAGGCCTACTGAATTCTGGGATATACAGCCTTCTTAGAATTCTTCAGTTGAAGGACTTCACAGCCACACTGAACATAATAAACGGTTTAAATCACAATTAGAACAAAACGAGACAAAAAAGTTACATGAATGAACATGAATTAGCAGAGTTTTTAAACAAGTTTTTGAAGGGGTTTAAAATGATATGGAGACAGCAGCTGTGATCAGGGGAGGTCAGATCTGGGAGATTCTTCCAGTGGCCAGGTGCCTTCACTACAAAGGTGAATGCATGAAACCCATCCTGGTCTCTAGGGCCTGAGTAGATTGAGTGAGGGAAATAATTTATGAATGTGTGGATGAATGGATGAATTAATGAATTGTTCACCTGGTCTCTCAGGCCTGGGCAGATGCCTTCAGGAGCAGTCCTGACCTGACTGGCGTGGTCCACATTTATGAGGACCTCAAGAGGAAGGGCATTGAGTTCCCCATGGCCGACCTGGACGCCCTGTCTCCCATACACACCCCGCAGAGGGTAAGAACCTCTCTCTCTCTGATTCTCTCTCTCTCACATACACAGACACACACCCTACGCACAGTTTGTGGAGGGTAAGACGCTGTGCTTCTCTATCTCAGACACATGCACGTATGCGCTCACGCACTGCTAATGTGAGGTCCTTGTGTGTTTCTCAGGGTGTTCCCGAGGTTGACCCCGCTACCAATAAATACAAAACGGCATCGCCTCCCCCACCCCAAGGCCCCGCCCCCGTCTCTGCCCCCCCACAGCCCTCTGCCTACCCCCCGCCTCAGATCCCACCCCTCCAGGTCTCCGGGGCCATCACTGCCAACGCGGAACAGGTGGGTACCACTACTGCCAGCCCTCAACAGGTGAGTACTTCCAACCCGAAGCAGATTGGCTTAGAGTGCTTGTTTACCCTTTGCTTCAGAATAAAACCCAAATAAAGTGTTTAGTTAGCATAGCACATAGCATACAGCATGGCCAAGCCTAACCAGAGTGCTGGGTAAGTGGGTTTGTATAGTAAATGTTTTAGTGCTGCCTGACTGTCCCTGAGTTTTAGCATTGCCTTTGTGGCCATCGGGCCTGTGTTTACAGACGCATTTGTGCCCGTGCAGATTGCCCGTTTGCGCAGCGAGCTGGACGTGGTGCGTGGGAACACTAAGGTGATGTCAGAGATGCTGACGGAGATGGTCCCGGGACAGGAGGAACCGTCCGACCTGGAGCTGCTGCAGGTGCAGCCCTGCCCGCGCCCCTCTTATCGCGTCCCGCTCCAAACCCCTCCCCCACCCCTCCCGTTCCATTGTGATTGTGTTACTCGTGATTTTTTAGTTGCTGTTCTGAGCTGCCCTGCAATGTGGGTTGAGTGTCCTGTTCCTTGTCTGTCTTTATACTTTATCATAAAGCCAACTCTTTTTGAAATTTGAAGGCAAATTTCCAAGAAAGCAATACAAACTCATTACTGCTTTGTTACTGCTGGCCATTGGAGGGTAATTCGGTCTTCCTCATTTGGTGTTGGGAGTTAATCAGTAATTAACTTCCGTGGGTGTTGAACCTAATAGGTGTCATTAGGGGAAGTTGTAATACAAGGTTTAGTGTCCAGGGGTATCCGAAAAGGGCTGTCGTGGCAGCAGGTTTTTGTTTTAACCCAGCACTATGACACCTGATTCTACTGAGCAAAGTCTTTATTGGAGACAGTGATTAGTTAATTGGTTGGATCAGGTGTTCTGGTCCTGCATCTTGGAGAGAGTGCAGACCACCTCAGTTTCAGCCAGGATAAGCTTCAGGCAATCATCTGCCGACTAGCTTCAGATGTCCTTCAGGCCAGCGGAGATGTGTGGTGAGATCCGCGTGACAGATGGAGGAAAGGAGGGGGAAAGCTGAGTACCCTCAGCATATAGGCTTACGGTGTTGAGTTCATACTGTAGAAGGCTCCCCTATTTCTGGTGGTGATGAGTTTGTAGTTGATTGATAGTTATAGCTAACAGTGTTGAGTTCTTAATAGGTTCCTTTATTTCTGGTGGTGATGACTTTGTAGTTGATAGATAGTTATAGCTAACGGTGTTGAGTTCATAGAAGGTTCCCTTATTTCTGGTGGTGATGTGTTTTTACTTGATTGATAGTTATAAGATTACAATGAAAGGTTTTGCTCATAGATATTCCCTTGCTCCTGATGGTGTTGAGTTTGTAGTTCATAGATGGTTATTAGCTTACGGTAATGAGTTCGTAGAAGGTTCCCTTGTTTCTGGTGGTGATGAGTTTGTAGTTGGTAGATGGTTATAAGCTAACAGTAGTGAGTTCATAGAAGGTTCCCTTGCTCTGGTTGGTGAGTTTGTAGTTGGTAGATAAGGTTATAAGCTAACAGTAATGAGTTCATAGAAGGTTCCCTTGCTCTGGTTGGTGAGTTTGTAGCTGGTAGATGGTTACGGTTGTGGTGGTTCTGTTCCAGGAGCTGAACCGGACCTGCCGGGCGATGCAGCAGCGCATCGTGGAGCTGATCTCCCGCGTTTCCAACGAGGAAGTGACCGAGGAGCTGCTGCACGTCAACGACGACCTGAACAACATCTTCCTCCGATACGAGAGGTAGCGCAGGCCTCCACTCAGAGCGCGCGGTAAAACACTGGATACGTAAAGAACCTGGAGATTCCGTAGGCTTGTAACAGGCAGGATTTGGCAGAAGTTCAAGCGCTCCATGGATTCCCCTTAAAGACTTGAGTGCATTGCGTAACGTGTTGTCAGAAATGGCTGAAGTGGTAAAGCGTCTGGTGAAACATTAGGTGGGTTTGTGAACGGGTTTGTCTTGTTTCTCTCGGCAGGTATGAGCGATACCGCTCTGGGAGGGCAGCGCAGTGCGCCAATAACGGGGTAAGTTGCCCGTCCCCAGCATGAGGTGTCCTCTCGGCTGCCTGTCTGTAAATGAGGACCCGTCCCCAGCATGAGGTGTCCTCTCGGCTGCCTGTCTGTAAATGAGGACCTGAATTTTTTTTTTTTTTTTACTACCTCCTCCTTTGGTCACAACTGAGCCAAATACATGCATATATTCAGTTACACTGCTTGAAGGGGATCTCCTTAATATTTATCATCGGTAATTTTAATTTGTGCAAATTAAAAGTTTATTTGTTGTACTTTTGTCAGTTTTTTTGTTCAGTTAATAATGGCATCCCTGTTAATGTCTGGACTGGCTTAATGATGGTTTAGTATATTTTTTGCTGCTTAGTCAAATTTTGCTACCCAGGCAGTCGCTTTAATATAGTCTGATACTGTGCATTAATGTGATCTATTACTGAATGTAATATGGTCATACTTCACACTTGATTAGCTTTGCTGAAGTTGTGCAGTTTTTTTATGGTTGCACAAATTGAATGGTGATTAAAAAGGATGCAAAGGGCACCGGCGTGTAATTCAAAGGCAAGGCTAATCTAGTAGGGATGCTCATGCACACTGTTTTATGTTCATTTCATTTGTTTTTTTTTTTCTTTTTGATATTGCTAGCTGAGACAGGCAAGTATGAATAACTGCGTTTGTGTTCTGAAATCCTCTTGACATCCGAAGGAAAACTACCGCAACATTTTGGAAATGTGTATCATAAATCACGTGACCCAAAATCCCTGATACCCCCACCGTCCCGTCTGCCTAAAACCTCTTTAGACCCGGGGTCCCCAAACCTGGTCTTGGAGGTCCACTGGATGGGCTGGTTCTTCATCAAAACTCTGTGTTTAATTGAACAATAAAATCAGTTGATGACACAGATAAGTGGCCTCGCCTGGCTTCTTGGGTCTGAACCAGTTGCTGAGTTTAAGGTGAAAACCCCAGCAAACCCTGTGGGCCTCAAGGACCAGGACCAAGAGTCGGAACCCTTGGTTTCGAAAAATCACCCTCTGCCCTGGGTTCTGACCCCAGTAGCCTGTAGACTAGTCTGGCTAGAAACATGCCTCATTTTTCCTTCCCTGTCAGTGAGTGTGGTAGAAACTGTGGAGTGCGTTAGTTTATAGTCTCTGATGGAAGGTTTTGTGCTCGGTATGTGGTAAGTTCAGCACCTAGTTTTTTTTTTCTCCTTCTTGAATGGAATTTGGCCCTCTGATGAAGATTTGTCCTTTCTCAATTTTTAGAGCAGATGTATGCGTACTCAACAAAGGCACAGACCACTAAGAAACTAGATTACTACCTTGGAGTGATGAACCAGGAATTCCTTACTCTTTATTGTCAAATGGCAGCAGGTAACATATGAAGTGAGAACTTAGATCTCATAACACTCCGACACTCTGTGGCTGCATTGTTGTCCTGAGTGTAGTACGCTGTAGCATTCCTGGTTCCTCTCAAATGTTCGTATGTAGAGTATGTTTCTATGACAACTGCATGTTTACTGGGCCTGAGCAGGGTAGCCTAGCCTGGGAGGTACGATAGCCGAGCCCTGCTTGCGGGATGCTAACCCCAGTGGCCGTGCTGGTAAAGGGCTCTGGTAAGCTATGTTTCTTGCTGTGTGATTGCAGGTGCTGAGCGAGGCGACGGAGGATAACCTGATCGACCTGGGCCCCGGATCACCCGCAGTGGTCAGCCCCATGGTCAGCGCCACGCCCCCGTCTGCCCCTGCCCCTGCCCCTGCCCCTGCCCCTGCACCTGCCCCTGCCTCCGCCCCTGTCCCGTCGGCCACGCCCGCCTCCCTATCCACACAGCTGGCTGGACTCGGTAAGACTGGCTTCTCTGCAAGCCACGCCCCTTTCACCGCACCTTATTGTCTGTGTATTTTTGTAAGGGGTTGATGGTATGTGTGTAAAGATATATCTCAGATGCTATGTATATGATAGTGAAACAAGGCCCTGGGGTTAAGGTGATCTCTGATTGGTTGGTCTGCAGATGTGGGTGGAGACAGCGTGACTGGCACCCTGAGCTCCCTGCCCAGCTGTCGGTTGCCCGACGACTTCGACATGTTCGCTCAGACCAGGAACAGCTCCCTGGCCGACCAGCGAAAGAAGTAAGGATGAGAGTGCGAGCAGGGGAGAGACCATGCAAACACCGCCCCCTGCTGGACACTGCGCAGATCTGAAGCTATAGATCGAGAAATCATATCCTGCTTCTAGTTTCTGTATTTACAGTTAGGATTCACATTCATATCAGACTATCAGAAATTGTATTTATAGCTTGATGAAATACGCACTTGTTACAAACCCAGTACCATCCATCTTCCCACTACTCTCTCCCACTAAATTATAAGAAAGTATTTTGGAATACTATTGGAATTTTGGAAGTGAGTATGTATAATTAGATCTTACTGTGTTTTTTGACTAATACTGAATTCCAAACTTAAACTTTTTCAAGACTTTTACTTTACAGTGTTGCCTATTTTCTCATCAGGTCATTTTTGCAGAAAGAGAATGTTGTGTTCGATATGAAATTGGTTTAGTCATGAGGCTAAAATACATGAGCTAGACTTTTTCAATATTATGATATGATAATCTAGCTTTTTTCACTTCAATTCGATTTTACAAACAGTATTATCAGTCAGTTTGCCAATGGAAACTAAGTGTTAAAGTGTTTTCACTGTTTTCTGTTTTGTCAGTGATTTATGTAGAAGCTTTCTGTGGAACACAACCTTCCCTTGCCTTAGTGCCCTTATTTACACCCCCTTGTGGAGATAACATGTATAACAGTAGATGCCTAAAAGTATCCTTTTCATTTTACAGCAGTGCAATGGCATTGCACATTTTGCAATACATATTTGAATACAACCGAAAGGCTATTTTTTTTTGGAATGCAATATTCATAAAATCATGCTCCAGCTAATAGCTGTTCTGGTTCAGGCTACATGGCTCAAAGGCATTTAAAAAAACATTTTTAAAAAAAATTTTGCTCAGGCACACAAATGTCACCTGTATGTCAGTCCTGGCCAAAAATTTGGGATCTCTGGAAACTGCGGGAAGAACCCAGCAGTAATCCCTCCTTCTGGTTTCCCCTGCAGTGTGAAGTATGAGGACCCTCAGGCTCTGGGTGGCCTGGCTGCAGCACTGGACGTCAGACAGCAGAACACCGGAGGGGTGAGTGAACCCAGTTTGGAGTGAGCATGTTGGGAAATGTAGTTCCTCTGGTTCCCACTTCAGCAAGGAGGGTGGATGGCCTGCTGTCGAGCAAGCCATGCAGACTGGCACCCTGGGACAGAGCGCCTTGGTGTGTTACCTCAGCGTTGTGGTGCTGTGGAGTGTGCAGTGGAATACCTTTGACCAGTACGTCTGAGCTCACGCTAACACTATCTTGTGTAGTGTGCACTCTGTAGAGGGGTACTGTTGCCCAGTAGGAGCATTGACTTCTGGGACATAGCACATTGAATGGGTGCTATCTCATGACACAGAAAAATATACAGTAGTGTCCATTTGCATGCGCTAGCACATCCGTTCTGCTTCATGCATGTGCATGTTCATTTTCAAATGCATGAACACCATCATCCATTTTTCTACCTCTTCCTTTTCTTAATGTTGGAAAGATTTAGCACACAGGGGAAGAGGTCAGGGTGTGGGTGTGAGGGAAGCGATGGGAGGGGGGAGTGGGGGATGGTATGAACTAATTTCAAAGTTTCCAACAGTTTGACCCTTTTGCCACTTGTATGCAAAATTTGTGAAACCTATTCAAAAGGTTTACCTCTGTAGATCCTTTAAGACTCATTCAAGAATTGATTAGAGTATCCTGACCTGTTCTGTATTTGAGAGGGAAAAATATGCATATTCCTGTGTGATTATTTTAAAATGACATTTTTTGCCTTGTGATTAATGTTTAATAATTGTGGTTTAATACGTCGATATATTGCTTCAGTCGTGTTTTGAAATATTCAGGAGAAATGCCTTGTTGGACACACTGAACGCATGACTTGTTTGAGCAGCGCTTGATTTACACTGCTCACAGAAGGCCTCGCGGTGCCCTTTAAGTTGGGGTATATGTTGTCGAAATTTTCGGCGGGGGACTTTGTGGGGCCGGGGGCATTTACAGGGTAACAGCGTGTTTGAAACGGGCTGCCTGGATATGGGAGAGATGAGGGAGGTGTGTATTTAAAGAGAAATGTCTCTGCAGTGTAAACAGCCCTATCACGCTGCACTTTGAGTGTATCAGTGCCCGTTACAGCTCACCTCCTGTTTACCCAGAGATATGAACACGGGGGGGAAAGTAGAAAATGCACACACTGTTCCAAAAATGAGAGGAAGAGCCTTTTAGTGTGGACACCAGTCCCAAAAAAACAAAACTGCAGAATCGTTCAAATAAATGAATTTGCAATTGATCACTCCCTCCCACGTTTCATATAATAATAATATTAATAATTATAATATTAATAGATATCATTTATATATGACCTTTGTCTTGTGATGGAAACTCAACCACCATCAGGGACCCAGCTGGGTGATGCATGGCGGCCATTTTGTGCCGGAATGCTGATGGGCTGAAGTGGAGAGGGAGTGAATTATTTGTGGCAGTGTGAGACCCAGGTTGGGGTGTTTCACTAGGACACTGCAGGAGCCCCCTGTTCTTCGCTGAGTCATGCTGTGACTCAGAATCTTGCGGCAGAATCTACAGGCTTAGCGTACTTTGCGGTGGCCGTTAGCCCGTAGACCCTCGAAATCCACTCTGCTCACCGCCATGTTTCCGGTGCTTATTCTAGGTGTGAGGTGTCATGTTTTATATATTTGATTGATTTATTGATTTATCTGTTTCTGGGATCGTTGTCGGCTTTACCTGCTTTATGACTGAGACATTTTTTGTTGTTGATTCAGTCAAGGGTAAAAGACGGTAACGCTGAGCTGGAGCCTATAGACAGCTGGCTTATTTCCCAAGGAATGGTGAGGATGTCACCGGCATCCACCCCGCTATCCCCAACCCTCACGGCCGCCCCAACCCCCCACCAACACCCCACCCGGTCCTTGCGCTTGCCCCCCCACCATCGTACCCCCACACCCCCAAAACTACTACACTCAACTACCCCCGAGTCCCCCTTTACTCATTGCAGAGCTGGAGCCAGTGTTCTTCACTCCAATGTTCTTCGGTCCAGCTCTGGGTCTTTGCCATGGTTACAAGCTGCTTACATGCTAGCCTGCACTGTGCAGTGTGGCTATGCGGCTAGCTGACTCCTCCCACAGCTCTGCTGTAAGCATGCGAATGGCGGCGCTGCCAGTAGGCGGAGCTAATACAGGTCTGCACGGCAACTGCTGTGATGGAGAACCAGCTGGACCCTGAATCAGAACCTGAGCCTGGTTCCAGCTCTGTAATGTGAAAGGGGATGAACAGCAAAAGGGACACTCCCATATTTCCTCCTCCAATCACAATCCTGGGGAGAATTGTGGTTTTATCTGGGGACCAAAATGCATTTAAAACTCACGTATAACAGTCCTGAACTACTGTAAAATTGTATAAAATTAAGCATCTATCTTAAGTATCCATTTCTGTCCATGAATCAATTGTATTCAATGTAGTATTTTACAAATTAATATATGACATACTTTTATTTTATATATGAATTTTACCAAACTAGTCAAATGTATTTTCCTTAAAGCTGTAGTGAATATAGTTTTTGTTTTGGCATATGTTCTAGTTCAGTCATATCAGCTGGCCATGGGTCTGATGCTCGTTTGTACAGGCTGGGTTTGTCCAAGAACATTATCTGCAGTTTGGACACCTTTGAAAGAGCAAAGTTCTGGCTGAGTGAGGTGGAAGCAGCTGAGCCTACAGTGAGGTGTCTTGTGCGGTAATGAACTTGAGCATCTTTGTCATATATTATCTTATATCGTTCACAGTCACATGAATGAAATAAGGTTATAATCAATTTTCTGTTCCAAAACTTTATGTTTTGGCATTTATTTATTCATAGTGACATGAGTAAGCCCTTGTTTTTGTTTTAAACCACCCTTCCTGACTCCAGTAATGATTTACCTTATGGTTATTAGGCTTTTGTTAGTCTCTTAGATTATTAATAGACAATTGCATTAATAAAGCAGTAGTCTATTAATATTCATCTGAAATTAATTTAGAGTTGCATTAGTCTTAAACTAATTTATGTTTATTAGTTCAGGTCTAATAGACTTAAAGATCATGAGTACTGGTGCAGGATATTGAATTAGAAGCTGACTGCTGGTGCCCATTTGGAATTGAGTCTGTGAAACACACATGCACATAAACACACAAAAACACACGCACACACACACACACACACACACACACACACGTTCCCTCAGTCCCTTTTCCTGTTGGTGCGCCCCACTCCTCCTCCTCAGTTGCAGTAATCAGTGAAAGTGTTCTTTCCTCACATTCTCTAACGCTCACCTCAAATCTGCTAACGGTCTACACTCCCTGGCCTTTTACAACCGAGTTAAAATAAACTAACAGCACTTTTAGCACTGCATTCAGGTAGTGTATTCAGTGCTTGGCCTGGTTCAGGTGTATAATAACATCATTTTTTGTATGATCAATGCATAATTTGACCCTTTGATCACGTCTGCAATGTAATGCAATCTTTGAACTCTTACAAATGCGCAGTATGCCCCCCCGCCCCCCGCTTTTTTCACATGAATCTTTTTTTTTCTTTTTACCAAGAATCTCAACTTTGTCCTGTCAACCGAAAATGTTTTTTTCCATTTTTTTGAGCGGATGTGGAGATAAAGTTAATGATATTTGTGCTGTGCTTTGAAGCCCTATATTGGTTTTTTTCCGCCCAAAGCCAGCCTGCAGAATTTATCTTCTGTTTGCTGTAGTGTGGATTATTTCTTTTGAAGCAGATTTAATGTTTATATCTGAACCCAATTCTTAAATATTTTTCACACGCACTCTCCTCCCAAGTGCATTCTGTCTGCCGCTTCTGATTTTCACTGTGCTGGCTGCAGTTCCCCAGATTACTAGAGGGGTTGCTGGTGCACCATGAGATACAATCATTGACATTCAGTCTACTGGTACCCCTCCCACCTCAGTCAGCTGCAGCCAATCACAACACCTCATGTGGAAGTGGCCAAACACTGTCGATACTGACACAGGCATGATCTGGATTTAAAACAATTACTTCATCAGCAGGATGTGTCTTTTTAGTATTCTCTCAGCTGCAGTGTTGTCCAAAAGGGAAAATATTGTACTACACACTGCGAAACACTGCAACATCATTTTCTCTCCTTGACCGTCCTGTTTAGTTCACTCCAAGGTTGAGGAAGATGAAAATATGTGGAGTTCAATTCAGAGAAACTAGTAGTCCTCATGGCCAGTTTTCCTGTCCCCCCACCCAACCCACACTCACGCCTGAATGATACACCTAAGCCAGTCAAATTCTGTGCCCACCCCCATCTCGTACCAACCATGTTTGTAAGCTGTGTTATGTCATCCAAAATCTTTGGAATACCACAGGAATTTTGTTAAACTTTCCTCCATATATAAAATGCAGCAATTATGGCCTCTCACACTTCCATGCATTTGTCTGTGTGTATATTGGGGATTGAATATTTTATACATTAAATCTTCGATATATGGGGTGTGCTATGTGTATATCATTGCACATATGGTAACAGGGTGGTATTAATTGATGCATTTTGTAACTTACGTTTTAAAAAGTAAGTTCTAGTTATATATACCTTTGGAATTTATATTTTTACATTTTGGGATTTATATTTTATATAAGCGACACCATACACCCCTGACATCTTTCCTGCCTGTTTTCTACTTTCATTGCATGTCGTACAGTTTTTTCTGTAGTCTCGAACATCATGTGTGCTTTTGTGCGAGTTTGTGTGAGCCTGTTTGAGCATTTGCCGTGCTATGCTGTGGGTTCTGTTATTTTTTGTTATGTCTGGTTTTTGAGTTGGGCTTGTTTTTCAATTATTTATTTATTTTTTTACCTTTTGTTTGGTTTTCTCAGAGACATTAAGTTGAATTTCTGCTGTTTGCTTTTTGCTTAGTTTTTTATTTGTTGGGCTCTGTTTCATTCTTGGGTTGGTTTTGTTTTGTTTTGTTTTGTTTGTTTCTTTCGGCGGGATTGTCCGTGGCCTTTGCTTCGTAGATTCCTGTTGAGCAGTCCTCTGTCATGGACGATATAGAGGAGTGGCTTTGTACCGATGTGGTGAGATTCATCTTTATCTTGATTCCGTTTCTCTCTGCCTCACTGTCCTTCTTTGCTTTTTTATGTGGAATGACATTTTCTTTACTTTCCTAATCTTTCCCCCAATCATGTAATTTAAGCAGAATGTGTTTCTTATGCTTTCTGTGCCACGCCCGTTACAGATGTCAGATTGAACCAATCATATTTCCCCTGAATGACATCATCCTTATGCTGGGCAGGGTCTGAGAGGGATCTCAGGCTCTGGTACCCAGTTTTTAACATTGCATAACCAGGGCTAAATCTACTACTGTAGCATCAATAATAATGAAATGAGGTGTCACACCAGGTAATGTAACTGGCTAGCCTTCAGTGTTTGGGGAGGTCAGTGTGTATTGTCTGAGTTTTCTGTATTAGTGCCTTACATTAACTGTTGGTGAGCAAGTGACTTGAATGGATGGATTGATTGTTGGATAAATTTATGAAAAGACTAGTGGTGGTATTCGGGATGATGGGTTCTCTCATCGCTGGTGTTCCCAGAGTGACTTCATTTGAATATTTTTTTCATCCTTTTAAAATAATTTTGAAGTGGATTAATAATGAAAGCAAAGCATCAGATTAAACTCTCTGTGGGAGAAAGATAAAAATGGGGTAGGCTTCCAAAAATTTGCATGAAGTAACAGTAAATTTACAGTAAAATAATTTGGGAAACTCTTAACATTGGGCCATTTGGAAAGAAAATAAGGGATATTATTTACGTGGGTTGATGAATTGTGTGTGTGTGTGTGAGGGAGAGAGAGAGTGAGAGAGTATGTGTGCAGTCTGGGTGGTATTTATGTGTGGGGCATGACCTCTGAGAGCAAGTGTGTGATCTTCCTTTTTGGGTGTAGCCTCTTGTACATGTTGGTGTGGTCTCACTGATGTATACGTACTGTACATACCAAGTACAGGTAACCCAGAACTAAAGGAACAGTTTATAGGCAAAATGGCCGAGGGGTTTGAATTTCGTCTATAATACGTTTTCTGTGCTCATACGGTAACACACTTCTTTCTGTCCCTTGATGAGCAGAAAGGCGATGACACTGAAGAAGGAGTTACAAGTGAAGGTAAAAGCAGAGAATTTGTGCACCATAATAACATGTTGTGATTGGTTGAACAACACAGTTTTTGTGAAGCTAAACTCAAGTCTGTTTATTAGCTTTTATGAGGCTGGTGATTTGTGGTGAGTGTATTATAGTATTTTAATTATTATCCCTTCCTTGGCTCCAGAGTTTGACAAGTTTTTGGAAGAGAGGGCCAAAGCATCTGAGACAAGCTTACCGTCACCCCCTGGTGGAGACCCCGCCCCATTGGGTGCCCCACCCGGGGCCCCGCCTGGCTCCACCCCCAACAGCGCTCGCAAGAAAGCCGAGAAGTCGGAGGACACCCTCTTTGCCTTGTAGAATTTTCTGGAGGAAAAACCATCACCCATCACCCCTTCCCTCACACACTACCCCTCCCCACCACACCCCTCAATACCCCCACACCCTTCCTGGATTCAAACTACTCCTTCTGTCTCAGCGTACAGAAACTGTTCCCAACCCTGCAGAACAGCCCCTGCCCCGACCTGCATCCCCCACTCCCCCACTCCCCCCCCCCTCCATCCTGGCTTTTACCTCTGTGGGAGGGGGGTGCAGATGCTCATAAGGTCAGCTTTACACGCTATACCCTGCTCTCCTGCATTCTGGCATCTCCTAGCCTATCAGGGCGTGTCTAAATAGCCCATCAGGGGTGGGTCTAAACAGCCTATTAGAGGTGTGTCTGAAGGGCCTATCAGGGGAGTGTCTAAAGAGGCTATCAGGGGCGTGTCTAAGGAGCCTATCGGGTGTATCTGAAGAGCCCATCAGGGGCGTGCCTGAAGAGCCCATCAGGGGCGGCTCTACAGAGTCCATGAGGAGTATGTTTAAATCACCTGTCTGTGACATGTCGAAAGAGCCCACCAGGAGCATGTCCAGGGGGATGGAGTCTTGTTGCTAAAGTTGGGTAACCCAGTGCTTTGTGAGAGGGCTTCTTCCGTCGCCTGTGCTCTTTGTTGCCGCCCTCATTCGCTGCTGTGAGCTCTTCGGTCAAAGCTGCCGCGGTTAGCAGTCGCTGGTAAGGAACGAGGAATGACGCATTGGATTAATTTGACTGTATGTAGTGTTGTTTTTGTTTTGGTTTTTTTTTTTTTTAACTGTAATTAAATTTTTTTTTTTTGAATTACTGACCTATTGTCTGCATAATTTTGTCCCTATTTTACATGTGTATCCCAGTGTAGATTTCCCTCTAACCCATGTCTATATGTGAATGACATTTATTTGATATACTGTGTAGCGATTTCAACAAAATAATTGTACAGAGCTGTTGCAGAGCATATTTCAAGTTCAAGTTTAGTTTGGTGGTGCTCTGCATTTTGGGGTCTCTGCATTTCCATAAATTGACTTATGTTTTATGTTTAAAAAAAGTATAACTGGGGCATTCTTGGGGAAAAAAACGAGGGATTATGGGAGAAGGGTTCAGTGTATCCTTTGGTTGAGTTTCCAGTTTGGCCCCAGTTTGGCTACGATAAATGGGGTCCAGGAACTGTGGTGGACCCCATTTTGGGGGGGGTGGGGGAATGTTAAATGTCTGTTTCTTGTTTTGGCTTTTTTGTTCTTCAGGACATCTCTGAGGTCACTTCCTGTGTTTCAGTGTGTCAAAAACAAAAGCAAAGCTATTTTTCTGGTGTGCAGTGAACCTAATGTACTGTTTTTTTTAACAAGGGTGGAGGACCTGAACAAAATCTCGCTATCCCAGAGAGCTGCAGTGTTTGTCATACCATATGGCTGTCCATATACTCTAGATCAGTGGTGCACAAACTATGGGTTGGTAGATATCTATTCGGTCGTGAAATAATTATGAGTAACCCTGGATTTACACTGAACACGGCATTCCCAAAGCACTCTCGCCGAAAGTCATTTATTTTCGAGAGTGCGACCTACGTAATTCCTCCTCTGCTACATGATATCAATTAACCAATTATGCTTATAATAATTGCCCTTGATGCTTGGCTAGCAGGTTCGGTCGGCCAGCCAAACTTAGCTCTCAGGGGATATCTGTTTGGTTGAGGTATCGATACGTAGGCTACAGCAGCAGTGCAGTTTGGCCTGTCTGGAAAAAGTGTTAGTATTCATTAATGTTATGCTGTGTTTGCACAAATAAATGCTAAATATAAATAATTCAACTAGTTAAAACACATTTTTATTGTTTGCATTTGACAGTGTGTTACATATGATCATGTAAATGGCCGCTTTAATGTTGACTGGTGCGTCATTCCTACTGCACTCTATGAGATAATGAACTTGTTTATTGCTCATACAACGTAAGATAGTTAACAGCTTTAGCTAATCATCGTGATTCAGTCTTTGTGCTTTTGACATTTTTAAAAATCTGAAACATTTTTGAAATATTGGCTGTATTGAAATATTAGCTCATTTCTTTAAAGATTCCCACTGGGGAATTCATAAGTGGCTGATACGTAACATTAAAGAGACTCACTGACGATGACTGTAGCGTTAATGAAAAGAAATGTTTTGTTTTATCCTATGGTTTTATGTCTGGCAGCTTTCAGTACTCTACCCATACTATGCGTAATTGATAAAGCCTTAAAATCTGTTCATTTGACTGTGATTAATTCCCTGATAATTTCAGTAACTGTCCTTTAATTTAGCTTTTAGGTATTAAAAACATGGCTATTGTCAGTGGATTGTTGTTAATGAAAATGACATCAGTTTGGATCAGTTTGGGTTGCGAAAAGCATGGATTGATATATTTGGGTCATCACTGAAGAAGTTTGTGCACCCCTGCTCTAGATTCAAGGTGGATTTAATGAGATTTCATAGCCCTGACTTCCCTTGTTGGCAGTGCATAAAATAACTAAAACTAAACCTGTCAGGGCTCGGACTGTCAGAGGAAATTGTTGCCATGCCTACTGGTTGACCAGGCACACACAACTGGGTTTATATTAATCAGTGAATCAAAGTAGTGATGGAAAATATTGTAAGCACAACCAATCTGTGGTCTGTTCCTGTTAAACTTCCCCACCTTCATCCTTGGATGAAGGGCAGTTCCATTTAAACTATCCTGTCAGGAACGTGCTGTAGATCACCCAGTTTCCAGAGCGCTAATCACTAGTGTGGTTGTCGTATGTTATAAAAAATCTGCTAGAACTGGGCTTCCCCCCATTTCTTTTGACATGCATGGATTGGACTTCTCTACTATTTGTATGCAGAAATGTATCAGGGGAACACTATATGACCTCGGATCTATGCGAAGAAGGAAGAATTTTAAACCCAGATTCTGGAGAGAGGTGAAAAACAGGAAACGAGAACAATTGCACTGAAGTTATTTAATCAAAATCCTTTTTGTATAGCAAAGTTCCTAGAGATTCTTTTCATTTGACAAACTCAAACATTTTGATTGCTTTGGCATAATGTAAAATATGTATTTATTATACATAATTATATGTATATACATCAGAATGTTTATACAACTCAGAAATTGACCAGCCGTTCAAATTGATGTGGTGCCATGGGCTTATATTCGAAAGAAAACACCATAGTTTTTCTGTTTGTGTGTTTCTGGTTCGGTCAGATTAATGAAATCTTTAGCTTTGTTAAAATAAGACAGCTGAATGAACTGGTCAAATATTGGCCCAGATTCTTTACAGCTTTAGATAACTTTGTGGAATAAGCTTGTGGAAGAAATTTAAGCAAGCTTAATGTTTTTTAATTGCACAACTGTGGAGTGAGGTTTGATAGTATTTGAAAATAATAAGAAAATTTGCATCATAAAATAATAATCAAAAGGTTTAACAAAAACGTTTAATCTGGAAGAGCTAAGAATCAAGTTTATTTTCTTATTTTAAAGAAAGCAAGCAGAAACAGATCCAGGGTTCCTTGTCCACCATTTTTGGAGTAGAAAGACTGTTGAGGCCAGTCTCACGTTTCAGAAGTTGTGAATCGTGTGCAGGGGGAAAAGCAGGGCGTACACACTGCAACACGCTCGTTGAAGTGTGCACCGGCTGGTGGGGCAGTACTGATCATGGATGGTTTACACTAACACCTGGGCAACAGTCTCTCCCCCCTCCTCCTCTGCCTGCGTGTTCCAGTGACTGTGTTGAAGAGAAGCAGGCTTCCTCGGTGTCCCGACTGCAGTGACAACGTGGCTGCCTCTCCCAGCCTGCAGCTTGACATTTCGCTAAGCTAGTAAGCTTGTGAGAGCTAATTAACGTGCTAACAGTTTCCGAGAACACACGCATCCATGTGACTTTCTCTGTCGGCTTCCTTCATTTACCTGTACAGTGTGCCGTACATACGTTTCTGAGACTTAAAAAGGTTTACCATTCATAATCAAGTTCCTAACTTTTTTTTATTTAAAGGGGGTCTGTTAAAATGAACAGGTTTCCTGCTTTCAGATGAGACGGCAAACTCCATATCTAATCGTTATAGAATGTTAGAGGACATTGACGTGTTACAAGATCCAAATATTTGTAATCGTTGTTTTGAGCATTGATGTTCCTAAATGTGTTTTTGGCTCTCAAAACAAGAATAAAATGTTTCAAAATCTTTTCCTCTGACTTGTTTGTGAGATACAATTTCATGCTTGTTGTTTTCGTTATCACTGTGGGTAATTTCAATTCATTGAGTAATTATATAAATGATATATATATATATATATATATATATATAATTTATATATATATAGAGCACAATTTGACATCACATGTTAAAGGTATGAATATCTGAAGGAATATCTAGTGTTCTTAAAAACTGGTGTTTGGAGGGAATTTTTTATTAATGTATTTATTTGGCCTATATGTACAAAGATAAGCAAGTGTGCATACATGTACATATTTATGTATTTACACCAAATTACATATACATGTAAACAGTTTTATGTAGCTGCAATATATGTGCACGTGTGTGTGTGTTTCTTTACGCTATGTACAGAAGCTGTGTCAAACTGCTATGAAAAAAAGCTTTTATGTCTAATAAATGGTTGTGAAAGTGGAGTATAGGTGTTTAAATCATACTGGTCAGCCAGTGGCCGGGCTGAGAGGGTGTGGTCTTTTAAAGGCTGTAACTGCAGAGTGTGTGTGCGTGCGTGTGTGCATGTACTGGTGTGGGAGCATGCACAAATTTGCACTTTCTTTGCTTGTATACTGGATTATTGCAGTTACAAGTGCAGTATAGCAATGTAGTGATTTAAACTGGCAAGCTAACACAGATCAGTGTAGTTAGCATTCACAGAAGAATGATCTGTCTGTCATGCTTTGCAGCAAAGCAGTCAGCCGCATCCAGTTTGCTGGTTCTGCTGGAGTTTATTGCCAGTACAGCCAGGTGCCTGGTTTCAGCGTCCTGACTGCAGCTCCACAGATAGTTCTTAATTTGCAGTAGGAAAGAAAAGCTCTGCTTACGTGGAGCTCATTAAAGAGGAAATGCCATGGAGATGCACAAAAGTTTGAACTCAAAAAATGTGTCCTTTAATGGCCTTAATTGGCCCGGAAGGTAATGGATATTGATGATATTCTGACATTGTTTTCTCTGTCACAAATTCACTTTACAGGGTGGAGTTTACTTTCATTATCAGTTTTACCGTGAACCTGCCCGCCAAACAGCTGAATTTCAGATTATGAAGGGAATCAACAGTGAGTGACTGCACATGCTTTTACGGGCCATATTTCATTTGAAGGTAAGATTTAGTAAAAAAAAAAAAAAAAAGGTTTAAACAATTAAAAAAATAGCACATTTTTATACACATGTAAATAAGGAAGGGGGGATACAGCCGAAGACCTCTTCCTCCTGTATTTTTCGCTATCCTTTTGACTTCATTTGCGTAATTCCCAACACTCCACATTTGAAACAAGCGGGCTGGCAAGTGCAGCTTCAGCTTGACTTGTTGTTATGGCGCCCCATTCGCTCGCTCCTCTTACAGAGGTGACGGTGCTATCCTCGGTCATTGACCCACATCACACCCTTTCGTCTTTGTTTTGAGGAGCAATTCATTTCAAATAAACATCTCTGTGACAGTGTACTGTATTCAAGATACAGCCAAGCCATATTTTTGTAACGTTTGCACTATTGAAATTGCACTATTTTTTTTTTTTTTTTTTTGCTTGTAGGCACTGCCTACAGTGCTTTAGATGGTTTCGTCCGTGAACCTAAAAATTGATCAGTTTAGGAGGAATACATGATGTAATCACAGAGCCACAGTTGTTACGTCATATCACCCCACTCTGTGCTTAACTCTGCAATTGGTCAATCCCTCTGGTTCTACAGGCGGAGTCATCTCTGTGGGCCAGACAAACTTGAGCGATGGGCCCACCCACAGACGTCTATGATTGGTTGCAAAGAGCAAGCCAACAGTGGAAACACGCAGCTGTTGAAATTGTCCTTTGCAAATTAAAAGTTGGCTGGTACAGAGTTCAGTTAAATACACCTACCCTAAATTCATGCAAATAATACCAGAATATTAAAAACATTTTTCCTTACATGTGACTGACATTTATCCAGAACGACTTGCAATTTACTGGACGAGTCATGAGTCAATGTTGTTACATTCTTGTATTCGTAATGCCACAGCAAAAAAAGCATAGTCATTAAATAATTGTTTTCTACGAGACTTCTTCCTTGATAGTGCTCACTTAGTTAGCAACTAGTTCACTGGAAAATCCAGTGTATAAATAAAATGCTACGCTAAATATTTCACAAAACATTAAAATGCATCCAGAGAATAATCTGATTTAACCACACGATTTACGTGATTTAAAATACGTTAACATGTCAATATTATGCCTCATACCTCTCGTTCCCTCCACGAGTGACTGTTTACAGACTCTTACTATTGGGCGCAGATGATTGGTTAGACCTGGCGTCAGTCATTTTCGGCGCTCGAGGGCTTGCGTGGCTCTCCGGTAAGCATGTTAGTGCACGCTCATCTCTCTGCTTAGACAAGTTTGCTTTGAGCACCAGTATGGCAAGGGTACCGCGAGTGTTCTGACAAATCAATAGTTTTATTTAACTGAAGTGGGCCGCACTAATTGTTGCGTGCCGTTGTATTTGCAAATGTAGCTTGGGAAGAACACTTTGTCTTTGCTTGTTATTCCAACAAGTGCTTTATGGCAAATTGCGTTTGGAATAGTAAACGACAGTAGACTACAGCCACAAGCTCCCTTAAACAAGACAAAAATGAATAGCTTATCGTTTGACGACCCGTCGCTGGATAACCTGGACCCCAGCCTGTCTCTGAATGATCCCAGCGACATTGACACGGCGCTACTGAACGACATCGATGGTAAGAATCTTTTGGATGAACATCTCGTCTGATCAAGAGGATCAACGAACTTGTTATGCTGTCGAAAACCGTTATAGGTGGTTGGTGGAATAAGTGACACTTACAATGTGCTAACGTGAGCCAACTTTGACGATATAGGTCAGTGACAACTAACGCATGC
The DNA here is from genome assembly GCF_013347855.1 of Anguilla anguilla. Classification (NCBI taxonomy): domain Eukaryota; kingdom Metazoa; phylum Chordata; class Actinopteri; order Anguilliformes; family Anguillidae; genus Anguilla; species Anguilla anguilla. The sequence continues at coordinate 11,806,805 of NC_049217.1, forward strand.
AGCTAAAGTGCTGAAGAATTGTATTCATGACAATCAGTGTTACCCAGTTCAGATGTCTGACTGATATAACTTAATTAACTAGCTTGTCACTGAAAATAGTCTGACCAGGGGTGAGGCAGTGGGCGAGACAGTCGGTCTATAACGTTATCAGAGAAGCAGAACTGGCCCAGTGAACTTGTTAGCTAAGTGTGCTGGCTACTAACATAACAACAAACTAACGTGCCCCACCTGAAAGTGAGCTAGCGAGCTGGTTGTGTGCTTGTGCTACTGATGGGGTTTTGTTGCCTATAAATATTTATAGTTACGTACAGTTAAAAGTCGTTGCATCCCGTAGTCGGTGCTGTAATGTCACATCATGCATGAATACAGTAACGTTAGTTTACAGTGTAGTTGTGCAGCGAAGTTGCGACGTTTGGGCCCCGCCCCCTGCAAACTTGTGAGAATGACGTCATCCGGGTTACTGTCGGACATTCCCTCTGTAGAGTTCACTTGCATACCTAACGTTAATAAATCGTGGTCTAAACTTGTAGCTTGGTTATTGAGCGTCGTGGATTCAAAATCATTTTAAAATCATATTAAATTATAGCAGTTTTTATAATTGCGTCAACAGTAATTGGAAATATTCGAAGGCGGTAATACAAATATAGCATGCTAGCCTGTCAGTTAATGTAACATTAGCTCCCAAGCTATTTTCGCTTTCATTCTTTCGGTAAGCTTTAAAAATGTATATAGGTTAACTAGAGCTATAGTCGTCTAATTTTATTTTTACCGTCTCGACATTGTTGACGTGTTGTATAATTATTCGTTTTAGCCACATAATTGTCATTAGAGTATTATAGCTGACCTGAAGTAACCCCACGTGGAAGACAGTGGCACACAGTAACCCCTGCACGCTCTGGCTTCTGCCGCGGGGGCCGGTCCACATAGCAAGGCACAACCACGGCTTCTCATTGGCTGCGAGCGATCACCTCATACAAAACATTGCTTTATAAATCCCTACTCCGGGCTGCCTTGTTTTTCCGCGGAGAGACAGGAGGTGTGGTTTGTACACGCGTGTACTTTCCTGTTAACCTCCTGATCTGATTCAATGTTGAAATTAATTTCGCTCTTTTGTACGCGTAACAAGATTCTAAAGATGACCTTTTCCCTCATTGTTTTGTCACGCTGTATATAGTTGTTTTAGGTTTTGGTACAAGTATTGCGATTTTGAATGTTGCTACGGAGATGCTAATGATAATTTTTAAATCAGTTTTTCGTCCGATTTACACCAGTCTACTGGTCCTTTGAAGATTCTTATATATATATATATATATCCATCCAGAGTACTGACGATTTTAAACTAAACATTTTTTCCCACAAGTATTCAGGATAAAAATCCTTATTGTATATAATTGTATGTTTGGTTGGTGTCATTGAAAAAATATTTCCCGTATCTAAAGTGTAAAAGTATTTCAAATACATATATAGCCCAGGTCTGTCCCGGAACAAAGTTGTACGATCAGGGGTGTGTGCATGTTGGAAATCACCTTTCTGTTTTTCTACGTATTGCCCTGAGCAGTACATTCACTAATTGGGAAAAAAAGAGTGAACATACTTTTTTTTCTTCATGTTTTCATGTTCAAAATGTTTTTGTTTTTTTCAATTCCCACCTGGCTGGTTTAGTTAAAAACAGACTAACCTGTTTGTATTGGGGTTAGAAGTTACTGTTTCCCTTGCATTTAAAGTGTTTATTATTATTATTATTATTATTATTTACAAATTTATAAATGGGAAAATAAACACTTACTTTTGATGTGAAGTATGGCACGTCTAATCATGAGAGCAGGAGGTCTGACAGCGTTTCTGTTCACTGAGCTCTCTTCTGGCAGCCCACTAAAATGCCTGCAGCACTGATTGATACTGCCATGTTACTTATGAGACAAATCCAAATGACCAATGCCAAATCCTCCAGCAGTGGGCTGTCTAAGAACCTTCAAGATGAAAATGCACTCAAACTCGTTAGAAACCTCAGTTGAATAAAATTTGCTTCATATCGTATTCATATTTGTTTTCTTTAACACTGTATAAATGAAATTATGATTTTTGTTTGTGTAAGATCGTCCTGGCTGTTGAAAAACACTCAATTCCTCTTTATAACATCTTGGTACTACTTTCTCAGATCATTGAGATTTGTTTGCTCCAGTTTTGATTGGCAATGTAGAGGGTTGTAACCAGAAGTAACACGGAGAATAATACACAGAGAAAGGAAATGTACACAGGTTAAAAACAAGATAATATTAAAACATCAAACCTTTAGACAACCATAAACGCCTTCACACAGCATCTCCTGGGTACTATCAGGTACACTATTTGGAGGGCTTTCCTTTTCATGGCAAGGCTGTACAAGTGTTTCAGTTGTATTTGCTTAAAGGAAAATTGGCCTGGTTTATTATTTGTGCTAGTTTTGATTTATTATGCAGCCAGAATAGACCATTCTTGGGGTTTTGCATGATTTCATTGTAAATGCTGAAGAGTGCTGGGAATAGGGAGCAGCCTTGAGGCATGCGAGTGTTGGAAAAACATTTCATCACGCTGACGCCCTGGGATTTGTTCGTTAAAACTCCTTTGATCCAGTGCGCAACTTGCAGACTTAAAAGCAAAGGAATCCGTATCTTATTAAAAGCAGACAACAGTCTAATATTAAAATTCTCAATTAAAAAGTGCCTGTGTGTCCCGAGCGGAAGGTTGCTGTTGAGCAAGGCCGTTTAAAACGAGTCGCTTCTGTCCGCGAGGCACAACTTTTCTTCTGCCGTCTATCAAACTGCTGGCTGCCAAAATAGTTTTATTGCAGAAGACTAGCCCCGTGAAAAGAGTTCTGCAATGAAAGCACCTGCAATGCTATATGATCTCCACCCTCTTTTACCCAGAGAAACTCTGTCAACCCTTTACACTTGGATTTAAAAATATATATCATTGTAGAGAATGCTTTGAAATATCTTGAAATAAAAACACAACCACTTACTGGGATATTATGGGTGGCAGTACTTTTATAGTTCTTATCAAGCGCTGTGTATTGCAGCGTGCATAGGCTGGTGCAGCAGCTTCAGGTTTAGTCTTGCTTTGTTGTAAACCGCTGTGTTTTGTTTAATAGTAATGTTTCAACATCACATTTGCCTTTTAATCCAGGTGTATGCCTAACTTAAATATTGCTACATGTAAAACGACTGATAAAACTTGTGTAAACGAGAAAAGATGTAGGCTGTGTACTGTACTCATTTTCATATGCAGTAAATTGAAAAAGTATAGCTGTTTGAATTCATACTGTGAAGGCAGAGGGAGTGAACTGCGCCAGGCAGTTTGCGTGCTTCCACAGTTTTACTGCAGTCATTTAAACACGGCATTAGTTTCTTTGACACTTGGTTTATTCCGGTCCAGAAGGAGAGTAGTGGAACGTGGTTGAAGAGGGTGTGTTACTGCTTTATTTCTGGCAGTTTCCAGAAGTTTCCACGGGCATGTGGCTCACCCCGTGCTTGTCATTCAGACCATTACCAAATTTAGGGGCCAGGATGATGATCACATGGGGACTATTCTGTCCATTTTTCAGCCGCCAATCAGCAACAGAGAAGGGTTTTCTTCTTTCTCTAGAATAATGCGTACTCTAGTTAAATATTGGTGGCTCCATATTGTAGGTTGCAAACATTGTTGTTGAGAGTTCTGATTGCAGCTTAGTTGACCCCCTCATCCCTGGGAGAATTGTATGATGTACCTTTTATTCATACATTTTGTCGTTATGCTGTAGGATGTTTACTGAAGCATTTCACAATTACACAACAGCTTTGCTACGCCTGGGAATCATAGTCTGCAATCTTGTGCAGAGAAGGTTATTCCCTTCTCACACTACGGGGTCAAACCTGAAAATCCCCAGATCACTACTCAAATGAAAACCCTTGAGGTTACAAAACTGTTTTTGAAGGAAAATGTGTTTGACCTCCTAAATATTCTTTGGACATCCTGAGATTTTTTTTGTTCATTTTTTAAAAGCTTCTAAATGTTTAAGAGTTTTAAACAAATTGGCAGTCATGCCATTTCACTATGAAATTTAATGATCAGGGCTTCTTCTGTGTGCTTTTTTGTTTGAATTGTGAAAACCCAACCCTAGTCTGTCGGGTCTGCTAGCCAGAAAGTTTTTAATAATTTTTAGAGACCAAATTTTATTCTGTACATTCCCAAGCCATTGTTTTGAGTCACAAGTTCTGTTTGGGGCTCTGAGATTAGCCTACGTGTAGCGCAAGTGCATCGTAAGCCTGGACTCCCCTAAAATCTAGATGTGCTGAGTTTCACTACAGTCATGCTGAACGTTTCAAGTGGCTGTCAAGCGTAGAGACCGTTTTTTTTGCATTTTTATTATATGAGTGTTTCACGACCTTTTTTGTGCATAGAAATGAGCTTTTTACATCATAGGTGTCAAAATTTGATTTTCTGTGGGACAAATTTATATGAGTTTACATAATGCATTCCAACAGTGATGTAAATATTTTTAAAAAATGGAAAAATGACATTAGCCCCTTGCGCTAACCCTTTGGCCTCTTATGTTCGCAGACATGCTGCAGCTCATTAACCACCAGGACATGGAGTTCCCTGGCCTGTTCGATCCCCCCCATTTCGGAGCGGTGGGCCCCCCGGCGGACGTCCCGGGTCTTTCCGCGGCCAGCCCGCCCTCTTCCTCACCTTCCTCTTCTTCCTCCTCTTCCTCTTCCTCTGCCCTGACACCTGGCAGCATGCCTCACCTGGACGCCCTTCTGGGCCCGCCCACCACCCGTAGCTCCTCCCCTCCCACCAAGGCGTACCAGCCCCCTGCCTTCCAGCAGCCCCCCCTCCCCACCATTACCACACCCAAAATGCGGTCCACCCCCCCGACTCCACCTCCACCTGCTCCGGCCAATCCGGAGCCCCGGCTGTCCCAGCCGCAGCAGTCCTCCCCGGCTTTCAGCACCGCCCCCCAAGCCTTCTTCACCACACCCCCGCAAACGCAGCAGCACCTGATCAGCTACACCCCCCAGGGCGGATACACAGGTAAGGATTCACCCAATCACTTACCTGTACTAACGTCTTTTCTCTGGGGAATTTTCCTCTGTAAAGCACTGGTTATAACCTGCTTGCAAAAGGCACCGTACAAATATAAAGAATCTGCAACCATAACACACCTCCGAATCAATGGCTTACATAGCAACTCCCAGAATGCAGAGCCAGTGCAGCAGGCACACAATTAAAAACGCGCTGGAATTTAGCTGTCCACATTTGAAGGTTTGGTGCATTCACAATGTTAGGGCGGGTATAGCATAGTATATTAGGGTGGGGCACCTGTGTGTACTCGTTTAAATTCCGTATTTGTTTACCCCAAGCCCAGGTGATCCTTTCTCAGTTTCTTTCGCCTGCGTTTGATTCCCGCTGCATGTCTCCGAGAGCCTGCTGGAACACCGCTACAGGCAGCATCACACTGGAAGGCAGTCGATGGTCTGCCAGCCCATGGCATGTTTGCATGGAGATTTGAGTGTCAAAGCAAAAGAGAAACACGCGCGGCTTGAGCTGCTGTCATTTTACAAGGAGGAAAATATTAGCCAAACGTTATTAACACGCGCGCAGGAGAGCAGGTTTAAACATTTGACACACAAATGCAGCGTGTGCTCGTGCGTGCGCTCCGCTGCGTGGCGGCCGCAGCGGGTCAGTGGCCAGCGTGAGTTTGACAGGGGCGGGCTGGCTGTCTAGACAACGTGTTGGGCAATCGTCCCCCTGTTGCGATAAAAGCCAGTGAGATGTTACCGGAGGGTCCGGAGTCCAGACCTCCGCATGTGCCGGCTGCTTGTGACATCACCGGGCTCCGCCTGCGTAACGTCATCCCATTGACCCCGGGTGAACAGGGAGGGAGGGGTCGACACAACTTCCTGTTTGAAACGTGCGCTGCATTCAGCGAATTCCTCAGATCCAGGGTCGCCATTTTAAGCCGGAGATTCCCAAACATGAGTCTGGGGAGGCCTCACCAACATGGAAGAATACTTTACCTTTTAAGCATATTTAGTTCATATTTACGTATTTCTTCATTTATACCTTTTAAACCTATGCAATATTACCTGGTTGTCTTGTGCATATCTGTGAAGTCCTGCTTTATACATGCTTTGAGTTACTTGCATTTTAAATAGTCACTGCAGCCTGAGTGGGTGGAGTGAAATGTTAAATGTTTTTAGTCGGCTGATTTTGGTCAGCTGGTTTCTCAGACAATATTTAAATTTCCTAACTCCAGCTGCAATTCACCATTTTTGGTGCCATTCTTTCTGTTGCATTGCAGCTGTCAGTCAAGCAGGCTCTGCCCAGCCTTTGTCCAGTCTCCCCGCCTCTCCTCAGCACATCCAGCCAACCACCATCCAGGCCCAGGTCCAGGTCCAGAGCCTGCCCACTCAGCCCATGCTGACCACTTCCTCGAGTCCGCCCACACAGACCGTCGCTCCTCACGTTCAGCAAGTTCCAGTGAGTTTGTTTGTCGCCATGGCCACAATTGAAAAGCAGGGATAGCATTTCCCGAATGTTTGCCGTATGACTCCACATATCAGGGTTTTATTAAAAATTTGGTTTCATAATTTTAGATTTGAAGGGGAATTTAACACTTCTAGCTGAGTCATTCCGTCAGTGAGTTCTAGCTGAATTCATCCCAGCCGAATCGTGATACATTAAAAAGCAGAAACATTGTAGGGTATAAGTACAGTGAAATGGCGTTTCCTGTTGAATGACTGTTGGATGACTTCCTCCCGCTGTTCTCTTCAGGTGTTGCTTCAGCCACAGTTCATTAAAGCAGACTCCTTGCTGCTGACCACACTGAAGCCAGACTCCGGCACCATGGTAACCACCATGGCAACGCCCTGCATCACCACCCTGGCCACTTCCACCACACCAGTACAGACCACCTCTCTGCAGGTACACAGACCCATCTACACAGCCCCAGCACAGACCAAATCTCTGCATTGTGCACCCCACAAACTCGATCTGCACTCCAGAACACCTCCCTGCAGGTACTTCCACTCATCTCAGTTACCCCCAGAAATCAGAGCTTGGGGCGCAAGTCCAGAAGTTTGCAGGTTCAGGTTTCAAAATCCAAAAAAATAAAAAAAGGAAACTCACAGAGTTACGTCACTGAATGCACACACGTCCCTCGATCCGCAAATGCAGATTCAACACTTCACAAGTGAACTTTACATTTCAGAATGTCTTCTTGCCAAAAATACATGCATAAATTCGGAGCATACATTTGGTTTGCGTATAAAAAGCACGAGGTATCTGTGTAGGGAAATATGTCTTTACAAATATGTATGCATTTGTAGAAATCAGTGCACATTCGTAATAATAAGGGTTGCTCCGGGCAGCTTAAGGTTTCTTTTCTCATTAAATGAGTTTGACCCCTGTGACCCCCCCCCCCCAGGCCCTCATGAGCGGAGGCACCATCCTGACCACGGTCCCCCTCATGATGGACGCCGAGAAGCTGCCGATCAACCGCATCGCCATCAGCGGCAAGCCGGTGGGCCTGCCCCACAAGGGCGAGAAGCGCACGGCCCACAACGCCATCGAGAAGCGCTACCGCTCCTCCATCAACGACAAGATCCTCGAGCTCAAGGACCTGGTGGCCGGCACGGAGGCCAAGGTGAGAGCACCCCGCGGAATTAACCTCACTCGCCCCCCTCAGTCAGCCAGCGCGCCCAGAGAAAAGGGAACAGAGACCTGTTAATACCGAAGAAAAGGGGAAGAAGAAGCGAGAGGCCTCCCATTCAACAGAACAATGTTTTCCTCTTTTTTTTTTTTTGGAGCAATCAACGGTGAATTTGAGAGACTGGGAGTTGAGACTTTGAGTTGAGAAACACTAGATGAGAGATGCAATATACTGTCAACCAAGAGGGGGCGCCAGAGGAATGTAACAACATTTCACGTGACATTTCACACAAAATTGTGAACAACAGTCTTTTTTTCACCTGTTTTATCTTGGTTTTTTTTTGGACAGCTCAACAAGTCGGCGGTTCTGAGGAAGGCGATCGACTATATCCGTTTCCTGCAGCAGTCCAACCAGAAGCTGAAGCAGGAGAACATGGCCTTGAAGATGGCGCACCAGGAGAACAGTGAGTGCCTCCCCCGTCCCCGCCCCTCGCCCCGCCCATCTTCCCGCGCGCGTTCCGGATGGTTCCGTCTGCCAGCTGACCGATAGGCTGGTGCACAGAGATGTACAGGTGAGCGTTAACGACTGACCCCTGACCTCCTCCCTGCAGAGTCCCTGAAGGACCTGGTTGCCATGGAGGTTGATGGGGAGGTGAAGACTGAGCTGCTGACCCCGCCTCCCTCAGATGCCGGCTCGCCCAATAGGAGTCCCTACTCTCACTGCAGCAGCGACTCTGAGCCCGACAGCCCTATGGTGGAGGAGACCAAGGTACCTGCATGCACACGCCTGCACATACGCGCACACACTATTGGTGCATGGTCCATTTGTGTCCCACATTTACACTTGTCACTCTCCCTCCACCCCTGTCTCTCTCCCTCCATCCCTCCCTCTCTGTCCCTCTACCCCTCCCCCTCTCTGTCCCTCCCCATCTCCCTCCCTCCCTCTCTCTCTTAGTCAGCAGTGCAGTCTGAGACGCTGGCTGTGGGCGGGGCAGGTGCAGCGGGCGGGGTAGGGATGCTGGACCGCTCTCGCTTGGCGCTCTGCGCCTTCACCTTCCTCTTCCTCTCCCTCAACCCGCTGGCGGCCCTGCTGTGCGGCGGGGCGGGTGCCACGGCAACCACCGGCACCCCGGAGCACTCTGGAACGGGCAGGACCATGCTGGGTCTGGACGGCGGAGGTAAGGGATCACATCCACGCCGTTCCCATGGCAACACATAAGGAAAACATAATCAAAAACTTCCTTAGAATACTTACATATGCGTAGATATGTATGCGAGTGGTGACACAGTGAGCGAATGTGCCAGTCAGATTGAGTGACAGGTTCCGGTCCCTCCCCCCTGCAGATGGCTCTGGTTGGCTGGACTGGATGGTTCCCACGCTGCTGATTTGGCTGCTGAACGGGGTTCTGGTGGTCGGGGTTCTGATCCGCCTGCTAGTGTACGGCGAGCCCGTGACCCGGCCCCACTCCGGCTCCTCCGTCCTGTTCTGGAGGCACCGCAAGCAGGCCGACCTGGACCTGGCCCGGGTGAGCCCCCAGCACCACGGAAACGCGCTAAAAACACACACCCAGGGACAGAGTTTGACTGGGTGGACATTTGAGTTTTTTGTGTGTTTATCCACCCTTGTGAGCGGTATTCATGCGGTGTCCATCCTGGGTTTGTTTCTCCACTACATTTTGGTCCAGAATTTCAACTGATTTGAACTTATATTTGTGTGTATATTACACCAGCATGTGTTCTGATGGCTTTGCCAGTAATTGCTCTGTTAATTTGCACCACAGTAAACAAAACTTTATTAGTTATTAATCTCATCAGTGTTGTAACTTGTCCTCTGCTGCCTCCTAGAGGTGACGTGGGTCATCTTTTCTTTTTAGCCATTGAATAGTTTTTACTTTTTATCGCTAATCTTCCTTTACGCTAAGGTTCATTAGTCATGTAGGAGACGCTCACGTCCTGAGTGGCTTACAGTGTTGAGGAACAGGAGTACCTTCTCCTGATTTACATGAGCAGCAGTGCCAGACCTGGCCAGCAGCATTCACAGACCAGCGAGTGTATGAGTAATGTCTCTCAAGCACAGATGAAAATGAGCTGTGATAAGCAAGAAAATCCAACCGAAATGCAAATCCCTTCTTCTCGTTTTCACACTCTTTCTGTTTCTCTCACCCCCTTTCCGTCTCCATCTCTCTCTCTTTCCCTCTTTCTCTCCTGTATCTGCCGTTCTTTCCCTCTTTCTCTCCTGTATCTCTCGTTCTTTCCCTCCCTCTCTTTCCCTCTTTCTCTCCTGTGTCTCTCGTTCTTTCCCTCCCTCTCTTCCCTGCTGCAGGGAGACTTCCCGCAGGCGTCTCAGAACCTGTGGACGTGTCTGAAGGCTCTGGGCCGGCCCCTCCCCACGTCGCAGCTGGACCAGGCGTGCGCGGCGCTGTGGGCGGGGTTTCGGCTCTGCCTGCAGCGGCTGTGGGTGGGCCGCTGGCTGGCCGGCCGGGCCGGGGGCCTGAGGGCGGACCGCCCCCTGCAGGAGGACGCGCGCAAGAGCAGCCGCGACGCCGCCCTGGTCTACCACCGCCTGCACCAGCTCCACATGACCGGTAGGGGGCAGCAGTGAGATCAGCTCAGCTAGGACACTAAGAGGGGCTTTATTACAGATGAGGGGACCCTGTTCCTGGGGGGGTTTCTTGGTTCTCATGCCAACGTCTACTGTTAATTATTTAAAATCGCCCAATTCATGGGTCAAGTACAGATTTGATTGGGGAAAAAATGACAAATATTTGAACATTTTTAACCTCAGTTTGAGTTTCCCTTTTTGTTATTTGGCGTTTTATGGGCCTTTATCTGGGAAAGGGGTTTATGTTTTTGCACGCTGATCATTCATACAGGTGAATTTTTACTGAAGTGGTTCAGTTTTAGCTTCTCTCTCACGGCTACTGTGCCAGTTCACTGCAGCCTTCTCTTTTTCAGTTGGAAATCCCCCTCTCTCTGCCACAAGAATTGCAAATCTATTAATGTTTAACTTTGTAATGGTGGGTCATTAAATGTTTAAAATCGAATATGTGGCCAACTACTGTTAATGATTATAAAGCAATTATGAGATACTATAACTATATTGTTGAAAACAATTCTTAAGTAATTATAACTAAATGATAAAACAAAAGGTTGAAATTCTTCAGTCTGTTGTTTTGTAATTTTAATTGTAGTTTATTTATTATAAATAATTCCCACAGTTATTTATAATTAGAAACCATTAGGGATTTTGAAAATAATGTTAAATGTTGTGCTGTTACATTAAACCAGTGTAAACTAAGGGCTAATGTTGGTGATAAGTGGGGTCTGGTCAGATGAGAAGGAAACATAATAACTAATACTTTATTATTTCATAAAATTGCAGTCAATTTTATATTAACATGAAATATACTGTGATAGATTCTTTATATTTTGTATTCATTTTAATGATGAAATTTTTTTTAATACAAACCTGCCTGTGTGGTTTTAGCAGTCAGTGGTGAACAGTAGGCTTGACCCGCATGAGGAGGAATGTTTTAGCAGATACCGTTTCTTTTGATCAGTACCCTCAAAGCAACTTATCTTCCACACACAGAACGTCTTGATGACAAGTCATGTTGTTTTTATACGTGACTGCGTGTTTCATTTTTTGCCGGTATGGAGTGTTTAAGGCGCCATTTTGCTTGGTTTGTTTTGTTCGTGTGCAGGTAAGCTGTGTGGGAGTCACCTGTCGGCGGTGCACATGGCGCTGAGCGCGGTCAACCTGGCCGAGTGCGCGGCCGACAGCCTGCCCGTCGCCACGCTGGCCGAGATCTACGTCTCCGCCGCTCTCCGCGTGAAGGCCAGCCTGCCCCGCGCCCTGCACTTCATCGCTGTGAGTGTGTGCGTGTGTGTGTGTGTGTTTGTGTGTGTGAGTGTGTATATGTGTGTCTGTGTGTAACTCCCCTGAAAAGTTTGTACGACGTTGTGTATGTTTGTACCACCACACCAAAATTTTAAAGGTATTTTCCAACTCCATATTTTACACACAAATTATGTTCATGCCAAAATTAGTTATGTGTGATTTTAATCTTTGAAGTTGAAAAAACGTATTACAAAATGGATCAAATTTTCACCAAAGTTTTTTAATGTCATCATCGCTTCCAGAAAATTTGTTCTTGGGTGTTTGAGTCGTTGCCCTGATATCAGTACTTATCTGGTGCAGTGTGTGAAGTTTGTGTATCTCCCCCCCGCCCCCCTTTCCCCCCCCGCAGCGTGTGTTCCTGGGCAGTGCTCGGCAGGCCTGCCTCTCCCCCAGTGGCAGCGTCCCTCCCGCCATGCAGTGGCTCTGCCACCCCCTGGGCCATCGCTTCTTCGTTGACGGGGACTGGGCCGTACGCAGCACCCCCAAAGAAAGCATCTACAGCCAGGCTGGCAACACCGGTCAGTCATGTTAACTGCAACGTTTAACTCTCTGGTGGCAATTTTGGCCCTTGGAACAGAAAGTACAAAACGTATTCACAGTTTAAAACATTGAAATGCATATTGCAGCCTACTGATAAAATTACAGTAGCCTGGGATTGTAGTTGTAGTATTTAATTTGTCTATTTTCCTGGAGGTGGCAACACTAATCAAAGCCCAACCCAAACTCTAAACTTACGCCAAAATCCGACTCCCATCTCCAAAACCATCCCCAAACCCATTATGAATACCCTAAATTATGAATAGCGAGTTGTTAGTGTCATAACCTGGACAGGATGGTGTTGATAAAGGGTTCTGTGGGTTGGGACTAGTGGTGAAAAGCAGCCATCCCTGCGGCTATCAAGGCCCAGCGGACCTGTAGCTTGGATGGCGTTTCTCCAGGGTGGGATGTCATGGCGCTCGCTGGGCTAACGGTGACGCTCTCTCTGCCTCCCGCAGTGGACCCCCTGGCTCAGGTGACGCAGGCGTTTCGGGAGCACCTGCTGGAGAAGGCGCTGTACTGCGTGGCCCAGCCGCAGGAGGAGAAGACCCCCGGCAAAGGCGACGGGTGAGTGACCAATCAGAAACCATCACGCCTTTTGGCGGCACTGTGAGAAAGCGCCAAGCTCCGCCCCCCCGTTGCAGTGGGCAGTTAGAGCTCTATTTCTGGTTTTTATGTCAACTTCTGCTTTTAATTATTCACAGCCCCAATCACCTACATGATCTGATTTTTTGGCTGCATTTAATGATTAGCTCATGAATGGAAATTGAAGGTTTCTTCTTTTGTTCTTGTATGAAATGTTTAACTGTGGTCTATTCCACGAGTGAACCGGCGCTGGTGTGTAGAGATCATTATCTGACTGAGACAGGGAAATGCATGGGAACTGAATCCTGCCTGCATACCAGTCCTTAGAGGAACGGTGTTCAGTACCCCTGTGCTAAGCGCCCTGTTCCTCTCTAGGGAGTACTCTGACGCTCTGGAGTACCTGCAGCTGCTCACCAGCTCCTCGGACGCAGCCGGCGCCACCACACAGTCCTTCGCCATCGGCTCCAACATGGCCACCCTGACCGGTGAGCGTCAACGGCGTGTTCCCCTGGTGTAAAATGCAGGTTTATCTCCAGTCCGGGAGGGCCACAGTGTCTGCAGGTTTCTGTGCTTTCCTTTTGATTGGCGGCTGGTTTAGGTCTTGTGTGTCCATTGGGGTGTACGTGTTGCTTTTGATGATGATGTGCATTTGTTTTGGGCAGAGTGCGATCCTCACTCTAAGTGGTGGTCCAGTGTCCGTGGCGACGCGGTGTGCGTGCGTTTGATGACGCAGGCGCTGTGTGTTTGTGGTGTGCAGGGTGCGATCCTCACTCTAAGTGGTGGTCCAGTGTTGCGGTGGTCATCATCAACTGGCTGCAGGGAGACGACGTGGCAGCAGAGAGGCTTTATCCAGCCGTGGAACACCTGCCCCGCAGTCTGCAGAATGCAGAGTGAGATACTGAACACACACACACACACACACACGCACACACACACACAAACACACACACACACACGCACACACACACACACACTGAGCATTACCTTATTAAGCTGTGTTATTCTGTGCAGGAGCCCTTTGCCCAGGGCGATGCTGAGCGTGTTCAAGGCAGTTCGCGCTGCTCTGTCCAAACCGGAGAACTGCCAGCTGAGTCTGAGTCACAGTGAGCGGGCCAGCAGCCTGCTGAGGGACAGCCTGAACCTGGGACCACACTGCTACTGCAGCAACATAGACAAGGTACCCTGCCACTGTCACAATACGAACTAAGTGCCTTGCCATAGTCACGATATGAAGAAAGTGCCGTCACGATATAAACAAAGAAAAATGGATAACTATTTCTATCACATTTAATTTAAAAGTTTGACAAAATAAATTATGTTATTGAATATTCAAGTATATATTAAATTTGTGATTCTAAATAAATACATAACAACCTACTAAATATGTAACCTATATTCAGATTAGAGGCATTTTATTAAATAAAATGAAACATGTAGCTAAATAAACCAAATATTTAGATAAACATTTATATTAATAAATGAAAGATTTAGCTAAATGTATCAAACGTTTAGCTAAACATTTATTTAAATGTATGAAATATTAAGCTGAATGTACAAAACAATATAGAAATCACCACCAGTGTCTGCCTTTAAACTTCTGTCTCAGGGACTTCTGAAGTACACAGTTCCTGAGGGCCTAGTTGACCCAATGAGTCATAGGTGGGTGTGGTTATTTAGCATATATTTAGCATATTTGTTAAATCCTACCAAGTGTAAAGTTCAGAAATTAGCATTTAAGTTAATAATTATTTTTCAACCTGAGATTTACGATATATATATTTAACAAAGTGCTAAATATTTGTATATAATAAAAATAAATATAGAATCGTTAAATAATATTTATTTATAGTTTAAATATTTAATCAAATGTCTCTAATTTAGTTATGTTATATATTTAATAGGTGGTTATATATTTATTTAGAATAACAGATTTAACAGATAAATTAAATATTTAATAAGACCATTTATTTTGTCAAATGTGTTAGAAACAGTTATCAATTTATTTAGGAAAGGGATAAATATATTATAAAATAATTAAATAAATAAATAAATAGCTAATTTATAAGATTTAATTTATAAATCAAAGGGAAAACCTGCTGAAGTATTTATTTTAAATATTAAATCTGTGACCATAAATAAATATATGACAACTTAATAAATATATATCAAATATATATCAAATATATATCAAAATGTAAGACACATAATTGAATATTTGAAGAAAAATATTTATTTGACTTATATCTTATATCTGTTCTGCTAAATAAATAATTAGTGAGAAATTGTATATTTAATTTCAATGTTATATCTGTATCAATGAAACAAATATTTAGCTTTCTGTTAAATATTTAACTTAATAAATCTTTGGTTCAGAAATAAATATTTAACTTAAATTTAAATCATAGAAGTGTACTTTGTGATATTTATTTAGTTTGAATGTGGATTCCCATAGCAAATTCATAAATGTTGCAAAGTGAAAATTGAACATTTAGATTTAATTTAAATGTTTAATCTAAAAGTCCCAGATTTAAGATTTAATATAAATATTTGTTTTTGAAGTAAATACCCGTTTTATCATTGAAGTTTATGTTTTAATAGAAATATTTGAAATGTTATTAAATATTTATTTCGCAGTAAATATGCAAATATATAAATAAGTACTTAATTTGTCACTAAATATTTCTTTTTTTATGACAGATTTAGATATCATTTAAATATTTAACTTCTTTATTTTGAAACGGATTTATTATTTGATATTTTTCCTAAAGAAATAATTTACACTACTATATTTTTAAATGTGAGGAAAAAATGTTCTTATTCAAGTTGACAAACCGGCACCCCATATTTCTGTCACAAAATCATTAGGGTACTTGTCTTGTTACCTCCAGGCCACACCCCCTTCTTCAGTGCAGTTTCTCGTATTGAGATGAATGTTGATGTGATGTGCTGCTGCTTTTGTGTATCTTCATCTGCGCGTCACACACGTGTCCAGGGCTGGGCTGCAGGCAGTGGGTCCTGTGCTGGCTGGTTCTGTGGTGCATTGTAGTTGCATTGCATGTGTCTGTACCAAGTGCAATGTTTCTGCAGTGCAGCACTGAGCTGGGCCACATCCAACAACGGGCTCCCACTCACACTCACACAAAGTCACACACACTCGCACACACACAAACACACATAGACACTCATTTGCACACACACAGATATACACTCATTTTCTCTCACATACTGTACACACACTCTCATACATACACACAATTCCACATACTCGTTCACTCACACCAACAGATGTGCATGAAACGGAACGAGTTCCGCTCTGACTCTGGTGACCCCTGACCTCTGACCTCTGACGTGCAGGTGGTGCAGCTGCTCCTGTGCGACCTGCTGCTGGTGACCCGCACCACTGTGTGGAGGCAGCAGCAGACGGTGGGGCCGGGCGGGGCTCTGCAGGCCACGCCCAGCGAGCTGCACGGCTTCCAGCAGGACCTCAGCTCCCTGAGGAAGCTGGCACAGACCTTCAGGCCCGCCATGCGCAGGGTGAGCGCCGGAGGAGGGAGGGAGGGAGGGGGGGGGGGGGAGGGAGGGGGAAGGGGGGGGACAGAGAGAGAGAGGGAGGGGAGGTGGAAGGATGGATGGATGGAGGGAGGGAGAGAGATTTTTTGGCTAGAAATAGCTGTACAAAATAAGTATTGTACCTTACTGAACCTGTGTTTAGCAGTTGTCTATGACCATGAAATGTACTTTTTTTACGTCGCTTTGGATAAAATAAATGTAATGTAAAGAGAGGGGGAGGGGGGAAGGGGGGGAGGGAGGGAAGGACTGAGAGATGGATGGAGGGAGAGTGGGTGGGAGGGGAGAGAGAACGCTGAGGGGGAGGGGGATGGAGGGAGGGGATGAGGAAGAAGGGATGGTGGAGAATGAGCCGAGGGAGGAAAGGAATGAGACAATGGTTAATGGGTTTAAAAATTTGTCAGCAAACTTTTTAGTCTTTATGTGAGTTTAAATTGCACAGTGACATCCACTAACTCTGTAATGGGTGCAGTCCTCTAAAACAGTCTGTTAATTTTACACCACACTGCAGCATAGCATTCAGTGGTTTTCCACTACCTTTATTGCTGCTGTTGCAGAGCAACAATTTTTTCTGTGTAATGCACTTTGCACTTTTTATATTGGATGCAATCTAATATTCCACGTTTTTTTGTCTGCAGTTCCAACCAGCTTTTATAGCAGTAATTATATGATACCATAATAGAAACATTAACTCACCAACTCATACGACAATATTCTACTTCATATATATCTACTGTTAGTGATTTATTGACAGAATTAGTAGAAAACTCCCCACTTCCTTTCTACTTGGATAAAAAAATAACTTCACTACTTGAAAGCTGATTGCTTTTTAAATTAGTCAGGCTACAGCACACTCCTTAGTTAAGCTAGTAACTTCATTGCATGTGGTTCTGCTACTCCCCAACACTGGTTTCCAATCACTTCTCCTGTTTGCGGTCTTCACATACATTTGTATTTTTTTTTTTAAATCTCGCACATATGTAATGTGAAGTCCTTAACAAGAAGAAAAATTACATTTTGAAATACTGTAGACTTTTTTTCAGTTTTTGAGGGCAGGCTTTCTAGTCTTGTTTTTTCTCAGGCTCTGGGGACTTCAATTTCTCAGACCTCTTAGTAAAATATCTAACACTTGTAATTTATTAATAGTATGTTGAATAATCACATATTTAAGTATAATGAATTTTACTTTTTTATTGTATTATATTTTAATGTATTATTTCAGGATTTATATGCAGGCTAAATAATATGGAGAATATATGGATAGAGATGTGGGAGGAGCATTCAGAGGGGTGGGGGGTCTGTCGGGGTGTGGCATTGGTCATGTGACTGAAGCCTCCCTCTGTCTCCAGCTGTTCCTGCACGAGGCCACAGCGCGGCTGATGGCGGGGGCCAGTCCCACGCGCACACACCAGCTCCTGGACCGCACCCTTCGCCGCCGCGCCACGCCCGGGGCCAAAACAGGTGTGTGTCCAGTACCGTGTGCGTGCGTGTGTGAGTGTGTGTGTGCACGCGCGTGTGTGTGCGTGTGTGCGTGTGTGTGTGTGTGCGTGAGTGCGTGTGTGCGTGTGCGTGTGTCTGCGTTTGTGTGTGTGTGAGAGAGAGTGTGTGTTTGCGCAGAGAGGAGCAAGACAAAACCAAGCCAGTGGGAGCAGTGATGTTTGTGTGTGTGCAGTACTGTGTGTTACAGTGCGTGTGTGTGTGTGTGTGTGTTTGCGCAGAGGAGAGCGAGACGCGCCCGGGCCAGCGGGAGCAGGCGGAGGCGGTGATGCTGGCGTGCCGGTACCTCCCCCCCTCCTTCCTGTCGGCGCCGGGCCAGCGGGTGGGCATGCTGGCGGACGCGGCGCGGACCCTGGAGAAGCTGGGGGACAAGCGCAGCCTCCACGACTGCCAGCAGATGATCATTAAACTGGGCAGCGGCACGACTGTCACCTCCACCTAAAGACACGCGCACGCACACACACACACACGCATGCTTGCACACACACTCACACACTCACACATACTCACACACACACACATACAAACAGACACAGACAGCCACCACCTGCATACACACACACACACACCTCCTCCTAGAAAAGCACACACACACACAGGTCAGGTCTCTGATCCCAGACGGCCCTCCAAACCCTGCAGCAGTTCGTACAGACAAACGGAGCGAAAGTAAACAACCACCCGGCTGGAAGAGGCCCCCACCCTTCAGCTTTAGTCCCCTCCCTTCTGTCTCACGCATCATGAGGTTGAGTCCCTGCGGTCCACGTTAAAGGAAGTCCATGCAAACCAGTCCCACTCTTCTGTTTATTTTTAGTTTTTATTTAACTTACTTTATGGAGGATCAGTGTCAGTTAAAAGTCTTACAAGGGGGGCGGAAGCATTTGTTAGTTTACCATATATGGAACTGAATATGCTTTTTTTGATTGGTGTTATGGCTTTCGATTGTTATTTATTTTATTTATATTCCCTGATTAAAACTGGTTGATTTTTTTTTTTTTGATGCACTGCAGTGACGGATTTTGGCCACACGATGGCGCAGGGTGTCCTGAGCTCAGAAAGGAGATGGAACCTTACTGGATTGCAAAGTTGTTGAAAGCTTTTTTTTTTTTTTCCCTTCTTAGAAAAGAATCCCCTCCCAATCTTTTGATCTGAAAATGCTGAAGTAAGAACTAGCCGTCTGGGCACACCTGTCTGTCCCACTGCCAGGGAGGTGGGCGCGAATGTGAGCGAGCTCCTTTTATAAGTTTAATTGTACAGACCTTCTCTGCACTACCCTAGCTGGGCTTAATTTTGACAAATGAACAGCGAAAAGGCTTCATGAGTTTGCTTTCTCATAGTTTCTTTTGTGTACATTTCAAAAGTGTATTTATAATTTTTCTTATATGTTTTCCCCTCCGATCAGTATTTTTTCATTGTGGAGTGATACGTTCTGTTTCTCCAGTGGCCCATGTTGGGATACCGCCCTCTGGGGGCAGCAGGAAGTTAGCAGGAAGAATGGATGGGTTTCCATATAAAGAAAATAATTTGTCAGATAGTCTGGTTAAATTTCTGATTTATTCCACCAGTATAATTTCTGTAAGATCACGGTGGTCTTCTGACAGTATTTAGCTTCCTGTATCCTCCTAATATACACAGAGGCTCAATTTTAAAGTCTTGTCTTCCCTTTTTTTCTTTTTGGGTCCACCCAAGTAAACTGTTGTAAGAACATTTTTGTGAACATTGGGGCAACATGAGAATTTGTGGTCACGTTCAAGTTCCGCACGCTTGTGCACGCGTGGAACTGGAAGAGGTCGGCCGTCTCGATGCACTTAAAATGGCCACGGTGATGACATGTGAGGTGAGGACTGCTTACTTGTAGTTTAACTGAACACCAAGATCCTGGCAACTACTGCAAAATGTTATTTAGGGGGGAAAATAAGAACATGCTTCAGTGTTACCGTTTACTGCCTGTGGTAAATGTCTGTGTCATTCGGTAAGAATTTGGGAGAGTGAGGCTTCGTGAACCCCATAATGGGTGGATGTACAGTGCGCCAGCAGTTATGGACTATTGTGAACCATGCACAACTGATGCCAGTGAGTCACTGCTAATACATAAGTCTCATTTTGGAGATTAAAGAGGCCTCACTCTCTCTTGGGGGAGAGAGACAGGTGCTATAAGGTTTGGGAACCTGGTCAAAGTGTGGTTAAAAGGCACGAACCCCACACACAATTTAGGCGGAGTCCTCGTGCTGCTGCGTTTCGTGGCTGAAGATGGACATTTAATCCCTGGCCGTTTCTCCCCTCCCGGGAGAGCACGCAAGTCTGCTCCAGCCCGTTGGCCCCAACGCTGGACCTGCTCTCCAGGACCGCAGCGCTGACCTGCGAATCCCGCACGTTCATCTGCGGAACGGGCTCGACCACCCCTTTGAAAAGAGTCCCGAGCATCTCCCGGTCTGACTAGCGAGTCCGTAGGGGGCCGTGCGTCACAGGAAGGTGGAAAGGTGTTTTTAAACAGTTTCCTCTGCTTCTCTTTGCCTGTTGATTCATTTTTGAGAATGTAAATAAAAAGAAAATTTTGTAACAAGGTGCACCGAGCTCTCGTGGAATTTCCAAATGAGGTGAAGCATGTGGTACATGTGTGTGTATATGACTTGGCTAGTGTTTCTATTCAGGGCATCTGATACAGCATACATACAGCATTTCCCCCCCCCCACTTCTGTTCAATTTCATTCCCCATGCAGCTGGGTATTAGCTGCGCAGACCAAGAAACTTCCTGGAAGACTGGTAGTGCTTTGAGCAAGCTTCTGATTCCCAGGAAATGCTACCTGGGAATCAAACTGGCAACCCTCTGGCCACCCAGTGTACTGCACTGCCACTACCATTATGAACTGAATTCAGTTACTCATCAGTAGTGTGTGTGGCTATAAATGGTTCATTGTCATTATGCTACATGAATAAATGTATGCATTTAATTATGGATAGCTGTTGCAATTGTCCATTTTTCCAAAGTGAGATATTAACGGTTCTAGGAAAACCATCGTCCATGTGCAAGACTGAATAATTCCTTAGAATTACTAACAAATTTACAAATACTCGATTCAGAGCTCTGTTCCCAGTTAGCTGCCACTCATCTCAGTGGCTCTGTTGTAGTCTTTGGGAACAGTGGAACATTCAAAATGTCAGGTCAGGCACAAGTTACTCATGGCTGTTTAATACAGCCATCTATCCCATGAATGTTAACGGCTAAGAGTGTGGTCACATGATCCTGTGTAGCACTTACAACTGGATCACACCCGTTGATATAAGAGCATTGTTTGCTAAATACACATGTGCATAACAAACACCATACATTTACCAAAATAAACAGGAATCAACGCATGACCCCAACCCAGACGACAAGCGACGTCCACCCCCTCCCCCCAAGAAATTATTTTAATTCATTTGTTTAATAACATTTTTCTTTTATAGTCAATGACATTTACTTTATAGAAAATAAACATCTCTAAGAAATACTATACACAATTATTTAAGTACATCACATCTTACATTTAAACAGTGTCAAATACTTATATACACCATTAAATAATGATAAGTTCAGAACTGAGAATCATCAAGATCGCTGGATGCATTGTTTTAAAACTCATGACTTTACGGTCACGTTATTAACTATACCTAGCTGAGGTGTGTGTGTGCATCGTGATCAGTTACATCAGTTTTGTGCCCCCCCCCCCCCCCCCCCCCCCAAAAAAAAAAAAGGTCAAAGGTGAATCGCAGTACTGAATGAGAATATGGACTATGGCCCTGCCCCATCTCAGTCCTCAACAGAGACGTGCGCGTTATCAAGCTCACGATAAGTGGCACAAATGACGTGAAAGTCGAGAGCGTGGCGCATAAACTAGGACTTCGCTTGCAAGATTTCAACTACAGCGCAGACAGGAAGTCCGAGGGTCGCGTGCCTCACTCGTCGCTCACAAGATCACGACTCGAGTTTTGGAAATATTCACGCTGAATGGATATCGATATGAAGGCCTTACGTCTGCAAATGCACATCAAAATACAGGTCGGAAGAGCATTATATAGTAAAATACCTTTAGTTAAATATCAGAATATTTACTTGTTTTAGAGCACGCCATGTACATTATAACACTCAAGCATACATTGAAATACATCCAGTGAGTACGGATTTGTGACATCTTGCTATCAGAGCACATCTGCGCACGCAATTCCAAAATACTGATATCTGCTAAAACCTGGCGGGGATGGGTTCGATGCTCAGACCTGGGTCAACTACATAAGATATACTTCAATTCTTCAGATACTACTACAATTTAGAAAATCTCCTGCAGATCTCAGACTATTTTAACAAAACGGAGAATCATATGAAAGAAGATTTTTGTTCCGAATAACTTTTTCTGTAATCGGCAGGAATTTTACCGGTGTCTAAATGGTTAAAGTATTTGATTCAAAGTATCTGAATCAGGGCCCGATGGACCTTAATATCTGTGTGACTGTGGTCGGACCAAATCGAAACGGACCCCTTTATCCCGAACAGAGTGGCACATTTGGGTTTTAAGCTGGCGTTGACCCACACTAATATCTTCTCTGCTGCTCCTGTTCTGGAGCGGCAGACACGCACGTCCGAACGGGGCTAAGTGTCCCCGTTAGAAACGCGGCTCGCCGGATTTCCGCAGCCGCGCCGCAGGAATGCTCTGAATCGCTTTTCCAGTTGAGCTGTGCAATCCGGGTGAATTCGTTCAGCAGGGCTCATGTCACGTTCTGTCCCTTGTTGCACTGCATAGGAGATGAATCTCTTCAAATTTATTTTACAAGTCCTGCGAAATAGGAACAAACGAAGAAAGTATATTAGGAAGACATGTAAACGCACAGAATGCAGAAACATCGCTCGCTGGACTAATTGTGCTGTCTATTTCTGTAGCAGAATGAAAGAAACGCTCTCCGTTGTGCCATTGAGATCCCAGTACTTTCTCGCAAAAGAACACATCCTTAATACCGGCTAGCAACCCACAGGAACACAGACATGGCAGTGAGCTACACAAACCGCGTGCTTTCTGCTACACAATCAGTTTACAGATGCCGCTCAGGTAACTGGCATGCCAGGTCGGCTGTCCAGGTTGGCAGGGCATGCGCCATACCTTTCCAGTCCCGAAGAAGATTGCCACTTTTCAGGGTTTCCAACAAAAAAATAACCACAATCACCACAGTGTCTCACAGCTGACAAACATTAACTGCTCTACCATCTGACCACACAGAAAGTACTACGCAGGCCCAGGCTTGGGTTATTCCATTATGATATTATTTTTACATGAACACAGGGCAGAGTCGGGCTGTGGCTCGGCTCCAGCATGGGGTTGGTGGGGATTTGGAGGGCAGGATTGAAGACACTGTGCTATAACGTGGAGTCGACCAATAAAACGCATGCTACATGAAACAGGGCAGCGCTGCCTGTGCAGTCAGAAAAACCTGCGCAGGCCAGTTGGGTAAGTGTGCTGCTCATTCTCTGCATTATAGCAGGATACAACAGGCACAATCCTGTTTTTGTTCAAGCAAATAATAAATCTAAGAAGCATCCAGGCAGGAGAAAATCCTGTGCTTTTGCTGTGTTGCCCAATCCAATCTGCTGTGGTGAGTTTAGAAGGCACACACATTTCGTTCCTGTGTGTGAGTGCAAGCCTGGTTCTTGGTATACACAGAACAGAAGATATTCCAGCCGTCTCAGAATGGGGTCCATACTGCAGTTCTGTATTTATTTTGAGCTCATATACTGGCAGCAAATAGACCAGAGTCTTTAGACTGAACGTCTGACATGCACGGGTGTTGGGTGGCACTGAAACTTCCCTCAGTGCAGTGTCGCGAATGACCACAAGGTGGAGCAGCAGAGTCGTAAATCCAGTATTTTTTATATAAAGCCAGAGGAGAGGAATAATGAGGAAAATAAGAGCAGTGCTTCCAGAGCAGGTGCCGTGCATATCAGCTTGAGGTTTAATCTCAACCTGCAGGGCTGAAGCTGGCCTGAAACCTACAGAGCTGGGCTAATTCTATAGATTTTTAACAATAAACTGACTGTGTTGTTATCTTCAATTTGGCTGCATAGATACAACACATTTATTTTGGGTTTACATCAAAAACATTTCAATAAAACAACAGCAGCTTTTATCTTTCAGCAGGAGCGTGTGCTAAACCTACCACCACTGGGCCAGCTTTACTTTGGGGATGCTTTTACAATGTTCTGTTTGGCATTGTGGATTGACTTGCTGGTTTGGATCCTCTTGGCTGCTGAGAATACTTTGATCTCCCTGTCCCTCCATGCAAGCAGATATTTGTGTGTGTGCGTGCACATGCAAGCTGTACGTGTGTGTGTGTGTGTGTGTGTGTGTGTGTTTGTGTGCACGTGAGCTGTACATATGTGAGTGTCTGTCTGTGTTATGCTGCTGTCACACGCCCCATAATTGAAGCCTCATAATTGTGTCAGGGCCATCCGTTTTGTTGCCAAGGAGGAATGACAGAATCAACATGCGCTGGAACCAGAAAATCACTAATGAACAAGTAATGTTTCACACAAGGAGCATGCCAGGAAAAAGCAGGGGTTTCACTAGGTGGTCAGGGGAGGCAGGAGACAGGCAGATGTGTCAACAAGTGCCTGTGTGTGGAACTTTGCTCTACAGTAGTTCTAGAAAGTAAATATCACGCAAACAATAATACAAATGGAAAATGATATGTTTCAGGTCTTTTAAAAAGATTTTTTCCTTGATATTTTTTATATATTGCTCATTTTTTAATGGCCATAGGTACCCATGCTACAGTAGAAAATATTTGACTCATTCAAAATCATTAACAAACGTGTGTCCTAACCATTCTTCAAGCTGCTGAACACAGCCGTGAACTTGCCTTTACCCTCAGACCATTGGTAGCTTGGAAAACTTCAGAAAACCTATTTAAAATGTATTAAAAATCAAGGTAAATATCACGAATACAATAATACAAATGCAAAATGATATGTTTCAGGTTTTTTAAAAAGATTTTTTTTCATTGAAAAAATATTAATATATTGCACATTTTTTTATGGCCATAGGTACCCATGCTACAGTAGAAAATATTTGACTCATTCAAAATCATTAACAAACCTGTGTCCTAACCATTCTTCAAGCTGCTGAACACAGCTGTGAACTTGCCTTTACCCTCAGACTTACGGTTTTCCTAACCCTAACCCTAATTTGGGCCCTTAACCCTAATTGAAGCCATTGGTAGCTTGGAAAACTTCAGAAAACCCATTTAAAATTGATTAAAAATCAAGCTAAATATCACAAATACAATAATACAAATGGAAAATGATATGTTTCAGGTTTTTTAAAAAGATTTTTTTTCATTGAAAAAATATTAATATATTGCACATTTTTTTATGGCCATAGGTACCCATGCTACAGTAGAAAATATTTGACTCATTCAAAATCGTTAACAAACCTGTGTCCTAACTATTCTTCAAGCTGCTGAACACAGCTGTGAACTTGCCTTTACCCTCAGACTTACGGTTTTCCTAACCCTAACCCTAATTTGGGCCCTTAACCCTAATTGAAGCCATTGGTAGCTAGGAAAACTTCAGAAAACCCATTTAAAATTGATTAAGAATCAAGCTAAATATCACGAATACAATAATACAAATGGAAAATGATATGTTTCAGGTTCTAAAAAAAAAATTTTATTCATTGAAAAAATATTAATATATTGCACATTTTATTATGGCCATAGGTACCCATGCTACAGTAGAAAATATTTGACTCATTCAAAATCGTTAACAAACCTGTGTCCTAACTATTCTTCAAGCTGCTGAACACAGCCGTCAACTTGCCTTTACCCTCAGACTTACGGTTTTCCTAACCCTAACCCTAATTTGGGCCCTTAACCCTAATTGAAGCCATTGGTAGCTTGGAAAACTTCAGAAAACCCATTTAAAATTGATTAAAAATCAAGCTAAATATCACGAATACAATAATACAAATGGAAAATGATATGTTTCAGGTTCTAAAAAAAAAATTTTATTCATTGAAAAAATATTAATATATTGCACATTTTATTATGGCCATAGGTACCCATGCTACAGTAGAAAATATTTGACTCATTCAAAATCGTTAACAAACCTGTGTCCTAACTATTCTTCAAGCTGCTGAACACAGCCGTCAACTTGCCTTTACCCTCAGACTTACGGTTTTCCTAACCCTAACCCTAATTTGGGCCCTTAACCCTAATTGAAGCCATTGGTAGCTTGGAAAACTTCAGAAAACCCATTTAAAATTGATTAAAAATTAAGGTAAATATCACGAATACAATAATACAAATGCAAAATGATATGTTTCAGGTCTTTTAAAAAGATTTTTTTTCATTGAAAAAATATTAATATATTGCACATTTTTTTATGGCCATAGGCACCCTTGCTACAGTAGAAATTATTTGACTCATTCAAAATCATTAACAAACCTGTGTCCTAACCATTCTTCAAGCTGCTGAACACAGCGGTGAACTTGCCTTTACCCTCAGACTTACGGTTTTCCTAACCCTAACCCTAATTTGGGCCCTTAACCCTAATTGAAGCCATTGGTAGCTTGGAAAACTTCAGAAAACCCATTTAAAATTGATTAAGAATCAAGCTAAATATCACGAATACAATAATACAAATGGAAAATGATATGTTTCAGGTTTTAAAAAAAAAATTTTATTCATTGAAATAATATTAATATATTGCACATTTTTTTATGGCCATAGGTACCCATGCTACAGTAGAAAATATTTGACTCATTCAAAATCGTTAACAAACCTGTGTCCTAACTATTCTTCAAGCTGCTGAACACAGCCGTCAACTTGCCTTTACCCTCAGACTTACGGTTTTCCTAACCCTAACCCTAATTTGGGCCCTTAACCCTAATTGAAGCCATTGGTAGCTTGGAAAACTTCAGAAAACCCATTTAAAATTGATTAAAAATCAAGCTAAATATCACAAATACAATAATACAAATGGAAAATGATATGTTTCAGGTTTTTTAAAAAGATTTTTTTTCATTGAAAAAATATTAATATATTGCACATTTTTTTATGGCCATAGGTACCCATGCTACAGTAGAAAATATTTGACTCATTCAAAATCGTTAACAAACCTGTGTCCTAACTATTCTTCAAGCTGCTGAACACAGCTGTGAACTTGCCTTTACCCTCAGACTTACGGTTTTCCTAACCCTAACCCTAATTTGGGCCCTTAACCCTAATTGAAGCCATTGGTAGCTAGGAAAACTTCAGAAAACCCATTTAAAATTGATTAAGAATCAAGCTAAATATCACGAATACAATAATACAAATGGAAAATGATATGTTTCAGGTTCTAAAAAAAAAATTTTATTCATTGAAAAAATATTAATATATTGCACATTTTATTATGGCCATAGGTACCCATGCTACAGTAGAAAATATTTGACTCATTCAAAATCGTTAACAAACCTGTGTCCTAACTATTCTTCAAGCTGCTGAACACAGCTGTGAACTTGCCTTTACCCTCAGAGTTACGGTTTTCCTAACCCTAACCCTAATTTGGGCCCTTAACCCTAATTGAAGCCATTGGTAGCTTGGAAAACTTCAGAAAACCCATTTAAAATTGATTAAGAATCAAGCTAAATATCACGAATACAATAATACAAATGGAAAATGATAGGTTTCAGGTTCTAAAAAAAAAATTTTATTCATTGAAAAAATATTAATATATTGCACATTTTATTATGGCCATAGGTAGCCAAGCTACAGTAGAAAATATTTGACTCATTCAAAATCATTAACAAACCTGTGTCCTAAGCATTCTTCAAGCTGCTGAACACAGCCGTCAACTTGCCTTTACCCTCAGACTTAGGGTTTTCCTAACCCTAACCCTAATTTGGGCCCATAACCCTAATTGAAGCCATTGGTAGCTTGGAAAACTTCAGAAAACCCATTTAAAATTGATTAAAAATCAAGGTAAATAAAAAAAATACAATAATACAAATGGAAAATGATATGTTTCAGGTTTTTTAAAAAGATTTTTTTTCATTGAAAAAATATTAATATATTGCAAATTTTTTTATGGCCATAGGTACCCATGCTACAGTAGAAAATATTTGACTCATTCAAAATCGTTAACAAACCTGTGTCCTAACTATTCTTCAAGCTGCTGAACACAGCCGTCAACTTGCCTTTACCCTCAGACTTACGGTTTTCCTAACCCTAACCCTAATTTGGGCCCTTAACCCTAATTGAAGCCATTGGTAGCTTGGAAAACTTCAGAAAACACATTTAAAATTGATTAAAAATTAAGGTAAATATCACGAATACAATAATACAAATGCAAAATGATATGTTTCAGGTCTTTTAAAAAGATTTTTTTTCATTGAAAAAATATTAATATATTGCACATTTTTTTATGGCCATAGGCACCCTTGCTACAATAGAAAATAATTGACTCATTCAAAATCATTAACAAACCTGTGTCCTAACCATTCTTCAAGCTGCTGAACACAGCGGTGAACTTGCCTTTACCCTCAGACTTACGGTTTTCCTAACCCTAACCCTAATTTGGGCCCTTAACCCTAATTGAAGCCATTGGTAGCTTGGAAAACTTCAGAAAACCCATTTAAAATTGATTAAGAATCAAGCTAAATATCACGAATACAATAATACAAATGGAAAATGATATGTTTCAGGTTTAAAAAAAAAAATTTTATTCATTGAAAAAATATTAATATATTGCACATTTTATTATGGCCATAGGTACCCATGCTACAGTAGAAAATATTTGACTCATTCAAAATCGTTAACAAACCTGTGTCCTAACTATTCTTCAAGCTGCTGAACACAGCCGTCAACTTCCCTTTACCCTCAGACTTACGGTTTTCCTAACCCTAACCCTAATTTGGGCCCTTAACCCTAATTGAAGCCATTGGTAGCTTGGAAAACTTCAGAAAACCCATTTAAAATTGATTAAGAATCAAGCTAAATATCACGAATACAATAATACAAATGGAAAATGATATGTTTCAGGTTTAAAAAAAAAAAATTTATTCATTGAAAAAATATTAATATATTGCACATTTTATTATGGCCATAGGTACCCATGCTACAGTAGAAAATATTTGACTCATTCAAAATCGTTAACAAACCTGTGTCCTAACTATTCTTCAAGCTGCTGAACACAGCCGTCAACTTGCCTTTACCCTCAGACTTACGGTTTTCCTAACCCTAACCCTAATTTGGGCCCTTAACCCTAATTGAAGCCATTGGTAGCTTGGAAAACTTCAGAAAACCCATTTAAAATGGATTAAGAATCAAGCTAAATATCACGAATACAATAATACAAATGGAAAATGATATGTTTCAGGTTTTTTAAAAAGATTTTTATTTATTGAAAAAATATTAATATATTGCACATTTTTTTATGGCCATAGGTACCCATGCTACAGTAGAAAATATTTGACTCACTCAAAATCATTAACAAACCTGTGTCCTAACCATTCTTCAAGCTGCTGAACACAGCTGTGAACTTGCCTTTACCCTCAGACTTACGGTTTTCCTAACCCTAACCCTAATTTGGGCCCTTAACCCTAATTGAAGCCATTGGTAGCTTGGAAAACTTCAGAAAACCCATTTAAAATTGATTAAAAATCAAGCTAAATATCACGAATACAATAATACAAATGGAAAATGATATGTTTCAGGTTTTTTAAAAAGATTTTTTTTCATTGAAAAAATATTAATATATTGCACATTTTTTTATGGCCATAGGTACCCATGCTACAGTAGAAAATATTTGACTCATTCAAAATCGTTAACAAACCTGTGTCCTAACTATTCTTCAAGCTGCTGAACACAGCTGTGAACTTGCCTTTACCCTCAGACTTACGGTTTTCCTAACCCTAACCCTAATTTGGGCCCTTAACCCTAATTGAAGCCATTGGTAGCTTGGAAAACTTCAGAAAACCCATTTAAAATTGATTAAGAATCAAGCTAAATATCACGAATACAATAATACAAATGGAAAATGATATGTTTCAGGTTTTAAAAAAAAAATTTTATTCATTGAAAAAATATTAATATATTGCACATTTTTTTATGGCCATAGGTACCCATGCTACAGTAGAAAATATTTGACTCATTCAAAATCATTAACAAACCTGTTTCCTAACCATTCTTCAAGCTGCTGAACACAGCTGTGAACTTGCCTTTACCCTCAGACTTACGGTTTTCCTAACCCTAACCCTAATTTGGGCCCTTAACCCTAATTGAAGCCATTGGTAGCTTGGAAAACTTCAGAAAACACATTTAAAATTGATTAAAAATTAAGGTAAATATCACGAATACAATAATACAAATGCAAAATGATATGTTTCAGGTCTTTTAAAAAGATTTTTTTTCATTGAAAAAATATTAATATATTGCACATTTTTTTATGGCCATAGGCACAGTTGCTGCAGTAGAAAATATTTGACTCATTCAAAATCATTAACAAACCTGTGTCCTAACCATTCTTCAAGCTGCTAAACACAGCTGTGAACTTGCCTTTACCCTCAGACTTACGGTTTTCCTAACCCTAACCCTAATTTGGGCCCTTAACCCTAATTGAAGCCATTGGTAGCTTGGAAAACTTCAGAAAACCCATTTAAAATTGATTAAAAATCAAGGTAAATATCACGCAAACAATAATACAAATGGAAAATGATATGTTTCAGGTTTTTTAAAAAGATTTTTTTTCATTGAAAAATTTTTTATATATTGCTCATTTTTTAATGGCCATAGGTACCCATGCTACAGTAGAAAATATTTGACTCATTCAAAGTCATTAACAAACGTGTGTCCTAACCATTTTTCAAGCTGCTGAACACAGCCGTGAACTTGCCTTTACCCTCAGACTTACCGTTTTCCTAACCCTAACCCTAGATTGGGCCCTTAACCCTAATTGAAGCCATTGGTAGATTGGAAAACTTCAGAAAACTGATTCAAAATTGATTAATAAACAAGGTAAATATCAAGAATAAAATAATACAAATGCAAAATAATATGTTTCAGGTCTTAAAAACATTTTTATTTCTTGAATAAAAATGAATATATTGCATAGGTCCTTAATGGCCATAGGAAGCCAAGCTACAGTAGAAAATATTTGACTCATTCAAAATCATTAACAAACCTGTGTCCTAAGCATTCTTCAAGCTGCTGAACACAGCCGTCAACTTGCCTTTACCCTCAGACTTAGGGTTTTCCTAACCCTAACCCTAATTTGGGCCCATAACCCTAATTGAAGCCATTGGTAGCTTGGAAAACTTCAGAAAACCCATTTAAAATTGATTAAGAATCAAGCTAAATATCACGAATACAATAATACAAATGGAAAATGATAGGTTTCAGGTTCTAAAAAAAAAATTTTATTCATTGAAAAAATATTAATATATTGCACATTTTATTATGGCCATAGGTAGCCAAGCTACAGTAGAAAATATTTGACTCATTCAAAATCATTAACAAACCTGTGTCCTAAGCATTCTTCAAGCTGCTGAACACAGCCGTCAACTTGCCTTTACCCTCAGACTTAGGGTTTTCCTAACCCTAACCCTAATTTGGGCCCATAACCCTAATTGAAGCCATTGGTAGCTTGGAAAACTTCAGAAAACCCATTTAAAATTGATTAAAAATCAAGGTAAATAAAAAAAATACAATAATACAAATGGAAAATGATATGTTTCAGGTTTTTTAAAAAGATTTTTTTTCATTGAAAAAATATTAATATATTGAAAATTTTTTTATGGCCATAGGTACCCATGCTACAGTAGAAAATATTTGACTCATTCAAAATCGTTAACAAACCTGTGTCCTAACTATTCTTCAAGCTGCTGAACACAGCCGTCAACTTGCCTTTACCCTCAGACTTACGGTTTTCCTAACCCTAACCCTAATTTGGGCCCTTAACCCTAATTGAAGCCATTGGTAGCTAGGAAAACTTCAGAAAACCCATTTAAAATTGATTAAGAATTAAGGTAAATATCACGAATACAATAATACAAATGCAAAATGATATGTTTCAGGTCTTTTAAAAAGATTTTTTTTCATTGAAAAAATATTAATATATTGCACATTTTTTTATGGCCATAGGCACCCTTGCTACAGTAGAAAATAATTGACTCATTCAAAATCATTAACAAACCTGTGTCCTAACCATTCTTCAAGCTGCTGAACACAGCGGTGAACTTGCCTTTACCCTCAGACTTACGGTTTTCCTAACCCTAACCCTAATTTGGGCCCTTAACCCTAATTGAAGCCATTGGTAGCTTGGAAAACTTCAGAAAACCCATTTAAAATTGATTAAGAATCAAGCTAAATATCACAAATACAATAATACAAATGGAAAATGATATGTTTCAGGTTTTAAAAAAAAAATTTTATTCATTGAAAAAATATTAATATATTGCACATTTTATTATGGCCATAGGTACCCATGCTACAGTAGAAAATATTTGACTCATTCAAAATCGTTAACAAACCTGTGTCCTAACTATTCTTCAAGCTGCTGAACACAGCCGTCAACTTGCCTTTACCCTCAGACTTACGGTTTTCCTAACCCTAACCCTAATTTGGGCCCTTAACCCTAATTGAAGCCATTGGTAGCTTGGAAAACTTCAGAAAACCCATTTAAAATTGATTAAGAATCAAGCTAAATATCACGAATACAATAATACAAATGGAAAATGATATGTTTCAGGTTTTAAAAAAAAAAATTTATTCATTGAAAAAATATTAATATATTGCACATTTTATTATGGCCATAGGTACCCATGCTACAGTAGAAAATATTTGACTCACTCAAAATCATTAACAAACCTGTGTCCTAACCATTCTTCAAGCTGCTGAACACAGCTGTGAACTTGCCTTTACCCTCAGACTTACGGTTTTCCTAACCCTAACCCTAATTTGGGCCCTTAACCCTAATTGAAGCCATTGGTAGCTTGGAAAACTTCAGAAAACCCATTTAAAATTGATTAAAAATCAAGCTAAATATCACGAATACAATAATACAAATGGAAAATGATATGTTTCAGGTTTTTTTAAAAGATTTTTTTTCATTGAAAAAATATTAATATATTGCACATTTTTTTATGGCCATAGGTACCCATGCTACAGTAGAAAATATTTGACTCATTCAAAATCGTTAACAAACCTGTGTCCTAACTATTCTTCAAGCTGCTGAACACAGCTGTGAACTTGCCTTTACCCTCAGACTTATGGTTTTCCTAACCCTAACCCTAATTTGGGCCCTTAACCCTAATTGAAGCCATTGGTAGCTTGGAAAACTTCAGAAAACCCATTTAAAATTGATTAAGAATCAAGCTAAATATCACGAATACAATAATACAAATGGAAAATTATATGTTTTAGGTTTTAAAAAAAAAATTTTATTCATTGAAAAAATATTAATATATTGCACATTTTATTATGGCCATAGGTACCCATGCTACAGTAGAAAATATTTGACTCATTCAAAATCGTTAACAAACCTGTGTCCTAACTATTCTTCAAGCTGCTGAACACAGCCGTCAACTTGCCTTTACCCTCAGACTTACGGTTTTCCTAACCCTAACCCTAATTTGGGCCCTTAACCCTAATTGAAGCCATTGGTAGCTTGGAAAACTTCAGAAAACCCATTTAAAATTGATTAAAAATCAAGCTAAATATCACAAATACAATAATACAAATGGAAAATGATATGTTTCAGGTTTTTTAAAAAGATTTTTTTTCATTGAAAAAATATTAATATATTGCACATTTTTTTATGGCCATAGGTACCCATGCTACAGTAGAAAATATTTGACTCATTCAAAATCATTAACAAACCTGTTTCCTAACCATTCTTCAAGCTGCTGAACACAGCTGTGAACTTGCCTTTACCCTCAGACTTACGGTTTTCCTAACCCTAACCCTAATTTGGGCCCTTAACCCTAATTGAAGCCATTGGTAGCTTGGAAAACTTCAGAAAACACATTTAAAATTGATTAAAAATTAAGGTAAATATCACGAATACAATAATACAAATGCAAAATGATATGTTTCAGGTCTTTTAAAAAGATTTTTTTTCATTGAAAAAATATTAATATATTGCACATTTTTTTATGGCCATAGGCACAGTTGCTGCAGTAGAAAATATTTGACTCATTCAAAATCATTAACAAACCTGTGTCCTAACCATTCTTCAAGCTGCTAAACACAGCTGTGAACTTGCCTTTACCCTCAGACTTACGGTTTTCCTAACCCTAACCCTAATTTGGGCCCTTAACCCTAATTGAAGCCATTGGTAGCTTGGAAAACTTCAGAAAACCCATTTAAAATTGATTAAAAATCAAGCTAAATATCACGCAAACAATAATACAAATGGAAAATGATATGTTTCAGGTCTTTTAAAAAGATTTTTTCCTTGAAAAATTTTTTATATATTGCTCATTTTTTAATGGCCATAGGTACCCATGCTACAGTAGAAAATATTTGACTCATTCAAAGTCATTAACAAACCTGTGTCCTAACCATTTTTCAAGCTGCTGAACACAGCCGTGAACTTGCCTTTACCCTCAGACTTACCGTTTTCCTAACCCTAACCCTAGATTGGGCCCTTAACCCTAATTGAAGCCATTGGTAGATTGGAAAACTTCAGAAAACTGATTCAAAATTGATTAATAAACAAGGTAAATATCAAGAATAAAATAATACAAATGCAAAATAATATGTTTCAGGTCTTAAAAACATTTTTATTTCTTGAATAAAAATGAATATATTGCACAGGTCCTTAATGGCCATAGGTAGCCAAGCTACAGTAGAAAATATTTTACTCATTCAAAATCATTAACAAACCTGTGTCCTAAGCATTCTTCAAGCTGCTGAACACAGCCGTCAACTTGCCTTTACCCTCAGACTTAGGGTTTTCCTAACCCTAACCCTAATTTGGGCCCATAACCCTAATTGAAGCCATTGGTACCTTGGAAAACTTCAGAAAACCCATTTAAAATTGATTAAGAATCAAGCTAAATATCACGAATACAATAATACAAATGGAAAATGATATGTTTCAGGTTTTTTAAAAAGATTGTTTTTCATTGAAAAAATATTAATATATTGCACATTTTTTTATAGCCATAGGCACCCTTGCTACAGTAGAAAATATTTGACTCATTCAAAATCGTTAACAAACCTGTGTCCTAACTATTCTTCAAGCTGCTGAACACAGCCGTCAACTTGCCTTTACCCTCAGACTTACGGTTTTCCTAACCCTAACCCTAATTTGGGCCCTTAACCCTAATTGAAGCCATTGGTAGCTTGGAAAACTTCAGAAAACCCATTTAAAATTGATTAAGAATCAAGCTAAATATCACGAATACAATAATACAAATGGAAAATGATATGTTTCAGGTTTTTAAAAAAAAATTTTATTCATTGAAAAAATATTAATATATTGCACATTTTATTATGGCCATAGGTACCCATGCTACAGTAGAAAATATTTGACTCATTCAAAATCGTTAACAAACCTGTGTCCTAACTATTCTTCAAGCTGCTGAACACAGCCGTCAACTTGCCTTTACCCCCAGACTTACGGTTTTCCTAACCCTAACCCTAATTTGGGCCCTTAACCCTAATTGAAGCCATTGGTAGCTTGGAAAACTTCAGAAAACCCATTTAAAATTGATTAAGAATCAAGCTAAATATCACGAATACAATAATACAAATGGAAAATGATATGTTTCAGGTTTTTTAAAAAGATTTTTATTTATTGAAAAAATATTAATATATTGCACATTTTTTATGGCCATAGGTACCCATGCTACAGTAGAAAATATTTGACTCATTCAAAATTATTAACAAACCTGTGTCCTAACCATTCTTCAAGCTGCTGAACACAGCTGTGAACTTGCCTTTACCCTCAGACTTACGGTTTTCCTAACCCTAACCCTAATTTGGGCCCTTAACCCTAATTGAAGCCATTGGTAGCTTGGATAACTTCAGAAAACCCATTTAAAATTGATTAAAAATCAAGCTAAATATCACGAATACAATAATACAAATGGAAAATGATATGTTTCAGGTTTTTTAAAAAGATTTTTTTTCTTTGAAAAAATATTAATATATTGCACATTTTTTATGGCCATAGGTACTCATGCTACAGTAGAAAATATTTGACTCATTCAAAATCGTTAACAAACCTGTGTCCTAACCATTCTTCAAGCTGCTGAACACAGCTGTGAACTTGCCTTTACCCTCAGACTTACGGTTTTCCTAACCCTAACCCTAATTTGGGCCCTTAACCCTAATTGAAGCCATTGGTAGCTTGGAAAACTTCAGAAAACCCATTAAAAATTGATTACAAATTAAGGTAAATATCACGAATACAATAATACAAATGAAAAATGATATGTTTCAGGTCTTTTAAAAAGATTTTTTTTCATTGAAAAAATATTAATATATTGCCAATTTTTTTATGGCCATAGGCACCCTTGCTACAGTAGAAAATATTTGACTCATTCAAAATCATTAACAAACCTGTGTCCTAACCATTCTTCAAGCTGCTGAACACAGCTGTGAACTTGCCTTTAGCCCCAGACTTACGGTTTTCCTAACCCTAACCCTAATTTGGGCCCTTAACCCTAATTGAAGCCATTGGTAGCTTGGAAAACTTCAGAAAACCCATTTAATATTGATTAAGAATCAAGCTAAATATCACGAATACAATAATACAAATGGAAAATGATATGTTTCAGGTTTTTTAAAAAGATTGTTATTCATTGAAAAAATATTAATATATTGCACATTTTTTTATGGCCATAGGTACCCATGCTACAGTAGAAAATATTTGACTCATTCAAAATCGTTAACAAACCTGTGTCCTAACTATTCTTCAAGCTGCTGAACACAGCCGTCAACTTGCCTTTACCCTCAGACTTACGGTTTTCCTAACCCTAACCCTAATTTGGCCCCTTAACCCTAATTGAAGCCATTGGTAGCTTGGAAAACTTCAGAAAACCCATTTAAAATTGATTAAGAATCAAGCTAAATATCACGAATACAATAATACAAATGGAAAATGATATGTTTCAGGTTTTTTAAAAAGATTGTTTTTCATTGAAAAAATATTAATATATTGCACATTTTTTTCTGGCCATAGGTACCCATGCTACAGTAGAAAATATTTGACTCATTCAAAATCATTAACAAACCTGTGTCCTAACCATTCTTCAAGCTGCTGAACACAGTGGTGAACTTGCCTTTACCCTCAGACTTACGGTTTTCCTAACCCTAACCCTAATTTGGGCCCTTAACCCTAATTGAAGCCATTGGTAGCTTGGAAAACTTCAGAAAACCCATTTAAAATTGATTAAGAATCAAGCTAAATATCACGAATACAATAATACAAATGGAAAATGATATGTTTCAGGTTTTTTAAAAAGATTGTTATTCATTGAAAAAATATTAATATATTGCACATTTTTTTATGGCCATAGGTACCGATGCTACAGTAGAAAATATTTGACTCATTCAAAATCGTTAACAAACCTGTGTCCTAACTATTCTTCAAGCTGCTGAACACAGCCGTCAACTTGCCTATACCCTCAGACTTACGGTTTTCCTAACCCTAACCCTAATTTGGGCCCTTAACCCAAATTTAAACAATTGGTAGCTTGGAAAACGTCAGAAAACCCATTTAAAATTGATTCAAAATTAAGGTAAATATCACGAATACAATAATACAAATGCAAAATGATATGTTTCAGGTCTTTTAAAAAGATTTTTTTTCATTGAAAAAATATTAATATATTGCACATTTTTTTATGGCCATGGGCACCCTTGCTACAGTAGAAAATATTTGACTCATTCAAAATCATTAACAAACCTGTGTCCTAACCATTCTTCAAGCTGCTGAACACAGTGGTGAACTTGCCTTTACCCTCAGACTTACGGTTTTCCTAACCCTAACCCCAATTTGGGCCCTTAACCCTAATTGAAGCCATTGGTAGCTTGGAAAACTTCAGAAAACCCATTTAAAATTGATTAAAAATTAAGGTAAATATCACGAATACAATAATACAAATGGAAAATGATATGTTTCAGGTTTTTTAAAAAGATTGTTTTTCATTGAAAAAATATTAATATATTGCACATTTTTTTATGGCCATAGGTACCCATGCTACAGTAGAAAATATTTGACTCATTCAAAATCGTTAACAAACCTGTGTCCTAACCATTCTTCAAGCTGCTGAACACAGCTGTGAACTTGCCTTTAGCCCCAGACTTACGGTTTTCCTAACCCTAACCCTAATTTGGGCCCTTAACCCTAATTGAAGCCATTGGTAGCTTGGAAAACTTCAGAAAACCCATTTAATATTGATTAAGAATCAAGCTAAATATCACGAATACAATAATACAAATGGAAAATGATATGTTTCAGGTTTTTTAAAAAGATTGTTATTCATTGAAAAAATATTAATATATTGCACATTTTTTAATGGCCATAGGTACCCCTGCTACAGTAGAAAATATTTTACTCATTCAAAATCATTAACAAACCTGTGTCCTAACCATTCTTCAAGCTGCTGAACACAGCGGTGAACTTGCCTTTACCCTCAGACTTACGGTTTTCCTAACCCTAACCCTAATTTGGGCCCTTAACCCTAATTGAAGCCATTGGTAGCTTGGAAAACTTCAGAAAACCCATTTAAAATTGATTAAAAATTAAGGTAAATATCACGAATACAATAATACAAATGCAAAATGATATGTTTCAGGTCTTTTAAAAAGATTTATTTCTTGAAAAAGTTTTTATATATTGCTCATTTTTTAATGGCCATAGGTACCCATGCTACAGTAGAAAATATTTGACTCATTCAAAATCATTAACAAACCTGTGTCCTAACCATTCTTCAAGCTGCTGAACACAGCGGTGAACTTGCCTTGACCCTCAGACTTACGGTTTTCCTAACCCTAACCCTAATTTGGCCCCTTAACCCTAATTGAAGCCATTGGTAGCTTGGAAAACTTCAGAAAACCCATTTAAAATTGATTAAGAATCAAGCTAAATATCACGAATACAATAATACAAATGGAAAATGATATGTTTCAGGTTTTTTAAAAAGATTGTTATTCATTGAAAAAATATTAATATATTGCACATTTTTTTATGGCCATAGGTACCCATGCTACAGTAGAAAATATTTGACTCATTCAAAATCGTTAACAAACCTGTGTCCTAACTATTCTTCAAGCTGCTGAACACAGCCGTCAACTTGCCTTTACCCTCAGACTTACGGTTTTCCTAACCCTAACCCTAATTTGGCCCCTTAACCCTAATTGAAGCCATTGGTAGCTTGGAAAACTTCAGAAAACCCATTTAAAATTGATTAAGAATCAAGCTAAATATCACGAATACAATAATACAAATGGAAAATGATATGTTTCAGGTTTTTTAAAAAGATTGTTATTCATTGAAAAAATATTAATATATTGCACATTTTTTTATGGCCATAGGTACCCATGCTACAGTAGAAAATATTTGACTCATTCAAAATCGTTAACAAACCTGTGTCCTAACTATTCTTCAAGCTGCTGAACACAGCCGTCAACTTGCCTTTACCCTCAGACTTACGGTTTTCCTAACCCTAACCCTAATTTGGGCCCTTAACCCTAATTGAAGCCATTGGTACCTTGGAAAACTTCAGAAAACCCATTTAAAATTGATTAAGAATCAAGCTAAATATCACGAATACAATAATACAAATGGAAAATTATATGTTTCAGGTTTTTTAAAAAGATTGTTTTTCATTGAAAAAATATTAATATATTGCACATTTTTTTATAGCCATAGGCACCCTTGCTACAGTAGAAAATATTTGACTCATTCAAAATCGTTAACAAACCTGTGTCCTAACTATTCTTCAAGCTGCTGAACACAGCCGTCAACTTGCCTTTACCCTCAGACTTACGGTTTTCCTAACCCTAACCCTAATTTGGGCCCTTAACCCTAATTGAAGCCATTGGTACCTTGGAAAACTTCAGAAAACCCATTTAAAATTGATTAAGAATCAAGCTAAATATCACGAATACAATAATACAAATGGAAAATGATATGTTTCAGGTTTTTTAAAAAGATTGTTATTCATTGAAAAAATATTAATATATTGCACATTTTTTTATGGCCATAGGTACCCATGCTACAGTAGAAAATATTTGACTCATTCAAAATCGTTAACAAACCTGTGTCCTAACTATTCTTCAAGCTGCTGAACACAGCCGTCAACTTGCCTTTACCCTCAGACTTACGGTTTTCCTAACCCTAACCCTAATTTGGGCCCTTAACCCTAATTGAAGCCATTGGTACCTTGGAAAACTTCAGAAAACCCATTTAAAATTGATTAAAAATTAAGGTAAATATCACGAATACAATAATACAAATGCAAAATGATATGTTTCAGGTCTTTTAAAAAGATTTATTTCTTGAAAAAGTTTTTATATATTGCTCATTTTTTAATGGCCATAGGTACCCATGCTACAGTAGAAAATATTTGACTCATTCAAAATCATTAACAAACCTGTGTCCTAACCATTCTTCAAGCTGCTGAACACAGCGGTGAACTTGCCTTGACCCTCAGACTTACGGTTTTCCTAACCCTAACCCTAATTTGGCCCCTTAACCCTAATTGAAGCCATTGGTAGCTTGGAAAACTTCAGAAAACCCATTTAAAATTGATTAAGAATCAAGCTAAATATCACAAATACAATAATACAAATGGAAAATGATATGTTTCAGGTTTTTTAAAAAGATTGTTATTCATTGAAAAAATATTAATATATTGCACATTTTTTTATGGCCATAGGTACCCATGCTACAGTAGAAAATATTTGACTCATTCAAAATCGTTAACAAACCTGTGTCCTAACTATTCTTCAAGCTGCTGAACACAGCCGTCAACTTGCCTTTACCCTCAGACTTACGGTTTTCCTAACCCTAACCCTAATTTGGCCCCTTAACCCTAATTGAAGCCA
This sequence comes from Anguilla anguilla, assembly GCF_013347855.1. Taxonomy (NCBI): domain Eukaryota; kingdom Metazoa; phylum Chordata; class Actinopteri; order Anguilliformes; family Anguillidae; genus Anguilla; species Anguilla anguilla. The sequence continues at coordinate 11,847,627 of NC_049217.1, forward strand.
TTGGTAGCTTGGAAAACTTCAGAAAACCCATTTAAAATTGATTAAGAATCAAGCTAAATATCACGAATACAATAATACAAATGGAAAATGATATGTTTCAGGTTTTTTAAAAAGATTGTTATTCATTGAAAAAATATTAATATATTGCACATTTTTTTATGGCCATAGGTACCCATGCTACAGTAGAAAATATTTGACTCATTCAAAATCGTTAACAAACCTGTGTCCTAACCATTCTTCAAGCTGCTGAACACAGCCGTCAACTTGCCTTTACCCTCAGACTTACGGTTTTCCTAACCCTAACCCTAATTTGGCCCCTTAACCCTAATTGAAGCCATTGGTACCTTGGAAAACTTCAGAAAACCCATTTAAAATTGATTAAGAATCAAGCTAAATATCACGAATACAATAATACAAATGGAAAATGATATGTTTCAGGTTTTTTAAAAAGATTGTTTTTCATTGAAAAAATATTAATATATTGCACATTTTTTTCTGGCCATAGGTACCCATGCTACAGTAGAAAATATTTGACTCATTCAAAATCGTTAACAAACCTGTGTCCTAACTATTCTTCAAGCTGCTGAACACAGCCGTCAACTTGCCTTTACCCTCAGACTTACGGTTTTCCTAACCCTAACCCTAATTTGGGCCCTTAACCCTAATTGAAGCCATTGGTACCTTGGAAAACTTCAGAAAACCCATTTAAAATTGATTAAGAATCAAGCTAAATATCACGAATACAATAATACAAATGGAAAATGATATGTTTCAGGTTTTTAAAAAGATTGTTTTTCATTGAAAAAATATTAATATATTGCACATTTTTTTATAGCCATAGGCACCCTTGCTACAGTAGAAAATATTTGACTCATTCAAAATCATTAACAAACCTGTGTCCTAACTATTCTTCAAGCTGCTGAACACAGCCGTCAACTTGCCTTTACCCTCAGACTTACGGTTTTCCTAACCCTAACCCTAATTTGGGCCCTTAACCCTAATTGAAGCCATTGGTACCTTGGATAACTTCAGAAAACCCATTTAAAATTGATTAAGAATCAAGCTAAATATCACGAATACAATAATACAAATGGAAAATGATATGTTTCAGGTTTTTAAAAAAGATTGTTATTCATTGAAAAAATATTAATATATTGCACATTTTTTTATGGCCATAGGTACCCATGCTACAGTAGAAAATATTTGACTCATTCAAAATCGTTAACAAACCTGTGTCCTAACTATTCTTCAAGCTGCTGAACACAGCCGTCAACTTGCCTTTACCCTCAGACTTACGGTTTTCCTAACCCTAACCCTAATTTGGGCCCTTAACCCTAATTGAAGCCATTGGTACCTTGGAAAACTTCAGAAAACCCATTTAAAATTGATTAAAAATTAAGGTAAATATCACGAATACAATAATACAAATGCAAAATGATATGTTTCAGGTCTTTTAAAAAGATTTATTTCTTGAAAAAGTTTTTATATATTGCTCATTTTTTAATGGCCATAGGTACCCATGCTACAGTAGAAAATATTTGACTCATTCAAAATCGTTAACAAACCTGTGTCCTAACTATTCTTCAAGCTGCTGAACACAGCCGTCAACTTGCCTTTACCCTCAGACTTACGGTTTTCCTAACCCTAACCCTAATTTGGGCCCTTAACCCTAATTGAAGCCATTGGTAGCTTGGAAAACTTCAGAAAACCCATTTAAAATTGATTAAGAATCAAGCTAAATATCACGAATACAATAATACAAATGGAAAATGATATGTTTCAGGTTTTTTAAAAATATTGTTATTCATAGAAAAAATATTAATATATTGCACATTTTATTATGGCCATAGGTACCCATGCTACAGTAGAAAATATTTGACTCATTCAAAATCGTTAACAAACCTGTGTCCTAACTATTCTTCAAGCTGCTGAACACAGCCGTCAACTTGCCTTTACCCTCAGACTTACGGTTTTCCTAACCCTAACCCTAATTTGGGCCCTTAACCCTAATTGAAGCCATTGGTAGCTTGGAAAACTTCAGAAAACCCATTTAAAATTGATTAAGAATCAAGCTAAATATCACGAATACAATAATACAAATGGAAAATGATATGTTTCAGGTTTTTTAAAAAGATTTTTATTCATTGAAAAAATATTAATATATTGCACATTTTTTTATGGCCATAGGTACCCATGCTACAGTAGAAAATATTTGACTCATTCAAAATCGTTAACAAACCTGTGTCCTAACTATTCTTCAATCTGCTGAACACAGCCGTCAACTTGCCTTTACCCCCAGACTTACGGTTTTCCTAACCCTAACCCTAATTTGGGCCCTTAACCCTAATTGAAGCCATTGGTAGCTTGGAAAACTTCAGAAAACCCATTTAAAATTGATTAAAAATCAAGCTAAATATCATGAATACAATAATACAAATGCAAAATGATATGTTTCAGGTCTTTTAAAAAGATTTATTTCTTGAAAAAGTTTTTATATATTGCTCATTTTTTAATGGCCATAGGTACCCATGCTACAGTAGAAAATATTTGACTCATTCAAAATCATTAACAAACCTGTGTCCTAACCATTCTTCAAGCTGCTGAACACAGCGGTGAACTTGCCTTGACCCTCAGACTTACGGTTTTCCTAACCCTAACCCTAATTTGGCCCCTTAACCCTAATTGAAGCCATTGGTAGCTTGGAAAACTTCAGAAAACCCATTTAAAATTGATTAAGAATCAAGCTAAATATCACGAATACAATAATACAAATGGAAAATGATATGTTTCAGGTTTTTTAAAAAGATTGTTATTCATTGAAAAAATATTAATATATTACACATTTTTTTATGGCCATAGGTACCCATGCTACAGTAGAAAATATTTGACTCATTCAAAATCGTTAACAAACCTGTGTCCTAACTATTCTTCAAGCTGCTGAACACAGCCGTCAACTTGCCTTTACCCTCAGACTTACGGTTTTCCTAACCCTAACCCTAATTTGGGCCCTTAACCCTAATTGAAGCCATTGGTACCTTGGAAAACTTCAGAAAACCCATTTAAAATTGATTAAGAATCAAGCTAAATATCACGAATACAATAATACAAATGGAAAATGATATGTTTCAGGTTTTTTAAAAAGATTGTTTTTCATTGAAAAAATATTAATATATTGCACATTTTTTTATAGCCATAGGTACCCCTGCTACAGTAGAAAATATTTGACTCATTCAAAATCATTAACAAACCTGTGTCCTAACCATTCTTCAAGCTGCTGAACACAGTGGTGAACTTGCCTTTACCCCCAGACTTACGGTTTTGCTAACCCTAACCCTAATTTGGGCCCATAACCCTAATTGAAGCCATTGGTAGCTTGGAAAACTTCAGAAAACCCATTTAAAATTGATTAAGAATCAAGCTAAATATCACGAATACAATAATACAAATGGAAAATGATATGTTTCAGGTTTTTTAAAAAGATTGTTATTCATTGAAAAAATATTAATATATTGCACATTTTATTATGGCCATAGGTACCCATGCTACAGTAGAAAATATTTGACTCATTCAAAATCGTTAACAAACCTGTGTCCTAACTATTCTTCAAGCTGCTGAACACAGCCGTCAACTTGCCTATACCCTCAGACTTACGTTTTTCCTAACCCTAACCCTAATTTGGGCCCTTAACCCTAATTGAAGCCATTGGTAGCTTGGAAAACTTCAGAAAACCCATTTAAAATTGATTAAAAATCAAGCTAAATATCATGAATACAATAATACAAATGCAAAATGATATGTTTCAGGTCTTTTAAAAAGATTTATTTCTTGAAAAAGTTTTTATATATTGCTCATTTTTTAATGGCCATAGGTACCCATGCTACAGTAGAAAATATTTGACTCATTCAAAATCATTAACAAACCTGTGTCCTAACCATTCTTCAAGCTGCTGAACACAGCGGTGAACTTGCCTTGACCCTCAGACTTACGGTTTTCCTAACCCTAACCCTAATTTGGCCCCTTAACCCTAATTGAAGCCATTGGTACCTTGGAAAACTTCAGAAAACCCATTTAAAATTGATTAAAAATTAAGGTAAATATCACGAATACAATAATACAAATGCAAAATGATATGTTTCAGGTCTTTTAAAAAGATTTTTTTTCATTGAAAAAATATTAATATATTGCACATTTTTTTATGACCATAGGCACCCTTGCTACAGTAGAAAATAATTGACTCATTCAAAATCATTAACAAACCTGTGTCCTAACCATTCTTCAAGCTGCTGAACACAGCGGTGAACTTGCCTTTACCCTCAGACTTACGGTTTTCCTAACCCTAACCCTAATTTGGGCCCTTAACCCTAATTGAAGCCATTGGTAGCTTAGAAAACTTAAGAAAACCCATTTTAAATTTATTAAAAATCACGGTAAATATCACGAATACAATAATACAAATGGAAAATGATATGTTTCAGGTCTTTTAAAAAGATTTTTTTTCATTGAAATATATTAATATATTGCACATTTTTTTTAGGGCCATAGGTACCCATGCTACAGTAGAAAATATTTGACTCATTCAAAATCATTAACAAACCTGTGTCCTAACCATTCTTCAAGCTGCTGAACACAGCCGTCAACTTGCCTTTACCCTCAGACTTACGGTTTTCCTAACCCTAACCCTAATTTGGGCCCTTAACCCTAATTTAAGCCATTGGTAGCTTAGAAAACTTCAGAAAACCCATTTAAAATTTATTAAAAATCAAGGTAAATATCACGAATACAATAATACAAATGGAAAATGATATGTTTCAGGTCTTTTAAAAAGATTTTTTTCTTGAAAAATTTTTTATATATTGCACATATTTTTTTGGCCATTGGTAGCCAAGCTACTGTAGAAAATATTTTGCTCGTTCAAAATCATTAACAAACGTGTGTCGTAACCCTAACCCTAGTTTGTAGTTCTACTGTAGTTCTAGAAAGTTCCAGAAAGAGTACTGTAGCTCTCACTCATGTAGGACGGTTAGGAAAATAAACCCCACCTACCTTATGTTCCACACATTTCACTGAAAAGTTGTCTTCTTGAAATAAGCAACCTGTGAAAACATAATAAAGATAGATGAAATGTGAAAATGAAAATTTGAATACAAGCACTTAGCGCTTCTCCTTGATTAAAGAATACGCACATACACCACACACATACACACATACATATGCATGCTCTAATACCCCCACACACACACATTTGTACAAGTTTGCGCACTCAACCATGCACACAAACACATTCACACGTGTGGACACATGAATGGGAGCATTCACAAACAAAAGCATGGGCGCTGTCTCACGTTTACACACACACACACACACACACACACGCAGACATACTCAAGCATGCACACACACACACACACACACACACATGGGAAATGTACACACAGACACTCCTAGTTTGCACTGCTGCTCGTACCCATGTCTTTGGCACAGACAAAGTGGAATATCTGGGAGCAGCCTTCCCTGCAGCAGCTGATGGACGCACCCACGCTCTGACATGCCGAGCAGCACTGTGGTCAGAGAGAGAAAGACCCTTACAACCAATCAAATCAGAGCCAATTCAGAGCCTGTTTCAGCAGCCTTGCCCACATGCAGGGGTTCACTGTTACCATGAGCAACCATCAAGACTGATGTATAAAGGAATAAACTGCAAATTTATATATGTATCCAGTGCTTTCTTTCTCTAAAATTGTGGAGTATAGAGCCAAATCAAGAAAAAAATGTCTTTGTCCCTAACATTATGGAGGTCACTGTATTATATATAGAAGTTACAGTATCTTTAATTAATTAAATGTATACATTTCTGTAATGTTATCTGATATATAGCAGCGGTACAGCACCACTGGCAACAGGAGAGGGGGTGCTTACCATCTGGGCTGCAGCCCGTGCAGCTTCTGTCAGGCCGTACAGCTTGCCGGCAATCAGCACCACCCTCCTGGTCCAAATGGCACACGCCTCGTGGGCCCAGTGCTCCTTGGCTTCTGCCTCCATCTGCAGCGTCCGCAGGCCAGCCCGGCCCCATCCCTGCCCCTCCCCCTGAAGCAGCCGCAGCCTCCTGTACTGCTCCCGGAAACTGGGACGGCTCGTTCTGCCCACCCCCAACACCCTCTCCACCCTTCTGTGCTGCCCAGAACCACACCGACCCCACCTGCCTGGGTCCTTGATGCTGTCACTCTTTACTGGGCTGGTGTTCGGTTCCACCGTGGTACTGTTCCCCACCATCTCTCCACCTTCCACATGCTCCAATTTGGGCAGGAAGGACAGGGCCTTCCTTGGCACACTGTCCTCCGGGTAATATGGCCCACACAGGTCTCCTAGCTCCCTGTAGTTTGCCGGCTTGCCACACAAGCAGCAGGTCAGAGACCTACCAGACAGCCCCGCATTGACCAGGGGGCCCTGCAGCATTGCCTGGGAGAAGCTCGGCGCTGTTGCCGCCTGGGTGAGGATGGAGGTGGCCATTACATTCACAGAGGCCTTCTTCCTCCTTCTCCGCTCTCGCAGAAGGAGCGTCTCTTCCTCGGGTCGGTTGATGATGACACAGTGGGAAGGCAGTTTGTCAGAGCCGTCAATGCGCACATAAGGCCTGAAGGAGCACTCGCTGTTGACACTTTTGCTTTCCTGTGATTTGCGTTTTAGAGGAACCTCTGGCCATTTTTCCTCCTCGGCAGTGGTGACAACAACATGATTGGCACAGCATTTTCTGTGTCTCACTTTGGGTTTTTGCACATTTTTCGTAGTCTTGACACTCAGGGTCTCTGTGTTCTGTTTTATTTTCTTTTTTGGCCCTGTTATTGTGACAGCAACTGCCTTTTTGCTGCCCTGCTTGCCGAATCCTTTGCCACATCCCCTTTTTATAGGAGGTAACCTTGGGGGTCGCCCTCTCTTACAGACGCTGGTTGTGGGGATGATGGCGGTCTGTGGTGCCTCTGTCAGCTGCTCTCCACAGATGGGAGTGGCAGGGACAAGGGGAATATTAGGGGTGGGAGAGGTGGGGTCAGGAGGCAAAGTAGAGAGAGGAGGGGATATAGGGTCAGAAGTTGAGCTTTGTTGCTCAGTGCTGGGGGGGACTTTCCTCCTCCTTCTCCTCTGCTTCAGGTGCATCTCGCGGTTGTTTTTGATTGCCCTTTGCTTGGCTAATCTTGGCATGTTTATGATGAGGCCTTCGACATCTGGAACTGGATCCAGTGGCACTTCAGGTCGATCCCTGGGTTCGGCAGGCCGCCCTCTCCTTTTCCCAACAGTTGCGCCCTTGATGCATCCCTCGACTTCTGCTCCTATGGGGATACTCAATGAGTCCCCACCTTCCTCCACTTTCACCTCCACAGGTTTTGGCATCTCTTTCTCTTTCAGAGTCTGCAGTGTTGTGCTGGTGGCTGCCTTTGGCACTGGATCTCCCTGTACTACTTCTTCAACTTGAGGGTTTTGAACTTGTTTCTTCAATCCCGTGGATGTGATCTTTTGAACCATAGCCTCATACTTTAAACCTCTGCCTTTCCTTGGGGGTAGATATTTAGTTTTTGTAGGATGTTGAGGAGGTACACTAGACAAGTCTGCAATGTCACTGGTAAGGAGAGGAGGATCTATGTTTAGAAAAGATGTTTTAAGATGTTCCCCTCCTTTTAGCTTCTTCTTAGGGCCTCTCACAGCCGTTAGCTTGGTTTCTATGGGAGGTTCATGGGCCTTAATTTTGCTGACTTTGATTCCCTTCTGTTTTTTCAAGGGCACTGGAGATTGGAAGCTGGATTTTCTCTTGCTTATTAGAGGTACTGTCTTTGCCAACTTTCCAACTGCATTTTTGTAGACCCCTTTCTGGAAGGTTGTGCTAAGGTTAGGCTTTAGGATCACACCATCCTGGTCTTTTGACGATATCACCTTCTGCTTCTTAGTTTCTTTTGGCTTTTTTGGGGAACTATATGCGGTACCCTTCTTCTCTTTCTCCTTCACTGGTATCTCCTCTGTCTGTTTTCTGGACCTCAACACCATGGACTTCTGGTCTTTGACAGGAAGCACCATTGGAAGGCTCGGTGTTTTCTGATTTTCATCTGGTGGAGTGTTCAAATCTAGTCCCCTCTTTCCCTTCGCGTAACCCCAGGTATCTTGTTCAAGGTCCCTCTGCTTGATGCACTTGATTTTGGATATCAGGCCCTTAGGGGAAGGTGGGGGATTAGCGGCAGGACAGTCTTCAGAGGGCTTTGGGCCAGGACGCCTTTTCAGTTGAGCACAGGCTTTAGGTATAGCCTGTGTGGTAAAGGAGCGGGTTCTCATCCTGGAGGGGAAGCCCTCTGATGCTGAAAGCGTCGGCATCTGGCTGGAGATATCTTTGCTGTCACTGATGCCTATTAATTCGTCTGGGAAAAGAGTGCCTTTGCTGGATGCGATGACTGAGGGGACCTCTTTGTCTTCCGTGCTGACAAGGGCTCGGATTCGAGCACCCATGTGGGACGGCCTCCCAGGCCGGCCCCTCCTGCCTCGCGTGTGCTTCCTGTGGAGGGCTCCTAGGTTTGAGGACAGGGCCATAGGTTCAGACTTTGCAGAGGGTGAGGGCATCACTGCACTAGGGCAGCTTATCCCTGGCTCAATATCATCATCGCCTTTTTTCGGAGAGGGAGGGGTGTCGGCCCATGATGGGGCTGGGTGCATGACTGATTTCCCTGGGAGCTGGGGGGAGTCTGGCTCCAGCACCTCAGCATCACGGTGCTCAATGTTGCCCCTCACCTGAGGTGCAGGCACAGCCTGCTCACCTTGCAATGGGAAAACAGTTTCTGTAGAATATGATGAGGTCAAGGTATCTCGGACTGTCGGCCTCTTCTCACCAACTGCTGGTTCCTTTCCTGCAGCATCCACACTGGGATGTTGCTCATCACCTTGCTCCTTAGCCAAACCATGGCTTTCTCCCATATCACATGACAGCAGCCTGCAATTAACACTGTTCTTTGAGGATGGAGAGTTCCTGTTCTCCAGTCTCTCTTCAGGACCCATCAGATCATGTGGGATGGGGCACTGCTCTTCTGGAATCTCCTGCTTCTCGTGCCCCATGACAGAGAGTAGTTTCTCTTCAAAATGCTCAACCTCGGAGCCAAACTGCTGTTGCTGCACTGAGTCTTCCACTTTTGTGGGCAAATAATGGTCCTGATGTCTGAGGTCATCTCTCCACATAAAAGGGTCTGTGTTCTCAAGGGTGTCATAGTCAGTGGGTGCCTCTGACTTGTACGTTTCTGATTTCACTTCAGGGGGGATGTCCTTGTCACAACTGTAGCCTAAGGCATGACTGGCTTTTCCTGCAGGCTCCCTCTGATCAGAGTAGTACTGGCTCTGCAGGTCCTGGTATATCTTATCCTCCAAGTCACTGGGGAAGTTTTTGCTCATCGGGACTTTGTCTACCTTGTGGAACACAGGCGAGCATTTTTCATCATCTGGCCAGTCCCCCTGTTGCTGCTGATTAGTAACCTCAGGCCCAATGTCACGACCTATGGTCTCCTTCTCATTCTCAGCCTCTTTTCCCTCAACAAGAGACCAAGCAGACTCTTCAATGTTCTTCTTGAGCGATCCTCTCAGGCTATGCATGTCAGCTGAAGAGCCCTGGTGGGGCCTGTGGGAGCTGGGAATGGCTGCACCACCATGCAGGCATCTTCCTTGGTCTTCCACATTCTTCACCAGGGCAATGTTGCCATTCCCCTCAGCCTGTGTGGTGGGAAGTTGGGGCATGGAGTCAAGACACTCCCCATGCAGAATGCTCTGGACCCCAACCCCAGATGCTGCACCATCCACACTCTGTAGGGTGCCGACAGAATCCTCTGACTTTGTTGAGGTGTTGTCCGGTGAGGTCAAGGAGCAGGAGGACATAGCATCCAGGGCATGCTGGGAGCCCACAGGAGTTTGCACAGCTGGACTTCTGCTCTGTCTCTGGCCACAGAAGTAGTAGCTTCTCTCCAACTGCTCATCAGAGCTGCTAGAGTATCCCACCTCCTGGAGCTCGGCAGAGGTTGGCTGGGGAGCCCCGTAGGCCTCTAGCAGTGGACCCCTGTCATGAGAGTCTGAGCAAGAGGCATCTTCATGCATTCGGGGTTGGGTCTTGTAGTCATCAACCTTCTTGGAGCCACCCCGCCTGCTAGCCCTCCTGTTGCCCACCAAGGCCTCGGACAGCAGTAGTTGTTGGACATTGTTGGAGATGCTCTCCACCTGTGAGGTCAATGCATTTAGGCTCCACAGGCTGGGGTTGGACAGCAGCTTCTCAGGGAAGCGCTCCTTAGCAGTGGTGGTATAGCTAGGCTTCTGGTGGGATGCGCTCTGGGGTGCATGGGAGTGCGGGGGCATGAGCAAACCCTGCTCCTGCAGACCAGAAGAGGAGGAAGATGCAGCGGAAGCAGAGGAGGCAGCAGGGCCTGTGGAGACGATGGGGGGTTGCTGCTGGTTGTACTGGAACGTCTCGGAACTGACCATCAGGGGGGAAGGGGTGGAGCTGTAAGAGGGTGACCTCCCCATGGACCGGGCGGGGGAGTGGCCGGACCCAGGGCTGCAGGTCTGATAGTACTGCTCGGGAGACCTTACGGACACATCTGGCAGGCAGTAGTTTTGCTGGGGCTGGCCAAAGTGTTGGTACTTTGATAAGCCCTCCTGGCCCGGTGGCATCCCCTGCTGGCCTGGCAACTGTTCATATCCAGCTCGGGATGGGGGCTGGGGGTAGACGTAACTGTTCTGGGACCGGTAGGGGCTTGGTTTGAGTCCTCCACCAGCAGCGCTGCTGCTGCATCCAAGCTGCCTGTTGTACTGGGCTGCAGAGGGCACAGGGTAGCCCTTGTAGCAGTGTGGTAGGGGGTTACACTTGTCCATGTAGGCCTGGGCGGGGCCTGGCAGGGGCTGTGGCTGCTGGGGGAAGTGCAGACGCCCCTGGCTGTGGATAGCGGGGGACGGGGAGGCATCGCGTGGCAAGGGCCGCTGGTGGTGGCTGCCATAGGCGGGGGTGGGCTGCTGGCTGCTGTGGGGGCACTGGCCCTGGGAGACTGCCAGCATGTTCTGCTCTAAGTACTGGGACCCGCCCGGGGTTCCTACCGTGCCTGGTGACTCCTGGTCATAGTGCGGCAGGTGTGGGGAGTCGGGCCACTTCTGCTGCAGGTTACCCTCATTCAAGTACTGTGCCTGGTAGGCGGGGCTCATAATGTGATTGTGATTGGTGTAGCCAGTCTGCTGCAGGTGCTGCTGCTGCTGCTGCTGCTGCTGCTGCTGCTGCTGGGTCAAAACAGAAACCTTGCCCTCCTTGTACTGCTTCTTGGGTGGGGCAGAGTCCCCCGCACCATAGCCGGGAAAGGCCTGCAAGCTGTAGCAGTCTTTGGACCCTGGTGCAGCGCCGAGGGGGTGTGACTCGTAGCCCCGCCGCCCGCCGTGGTGATGCCTGTAGCCCTCCAGGCGTGATGCTGACTCGTGGTGGGGCTCTTGCTGGTAGCAGTGCTGGTTACCGTGGAAACCGCTCCTCTCTCTGAATGACTGCATGGCTCCGGCTGTGGGCTCTGTGGGAGAGAGAGAGGGAGAAAAAAACCAAAACAAAAAAGAAAAAGAGTTAAGTGCTTCTGAGTGCCCCTGCACATGCTCACCTTTTTTATCCCACCCCATTTTATCTCCTTTTTTCTCTCCATTTCATCAGTACACACTTTCGTCAAACCTTTCCCTTTTAACGCTGTCTCCAGTTCTGACAGGGTGGCTCTCGCTATTTTCGATCTATAATCACCAGCCACAGTTTCCTCAGTTTCCTCACATAAAACATCTGCACAGTATGCCTGCACTGCCAAGACACAGAGGCTGTCCCTTTTGTCATTTCAGAAAGAGACAGGTTTACATTATTTCTATAACTGGCTGAAATGCAATACTCTCAGTCCTGTATTTATGTGCTTTTTCGTGTTTTTTGTTTTTTTTCATGTGCATAGCCAGGAGACCAAATTGACCGTTCAGCTTCGTACGCTCCACGGGAGAAACAGCAAAGATTATTACTGGTGCAGTGTGACAGGTTTCAAGGATGCCCCCCCCCCCTCCCTCATCAGACAATGATGTGAAATGACATGCACCGGAACGTGTGTGTGACTCACAGTGTTGTCATTGTCACTGTCATTCTCAGGTCTCTGTCATGACATCACGCGGCACAGTGAGGACAAGGCCTCACCAGACAGTTGGAAGCATGATTAAAACATTCTCAGGAAGCAGACACCTTCAGAGACAGCGCCTTCAATATGCTCGATTATATTTCCCTAGGACAAAAAATTCTCCCCCTTAAGAAAAAAATAAAACCAAAAATCCTTGACTGTTTCTTATTGAGAATGGAGCATATTTATTTCTGTGGCCTAGATAAAATGGGTTGAGACATTCACTGTTCTTATACAACAAATTTTCATTTCATGTTCCAATTCTGAAAATCGAGTACGAACTACTGTAAATGGTCTGAGCTCCTACAAACATGCAAACGTACAAAAAAGGAGGTAGGTGAGTTGCACTGAGGCAGTTTAACAAATTGAGCCTGGGGCTAGTCCTGTGTTCCTTTCCACCATTTTAGCAGGGCTGTATAGAAGCATTAAAATAAGGAATAATGTCACCTGGGGATGACTTGTTTTCTGTTTTTGCCTTTGGACTCCTGTCAAGGTACATTTTCACAGTCTCAGTTTCCTTTTTGTATACTGCTGCAATGTTTTCATCAACCAGTGCCACATTTCCACCAACCCATCCTCCCTGCAGGTCGGATATACCTGAGTAAATCTGGTTAGTTTCCAGAGAAAGCTGAAACAACCTGATTTGGTCAAACCTAAATATAATACTGTAATGGTCCCAACTTGTTTTTCAATCTGTGATGTACCCTGTCTCGTAGCCTGCGAGGTTTTGGGTAACAGCTCTTCAGAATACCTGCTGCGTCTACTGCCAAGCATATTCCACGACTGTGGACTTCTGCATGTTTTCAGGTGACTAGGGAAATGAGTAACGGATTATCTCAAAACCAAGGGTGTGTGCGGTAGTGCATGCCGATATTTTAGCCAAGATAGAAACCTGTGAATCTGTGCACTCACCGAGGATCCAATTCTCAATAACGAAACGTATATATTCTGTGATAAATATGAAGAATAAAACACTTCTTCAAGTAAAGATCCAGCCCAGCGCAATCATCGTTTGCCTAATTTGTCTTGCTGCTGCCTTTTGTTTATTTAATAATTTTTTTTTTATGTTGGGCTCAGCTGTACTCCATCATTCTCTGCCGAAATGACAACTCAACCTTTCAGTGACAGCGGTGGCAAACATTTTAAGAATTCACGAGCATTCCTCGCTGTACCGACGGACCTAATTTCCCCCTGAGCTCTTCACAAACCGGGCCCACTCATTTCTACCGCAGCCGTAACGCGGGCATGCTAAGAGGCCTCCTCTGATCCGGTGCGTGGATGTGCATCTGAATAACAAATCCCTCCTCAGCCGGGAGGTGGGGAGGGGGCTGGCGGCGCTTGGGGGAATGCGATTGTCCCGCTCCACGTTAGCGGAATGGCTAATTCGGCGCGCGTGCAGCGTGGTGGACCTCTGGGCTCTCGTCTTTTGCAGCGGGTGTTTGGAGATGGGACTGCCCACACCTCGTCGCAAAGAGAGCCGCGGTCAGGACGCGGGACAAGCGTCGCTCTCCCAGCGGGAAATAAAAACGGGAATTTTAAAAAGCAAACCGAAAAGCGCTTTTATCATCGCTTCCACGCCCGGGACCCTCGTGACCACATAAAATTGCATTTTATTGCCATCGCTTAATCTACAAAGTTTCCGCTCTCTAGCTGGAGAAAATCAAATGATTTGATTGCAGATTGTATTAGTTGCCATTAAACCTCAGGCTAATGACCCAGTGTGCAGTGCATAACACCAAGATAATGCATACATTATCTTGTGCATACAGAAGTATGATATAGATGCATGCGATGTTACTTGAAAGGTTAATGCTGATGGGGGAGCGCAGTGCTGGTCAACTTATGTTTTCGAATAGCCAGCACTGAATTTACATCTTTCTGCCCAAAGATGCTGAAGAGTGAGATGCAGAACAAGGAGGAAAATAAATAAAAAAAACGATCACAACTTAATCAGAATGGATTCCTTCATAGCCTGACGGCCTCCAAGAATCAAATTAGCCAATATCTTCCCAGAAGCTTTAGTCAATGCGTTGCTAGGGACGATCGCTAAGGAGAGTTGAAGGTCAGTTCTTGGCGGTCACGTACATCAAAGACTACCCGAACAGGCAGACTGAAAACCAAGACACTTGTTTAACACGAAGAAAATTGTATGGCGCTTTAATAAAAGCGGCTGCATTACTTCCTAATGCCAAAAGGATCCTTTTAAACCATTTTTGTTCCAGACGAGAAGCAAGCCAATGGCCAGCAGGTGAGCTAATACTAGGACACAGAGTGCTTCTGACCAACCCCAAGCTGCAAAACAAAAACCACAAACAATGTTCTACACTGTTCAAAATGTCAAGGTGGCTCTACTTAAAATAACGAGTAATCTGGCTACCTTAAAATCTTGAGTTAGACGAACAATAACTCAAGTTATTGTTTGCCAATAACTCAAGTATTTCCTTCAGTATGTACTTCTACGAAGAAGTATGAAGTAGTGAAGATCCCTTGTTCGCCTAACTCAAGATTTTAAGGCAGCCACGTTATTTTATGTTGAGTCACCTTGAGATTTTTTCCAGTGTAACTGCAGTTTCCACAATCACCAAAGGGTGATTCACAAACTGAAAAGCGAGGAACACGGGTCATTTTCTCAAATTGCACACACACATTCTGTGCAGGGTTTTTGTGGACATAGTGATGTGCCATTGAGACATTCCTCTCCCCTCGTAAGCCTCCGTTCCATTTGTAAGCATACAATTTGCTGTTCTGGCGAAGTCCTTTATAGAATTCGTTCGAGAAAATAACCTTGTTGTTAAATATACCTCCCTACATTACAGGTGTGTGTAGAAATTCCGCTACCGCATACGTTGGCATTCCAAATACCTAACCACTCCAAGCACAGCACCACACACCTATGTTTGCCATAGGCTCGTACCATGAGACCAAGCATGAGACCAGGTTGACCATGACCTTGGGAAAGGTAGACCCTTTTTTTTACAGTGCTCTTATGCAATTTCCATTCAGTACAACAGAGAACGGGATGCATTTTTAAGTATAACGTTTTTAAAATGCATACTTACAAACTCGTAACAGGTTGTTTGCAGGCTTTCCAATTTGTAGTTCACCAGCTGCTTCTACCTCGGCTACTGCGCACCATCACTCAACCCTTACAGCAGATTGCGTTTTTGTAAGCGACTCAAATCACTTACCAAAAGTTCTGAACATCTGCTCAAGAAAACATCGCCCCCATTTTGCTGAGGTGAGGAACTCAACAGATGTGCACACCTTGTGTATACCGTGTTCTTTTTTATTTTTGTTAGGAATAAGGCAGGTTTTGGCTGTCACTGGACAGATTTTAAAGACCCTGTAAAGTGACAAATCAGGGGCTGCTTATTTCATTTACATTTCATAAAACTGGTATGAAATGGGACTCGCACGCAACAGTTTGCCCAACGGGCTCCAGAGCAGCTCGGCTAGCAAAATCACCCCCCCTAAAAACCCCAGCCCGTGTGCATCTGTCCTTTTCCAGCCCAGCACCTCCAAACTTAAATAAGCTCATTAAAACTTTAATTGACTCTGGTAAATGAAATTCAATTAAGCATCCTTAAACAATCTGAGCCTAGCCGTTGCAGAACCCCTTGCACTGACGGATCGCAGTCTACCTGCCCTCCCAGTCAGACCCCCCTGAACAGGTAAGCCGAACAGAGAGACAGGTCTACTCACTCTTCCCAGCAGGGGGTAAGCTCCATGCATCTCCATAAGTGTATTAAATTTATATTAAATAAACGTATTATTCTCCCTTCCATTCATCACAAAAATGACACAGCTCCAGTACGCTTAAGGGTACAGCAGCGGAGTTCCACATTTAAACTGAACCCCGACCCCCATGACCTTCCGATGAGAGCCAACACCCTAACCACTACGTCACCATGTCAGGAGAGACCTACGCTGCTAATGTCAAACTCTAATCGTTGCATGTGCACCTGTGTGCGTCTGTGTGAGAGAGAATGGGGGAATCAAGACTCCAGCCATTTAAAAATACATTTCCAAGGGCATTGACTGCATAAAATGTAGGTGTATGCTTGCATAATTTAGGAACATTATTTAATTTATGCCAAAAAAACATGTTGTATTATAAAAAGACCAGAGAAAAAGCTAGTAGGATGTTGCAGAGAAGGCATGTACTGTAAAACATGCAGTCCAAAACAAATACTTTCTTAATGCAGGTAAAAATGTAGAACACATTATTTGCCAAAAATATTACTTACTACCATATCAATGTGTCACATCCTTGTAAATATGTTTGACAACTTTACAATATATAACAACATACACAATGAATTTGGAAAGAATTACTTTCCATGTATATACTGCATATGAAAAACATATTATAAACAAAACATTCCTCAGACTTTCAGTTTAGGAGACTGTGGTACAGGACCACGCCCAAGATTTGGAGCATGCACGCATGCAGGCAGGCGCATCTCATTATTTTCCCATTCCCCCGTCCCTGTTTTCTGTACTTCCTTTGCATTGATCTTTGGAATCTGAGGGGGGGGGCCGTCCAAAAAAAAAAATAAGACCGGGAAGCCCGCAACGCTAGTCCGCACGGGGGATCATTTTCTGCGGAAGCGACTTCATCAATAACGGCGGGACAAAGTCGCGGTGACATCACGGGCCTGAAACGCTACACGCCCTGCTGCGCTCGATAAGGCCGGGGCCGCTCGTTTCTCCCCGCGACGCGCGTCCATCCGTCAGGGCCAGCGCCGCGGCTAGCGCGCGATGCAGAGTGGGCCTGCTGTCACTCATCACTGCCTCTGTCTGCCGCTTAGTCTCTCTCTCCCTCTCTCTATCTCTCTCTCTCTCTCTCTCTCCCTCTCTCTCTCCGTCTCCATCTGTCTGTCTGTCTGTCTCTCAGTCTCTTTCACTCTGTCTCAGGCTCTGTTGGTCAATCTCTCTCTCTCTCTCTCTCTCTCTCTCTCTCAGTCAGTTTCAGTCTGTCACCCATCCGGCCACCACCTCTCTCAATCTCTCATTCTCTGTATCTCTCAATCTCTCCCCCTCCATCTCTCCTGCTCTCCCTCTCTCGCTCTTGCATGTAGAGCATTACAAACAAGCGACAACTGTTTAGCATAATTTGCCTGCATACTCTCCCCCTTTTATTCTCTCAAATTCTGAAGCCCATTCTCTCCATCACTGACTGCTCATCTCCAGAATCCTCTTCCTGCAAATCTCTCCTCCTCATGTTTTTCATTCTCCCTCCAAAAAATACATTTGTGTAGGGCAAACACATACAACAAAATAGCACAAAAATCACAGGACAATTATCTCTCTCTCACTCTTTTTCCTCATCCCCTTTCTCTCCATCTCACACCTTCAGCCAGTGCCTTTCTTGCCCTCTTTTCCTCATGTGCAGCTACAGACTGACCTTTAACCCCGTTATTGCCATGGTGACCTTGAAGGGTAATTTAGGTCGATAGCAGACCACACCATATGTATTCCATACAGCACCTCCACAATTCTATGTGTGGCCCCACAAAGACCAGGGACTCACTGTCCCTGATATGCCTAAACAATTTAACGTTATTTTGATGAGAAAAATATTCCAACCCTACCCACATTACAGATCAACATGCAAATAATTTACAGGCATTTTTTCACAGCTCTTCTCTGAGTGTGCTTTGAAGGGTCCATGTGTGTGTATGGGCCATTCAAGTCCCTGTGAGGTCTGTGTGTATACAGATCACTGTAGTCCCTGTGAGGTCTGTGTGTATACAGATCACTGTAGTCCCTGTGAGGTCTGTGTGTATACAGATCACTGTAGTCCCTGTGAGGTCTGTGTGTATACGGGTCACTGTAGTCCCTGTGAGGTCTGTGTGTATACGGGTCACTGAAGTCCCTGTGAGGCCTGTGTGTATGCGGGTGGCTCCAGTCCATGTGAGGTCAGTGAGTATCGTCATTTCCTTAAGTCACTGCAGTTTTATCATTTCATACATACAAGACCTGGTGAAAATTGAATGTTGAATGAAACAACTCTAAAGACTGCCAGTGTGGCAGAGTGTGTACTTGTCTGCAGCATGCAGAGACAACTGTTAACATGGTAAGATGATGGCAAATACTTTATGCATTGCATAACTTACGAGTGTAGGTTGTATTTTACCATTACCATTTCACTATTGTGAGCTACCTATACCCCTGCAAACAAACACACACATACACACACACTCAGTATTGAAAGCACTAAATTGCCGTTCCACACAAAGCACGATGGATACATTCACAAAGCTATGCCCACGCAAAACGTAATCTTCCAGGCAGCTGCAGCCACCACCAAGATGGCTGACATATCAGGCCAAAAAAACAAATGCCATGTTAAGACTCCCATAAACCTTTACAAACTGTCTGAAAACCTTTTCCAGTGAGCCGCCGTTCAGCACGAGGAACAAAACGTGCCTCGCAATGCCCCGGAAACACTGCCACCTCTGAGTGCAGCCCAACTGATTCATTAACAGATATAAACAACTCTCATAACGCCAGAGGAGGAACTGGTAGACTGGAACAAAAATAACCGTTGTGTATCATGTGACCCACCTGAACTACGTAAAACGCTTTTTACTCTACCCAGCCTTAGAGGATAAGCATGCATGCTGAGGACGCGAGGACATAGCAAGGGTGAGCGGAGACTCACGGTCACACTGCGGGTGGAGAGAGGGGCGTTAATGAAAGGGGAAAATAACGAAATTAGGAGACAAAGAGAGGCACGTGTCAGAGCAGACCTGACTGGATCTGAGAGGGCTGGCGGTAGGCAGGCGCGCAGCCCGGAGCCAGCGGCTCCTGGAGGGACTCGTGCGAGTTGTCCTTGACGCGCGGTTCTATTTGCGTTCTGACCGGGGCGAGCGCCGCGTTTACCGTCTCAGAAGCCCCGCTCTCACCCGACTGCACGAGAGGACGATGCTGGAGGGCGGGAGAGAGTCCTCATCCGAAAAAAACAAAAAAATCTGGTTAATAGCTTAAATGAAATTAAAAGATAATTAAAAGTTAATGTTACTGACAAAGCTATGGCACACACACACATACACACATATATATATATATATATATATATATAGACAAGGACATGGCATTTATATATATATATGTGTGTGTGTGTAATATGTTAGCATGTTAAGCCATTATTCTACAATAAAACAATTCATAGTTTGAACAAAATAAATTGTTACACAACCCTCCAAGCCGCACCCCACTTTGAACTCCCTGCCCCTACACACCCTCCTTGCTCACACACACTAAACCAGCCACTGGGAGCCAATACCACAGGATCCAGGTAGGAAGTGGGGGGGTGGAGGTCAGTGAATGGAGAACATGGATAGCAAAAAGGTATCGCTTAGGAGAAGGGCGAACTGGATACGTTATTTCCCTTCCCGGCTATTTTTATACAGCTATATCTGCAGCTATATCTAACCTGAAAAAAATGAAACAGGAACCAAGCATCTGACGTTATTAATGAAAGAGCGCTACGTGGCCAAGCTAAGTGATGGGAGAATGAGGTTTCATTAGCCACAAAATGGGGTGGAGCCACGTGACCTGTCAATCACTGATTTGTATGAGCCTCCTCAGAAATGTTTTCACCACATGAAAACTCAATGATTGCTTCAAATCAGTCAGTGAATAATGACTTAAGGTAGCTCCACCCATTTATAATACAAGTTGTGGCTGTAGGTGAATGCACCACGTTGCGCGTGAAACGTCAGCCAATCAATGAGGAGTGCTTTCATTCCCCTAGAGAGCACCTAGGGGGCTGTCCCATTGAACAATTAGCAATAGTTTACCTCACACTTATGATTTAGCACACATGCCTTACAATACTTAATTACTGAGCGAATTAATTGCCATAGGGCTCAGAACAATTGAACAATTAAATAAGCCTTATCAACTTTAGGCTGCCGCTGGCCTGAATCTGTTGGAAGGGGGCAGATGTTAAATAAGAACGAGGAGCCGGTAAAAATAACAGCAAAGCCAGGAGATGTCTGCAGACGGAGGGAGGGAGGGAGGGAGGGGGGATGGGGGGGGGAGGAGAGGCTGATGCTGTGGAGTTGACGATGATTAGACAGGGGGCAGACGTGTTTTCTAAAGAGTCAGCGTTTTGAGAGGGGGATTTTAAAGACAAAGGAGAGAGCTGTGAGGGTAAACCCCCCCTCACCCCCCCCCCCCCCCCCTCCCTCAACCCCACCCCTCCTGGTCTGCAGCACATCAAGCGGCGCATTTATGTACGGGGGGGGGGGGGGAGCGTAGGCTGGGACGGGGGCGAGTGAGAATACCCAAACCCAGCACAAGAGTGTGGGGAGGGGGGGGGAGAGAGAGAGGGCGGGAGGAGAGGGGGGGAGGGAAGGGTGTGGGGGCGGTCAGAATGCCTGCGCTCTCTTGATTACGAAACGAGGGACCGGGTCCCACGCCCACTCCCTTTACAGCAGCCACATCCAGCAGAGGGGAGAAAATATGGGGGGGAGGGAAGGGGGGGGGGTCGTCATTACCGCATTAAAAAACAGGCCTTCAACAGCTCCAGCCTCCCTAATTGCGCTTTTAATCTTCGATCTCTCCCTCTCTCACATGCGCAAACGAACCGCTACGCAACTGACCGGATCAGCGGCGAAATAAAAAAGAAGAAGATAAAAAAGAGAAAGAGGTTGGTTACGGCGGACTGGGACGTGGGACGCGAGACTGAAGGTCATGTCTCCCTGCGGGGGGGGGGGGGGGGGGGGGGGGGGGGGGGGACATCTTTTTTCATTCTGCAGAGGACGGCGGAACAAGGTCCTTTCAGAAACAGAGAGCTGTCAGCTGACCCTCCCTATCTCGCTGCGAGCCCGTGGCCTATGAGTGACATCTCTACGATCGAGGAGTCGCGCCCCCCCCCCCCTCCAAAAAAAAAACCCATACATACTAAAAAAAGGTGGCCTATATTCTAAAACACAACCAGATACTTACATACTTACCTTGTTTATGCATTAAGCTTCTTTCTTATTCTTAATGCAAAGAAGTGTTATACATGTTATACAGAATAGCACAGCTTATAGTGAAATACATTCCAAAAACTATTATTTATCCATGTACCATGTTCAATCCTATGTATGAAAGGTGTGGTCAGAAAGGTCTGATTTTGAAATCAGCAAGTCTGAAATACCTTTTTTAAACACTGACTGGCATACATTTATTTTTCTGGTTTCAATTTGACATACCTATTTTTCGTGTTAGGGTTAAATAAACAGTGTTTTTTTGGATGGCTGTTGCAACCCTCACGATTCCCAAGATTTGTGCATGGCAGATCAGGGCTACCAGAATAGTAAGACTGAACAGAGGTGCGTATATATGAAGCAAAGGCAAGGCAGGTCCTTTGCATTCAGAAGAACATGCATTCATCTTTACACCACATACATGCTATACCTTACACAAATTTTAATCTATCAAATCACAATGAAAGAAAACAAGCTGATATTCTCCAGCAGCAATGCTTTAGTCTAGGATTCCTTTCCAGAGCCAATGTGTACCATTCCCCAGTTTGATCACAATCTCCTCGGTGGTTACACTGAATCATTCCATTAAATTCATTTGGCCAGCACTCTTTTTCAGATCAACATACAATGTGAGGACATCTGTGTAACGGTGCGAGACCTGGTAAACAACAATCCCAGCCCGGCGAGTGTGTATGCAACTAAAGCACAAAATTTAAGATAACAAAATCATAAATACATACTGAGGAGCACACAGTACCTACTGCCATGAAGGTAGTAGCCAAATACTAAAGTCCTAAACACAACTAACCAACAAGTCAGATCAATATTGCATGAAAATGTATGCAATCCCTTGCTCAGTTAAGGTTGTTGAACACATGTTTTAAGTTCTTTCATAATTTTTCCATAAATGTGCTAACACAATGCAGATACATCATTTGCTTTGTCTTCGATTTCTTCATTATCTACCAAATAGTTTTAGTGGGCACGTGTCCACACTTTCACCAATCAGGAGCTAATTGATTTGCCTCATTTGATCAGTATTTTATTTCATTTTTTACCTCTCGTTATGTAATCATTTGCAATATAGCACAGTGTGAATATGGGACCATTGTTATTTCTGACATATTTCCGACATAACATGCTACTAATCCCTCAAAACATGAAACGTTTAAGACACATTAAGCAAAATGAACAGCTTGTTAAAATTCTGGGAATGCTGTAGTGGTTGGAACGAAAGCCAGCATACACAGGTCACCCAGGACTGAGTTTGAAAACCCCTGGCCTAGATAACACAAGGACAAACCAACACTAATCTACAGTATGTGCACAAAACAGAGCCCGCTACAGCTAGCCACAGCAGGTACTCATGGGATTACATTAATGGTGCCATCTTGCACCAATGGAGCACAATTCATAAAAAATAACATAAAATCATTAAGCATGAAATCATATAATACTCACAAGCATTGACCAGGGACACGCAGTCCATTGTCATCACACCTGCTCTTCCAAAACGGACAGTCGAAGTTCAGCACCAATCAAGGTTAAGAAATCAAAGTCAATGCTTTTATTTATTAATTTATAAATGATTTTTTGTGGGGACAATACATTAGCCATTGTTTCACAGTTAAAAACAGAGTGACCTAACAGATGTATTGCATACAAAGTTTCCAGCTTGTGTCCCAAATTCAACTTTTGTAGAGTTTGCAAAAAGCTTTAAATGCTATTAGGAGTACTTCAGGTAAGTGTTGTGTGCATTTTTGACACAAATACAACATCAATACGAAACACTGGCCCAAGGACAAACAGTCCATATTCAATACTTGCCAAGTTGAAAACACAGTCCACATTTACCTAGGAAACCAGAGTGTTTAGCTAGTATGCCACCTATTGACACAATGCAAGCCCATTCAAACAACATGGCACAAAAAACTCTCTCCTGTTTTGTTCACAATTTTTAACACAGTGTCAGTCTAAGTCTGAGGCCTGACTTTGAAACGGGGACTAACAAAGGGGGGATGACTAGACATTGAGGAGGAAAATGCAGAGCAACAAGCACAACTGCAAAATAAGGTCATGAGCCATCAAGTCTATTGCTCATTAATCTAAAAAACAAAGCAGCACAATGCAAAACTTTCACTTGAAAAAATGATTGTATCACCATTATAAACACAGTAAAATGGTGGAACTACTATATAAACCCACCACCAACCAATAGCCACACCTTCAACACTTCAATGGAAGGGGGCAGGTTTGATTGACCTATATCCTCCTTTGCCACTTTTGCTATTCTGGACTTAATTAACAACAGCTGCTCTCCCATTGGACAGAGAGTGACCATCGTATGAGTCCATCATACGAGGAGCGTTCTACCCAACACAGCCTGGGCTGCATGTAAACCAGCTGAATCATTTGAGTCAACCCCTCATGTGGACCCTTCATGGGTTTGTAATAATGATAAAAAAGATATCTCGTTTATATTGCGTACCTGAATTTAAGGTAAAATAATCTGTGTCTGTGTTTCACCCCCAATTTTAACACAGGCCTAACAATGTGTAAAATATCATGTGTATTGTGAATATAATTACACAACAGTTCAGAACATTGTACAGTTTGACCAGCCATATGCAATCAATGAAACCTTGCAGGAAATGTTTTGTGGGGACGAAGCTCTGGAATCCGAGGGTAAGGGACATAATCGATGCAAATCAGTTCTGCTCGAGGGGCAGTCATCTCTGACACTGGACTAGTGATGTCAAAGACAAGCCGCTCCACAGCCCTCACGGTTCGGCTAAGGAATTCCAGCCCCACTCAAGCCATCAAAGAGATACGGAGTTCCGGAATCATTGACCTCCGGCTATGGAAGTAGAGATAGTGCCACACCTATGATGGATTGTCCACTAGCAGCGAGTTTTTGTGTAATGTCTATGGAGTCTAATGTTTTGACAATGATTTAGTAATAAAAATCTGTTAATCCTCCTCTTCTTCAGACCAAAGTCTTTTGTCTTTTGGTGATCAGTATATTGGTTAAGGTACAGACAGGCACAGGTTTTTATTCATATGTGGAAGTAACGCTTCCGTCGAAGGCTAAGCAATGGAATGTTTTATTAAAACAGAGGGTTCTTAAGCAGATGTTGATTCTAAGGAGCAAGACAATGGTATGCACCATCCATTTCCTTACCGTGTATTGGTCAGTCAGCATTGGCCTGGTTCATTAAACAGAGAGTACTGTTTAGTTATAAGAAACTTGAAGGCATGAATCCATAAGTGTGGTATTTAATCTAGCAAGGCAACACTTAAGCCAAATTACATCTGTAAATATCCAGCTGTACCTTTTTTTAAATGCAATCTATGTGGGCTAAACTATTTTAAATATGGTTGCCTGCTGAGCAGATGGATGTTACGTAGAAAATAAACACAGGTGTGTGGATGCGAAGCAGCAGCACAAAACCGAAGAGCGCCACTAAATAAAAAATAAAAAAAAACTTTCCCAATAAAAGTGCACGCGCGAAATGTATTTGATATTCGCGTCGGTTTCGTGTACACGGGGCTGCGCGCTCGCACTCGCTCGTCTCCCCGGCAGGACGGCGGACATCTGCGCGCGACCTGAACCGGATCCAAAGCGCCGAAGCGAAAGAAGAAAAAAAAAAAGAAAAAAAAAAAGAAGCTTGGCCCGTCTCTGAAGCGTGAAAACAAAGGATGCCGCCGCAGCGCCGAATCCCCGAGCAGCCGGCGCAGGCAGCCGCGCGGCGCCCGGCTCGGCTCGGCTCGGCTCGGCTCGGCTCGGCTCGGCTCGGCCCGGCTCGGCTCGGCTCGGCTCGGCCCGGCTCGGCTCGGCTCGGCCCGGCTCGGCTCGGCCCGGCTCGGCTCGGCTCGGCTCGGCCCGGCCCGGCTCGGCTCGGCTCGGCTCGGCTCGGCTCGGCTCGGCTCGGCTCGGCTCGGCCCGGCTCGGCTCGGCTCGGCCCGGCTCGGCTCGGCTCGGCCCGGCCCGGCTCGGCTCGGCTCGGCTCGGCTCGGCTCGGCTCGGCTCGGCCCGCGGCCTCGGGGCGGCCGCTGTCGTTCGCTCGCTCGCGGGTCCCTGGCCGTGTGATGGAGCAGGAGCCGCGCAGGAGCCGCGCGCCTGGCGCTGTCAGACGAATGACGTCGTTCGCCGGGGAGGTGAGCCTGAGCCGCTTATCGCCCCGCGCAACGCGCTCGCCATTCAGCCCCCGAATCAGGCGTTCCGTGCGCCAGCCTCACGAATAACTGAGACCGGAACCGGAGAAACGGCATTTCCACCGCCTAGCTAGAACCGTTAGCACGGGGGGCTACACAATTAGCACACGTACGCGCACAGAAGGGGGCTTGCTTTAAGGCGATACGCAGGTGATGTCAGCCTGTGTCATTTTGTTCTCTCTCTCTCTCTGGCTCGCTCCCCCCCTTTCTCCCCCCTTTCGCTATTTCCCTCCCGTCCCTTTCCCCCTTCCCCGTTCCCTGACTTCACGCTCCCCGCTAAGCTCTAATTTAAAGGCTTTTCTGCTGCCTGAAAGGGCGAGAGAGGCGAGCGGCGACAGCACGAGGAAGTGCGGGCCGCCCCGCCCCCTCTACAGCTGGCCCCGCGCGCGGCTGCACTCCGCCGCCATCGCGGCTCGGACGCATCGATTCGCTCCGAAGCGCCCGCCTCCCCCCCCCCCCCCCCCCACTCCCCACTGTGTCAGATGCAACACCTCCAGGAAGGACAGATTCCCTCCTCCCTCCCTCCCTCCCTCCCTCCCTCTCTCCCTCTCTCTCTCCCCCCTCTCCTGCACACATGTCACTGCCCGCCCCCCCGCCCCCCCCCCCCCCGCCCCCCAGCACTCACACCCGCACGCATGCCCGCTCACATCATCCTGTGTTGCAGTGCGTGGAGTTGCAACGGACAAAAGAAAAACAACCAAACAGCGAGCAGCGCTAACACCATCTCAGAGTATTTAAGGATGGGAATTTTTAGCAGCCTGCGCAGTACCTAGAAATCCGTCTACCTCCGTAAATTAGTTGACGCGTACACCCCCCCTCCCCCCCCCCTCCTCCATCTGCTTTTGTTTGATCTTGCAGCAGCTTAGCCCAGCATCAGCACGCACCGGGAGCGATACTGTACCCCTGGGCACCTTCGGGCCGCCCCCATCCCGGCTGCGCGCGGGCAGCGCGGGGGTTAGCGCGCCAGCGAGAGTTATCGCTCACCCGGGAGTCTTTGGCCGGGCGCAGAGGCGCACTCCACAAATCACCAAGCCCCCCGCTTCCAGCGGGCGGCCATTAGCGACTGCATCGGGAGCAAAAAAAAATAAAAAATGAAACGGAACAAAAAACGCCAGCCCTCATCCGGCTGCCAAGGCAATTTGTCGCGTATTCGGTCCGCGGGGAACCGGACCCGGGCGCGGGACGCGGCGGCGTTCGAAACGCCAGGTCTGCCAGGGCCCGATAGCCACGCTGCACAGAGAGAGATACCCAGCCATGCTTCCCCATCCACCCCACCGTACGTGGGCTCGACTGGAGTGAGGGAAGCAGACTGATTAATGGGGATGCGATGAATCGAACACTGTGAACCTTGCATTCTTGCAGACATGCAGGTGACTTAGATTTATATATCTAGCTTTTATTTTTTGGGGGGGGGAGTGGAATGGGCTAAGATTCGCTAAAAGACCACACTGCGAGCTCAGACGGATTTCCGAAGCGTCGTGTCACCGGCTGTCAGTCCTCAGGGGCGGAGTCACTGCGGACGGGCGCGGCGTTTTTGGTCTTGTTTCGGAGCGGGACGTTAGCGTGTGTCGGGCGAGCCTGGAGGCGGCGCGCCAGGGAGGGAAGGATGACAATACCGGAGCCTCGTTACGGATGCGTCAGGGGCAGCCGGTGAAATAGGGCACCGAGGAGGAGGAGGAGGAGGAGGAGGAGGAGGCTGCGCAGGCGAGCCTGCGGCCCCTGGGGGACCGCGTGCCGGGCATGAAGCGGGGGTTATTTTTAGGAGGCTGACTCCGTCCTAACCTCTCTGGTATTTCTCACCGAAAAAAAAAACAAAAAAAAAACACATCATTTCCCCTCTGCACTCGCTCACGCGTCCACCGCTAAAACTGGAGCAGCGCTCGCGCTCTAATATGCGCAGTAAAATGGAGCCCGCTACGTCCGCTACGTCCGCCCCGTCCTCGCTAGCGCGCTCAGCGCTCCGGTGAACGCCAGTTCGGACATCTGATAGCGGTAGCGGCGGCGTATTTGCACGTCTGTTCCGTCCCGCTCTGAGTTCCGTCCCTTCGTAGATCGCAGTGCAGACGTATGGCAGCGTGCTGTTGGTTTGAACAGTGTAACATTAGGCACGAATGCCTGCCGTGAAACCAGTGCAGCATGTGATTCAGGCCTATAAACACGGCGTAACACAGGAATTATACTCTGCTCCCCCCCCCCCCCCCCCCGCCCCCGCCCCCTCACAGTGTTACAGTTACCTCACGGGGCGAGTTTATGCGCTCTGCTCCTGTGCACCCGGGGATTATGAAACCGGTTCGGGGGAGGGGGGGGGGGGGGGGGGGGTTTGCTCGGTCAACCCTTGGACTAAAACACGGTGACATCTGACGCAGAGCGCCCGCAGGCAGACGGGCACACGGACCGACCCAGTCGCGGCAGGAGGCCCACTTTATCTTTTTCGTTTCGCTTCGTCTTTTCGTTCCGTATTTTGAGGCTGGCTCGGCTGCCTGCGCGTATTTTCTCCGAGCTATTTGTAGATAAACCGTAGCCCCCACATACATTAAAAAAAAGAAATCTGTTACTCGTTCCTTTCCCTCGCCCTCTCGTTTTATCAGCCGAGGCACAACGATGCAGAGGGCTGGCGTTCGGAGCGCTGGTGCCAGCTGGACGAGCCGCCCGCGTCTTTGGCGACGGGTCAGCGATGGCTCCTTCGGACCGGGCTGGCACATCTGCTCCGGAGCGCCCGCCGTCCCTCGCGGAGCGGCTCGAGCGCGCACGCCGGCCGGAGATGAACAAGCGCGCTCGCGTCTCCCGGGAGGTAACCATGGCAACCGCAGAGCCCGGTTTTAAGCTGCCTGTCCTAGAGGCGTTCGCAGCAACGGGCTTCAAGGCCAATGTCACCGTCGGTTTCGTTTTGTTTTGTTTTGTTTTGTTTCTTTTTTTTTTGTCTTAAACTAATGCGACTTCGCACAGGTGCACTTTTCGTGATTTGACGTACGCTTTCTATAAAATATACGGTATAAAAAGCGTTGAGTATCAAGAGGGCGCGGGTTTCTTAGCTGCTTTTAAATTGCAGGCTACCTACTTATCTGAGGCCACACTCCCCCTTTCTGGTTTTATGAGGAGAAACAAGCCTGGCTTCTTAACGACAGGGCATCCTTATGGGTGATGTTATAGGTATAACTGTTAAGGTTATTGCTCTATCAGTATTTTCTTTTGTTGCAATACTAATTGTTTTTTTTTGTTAGGTTAACATTACAAATTATTGATTATGAATGGGTTTTTCTGTGCCTTAGTAATATCACACTTCTGGTATTCCTGAGACTAACACTGATGTGTCTTTGCTTGTGTACATCGCTCAGGATAAGAGCGCCTGCTGATTGCAATATAAAGGACACAGGCTAGCTGCACTTAGCTTGTCTCTTTTAGAATGGCTACCTATAAAAAATAAAGCCATAAAGAGCCGCTTGGCCCGGCAATGTGGGACCACTCTCAGTCTGACTTCTTGACTAGCCCAAGGCACATCAAGTCTGAATTAGGCTTTGAGTCCGGGAGGAGGACTGGACACCTTGCAGCTAGCAACCATCTGAGAGAGGGGGAAAATGTGAGGGGAAGTGAGCAGAGATTATATGGACAAGAAAATTCAACAGGAATGCAGCAGATTCCTTATCAGTACATATTGTGTCTGTCCAAACACTCAATCGCCTCAGTGGACTCCCTCTCTCTCTAATCTCCCCTATTCTTTATCTCTGGCTCTTTCTCCTTCCTCCTCTCGTTGCCTTCCTCCCTTCACCTCCCCCTCTCTGCTGTTTTTCCCATCTCTCTTCCATTCTCTTTTATGCTTCCTCTCTATCTCTCTGTATTCTCTCTTATCATTCCCCTCCTTCCCTCATTCTCTCTATTTCTCCCTTTCTTTCCTCCTCCATGCCCCTTTTCTCTCTTATCCTCTCTTCCTCCCTCTCTCCATTCTCTTATCCTCTCTTCCTCCCTCTCATCTCTTTTAACCCCCTCTCCCCCCTCTCTCTCCCTGTCTCTCTCCCCTCCTCTCTCTCTCTTGCTCACTCCATCTCTCTCACTTTCTCTCTCCCCCTCTCTCTCCATCTCTCTCTCTCCCCCCCTTTCATTTTCTCCATCTCTCTCTCTCCCTCTCTCTCTCTCTCTCTCTCTCTCTCTCCCTCCCCCCCCCCCCCTCTCTCTCTCGGGGGCGTGTACAGTGTGAAGGAGCGGTGCTTTAATTTCCCCATCAGGAGTGACGTCTCAGAGGGGCGTCTGTGCCGCAGCCTAGGCAATAACCCACCCAGTCCTCTCTGACAGGAGATATAAGACCCTGGGCAGACAGAAGCAATCTAACCTAATGAAAAATTCCTGGGGACCCACTTCCATTAACCCCCGCTGCACTGAAAGGGCAGCACCCCCCCCCCCCCCCCGCCGCCCCCCACCCCTCTGCTGTTATTTGCGTGTTTACCATGGGGAGGCCTTTAATATCTCGCCTCTGGTGGAGACTGTGGCATTCAATTCTCAATATACCCAATACTCAATCACCACGCACTGGGGCCACACTGCGGTCCTCACAAGGTCTAGAAAAAACGAGCCAGACTGCTCGTGTGGTTTCACACGCACGTTCACACGTACTGTAAAAGCACGCCTACACAGACATGCACACACACACGCACGCGCACGCACACACACACACACACACACACCTGAACACACATGCGTACCCTCACTCCATTGATAGTCTGAGAATGAGCTTCTTAGCTGCGGAAAGGAGGCTGCTGGTTCTGATCATCCCACATGGCTCCAGGTTTCTGTCAGCAGGTGAGAAGCCCAGTTGAGATGCCAATGGAGGTTTAACCCAGTTATACGCAGCATGCTCCTGCAGTCAATTTCACACAGAAGAAACCTGTGTATGTGTGTGTGTGCGCATGTGTGTGTGCGTGCGTGTGTGTGTGTGTGTGGTGTCGGTGGGTTTTGAGATATACAGTGTGTATTTGATTCCACACAAAAAAATTTTTTGCTAATTATCTGGGTGTATTTCCATAGCAGAGGATTGTAGTTTCCATAGCAGTGGCATGTATTAATCAGCTAATTGAGTGTCTTCACAGCTGCACTGTTCTATTAGCAGTTAGTAGTACTATTTAACGAGGACTGTTGATGTACAATCATAGCTGTATCAGCCTCGTCCAGGTGAATACTTGGTCAGACTAAGGCAAATTAATCAATCTATGAGAATCCATTTGAGGAAGGTCCCATGAAACATCATATAAAGCATCTTCAGACTGTATGTTGGAATTTAATAATTCATCTCAGATTTACTTGGGTAAAATGAGCCGGTCTAGGTCCAGCTTTATGGTGGGAATTGGGTATAACGAGCCAGCCTGGTTCCAGCTTTACAGTGGGAAAGGGGTATAATGAGCCAGTCTCATTCTTGTGATTGGTTGTTTTGGGGCTGTATGACAGGGTTGTGTTTGAACTACTAAGAACACAAGTAAGCCTATGCAGCAATGATAGCATGCACACACACACAAACGCACGCACGTGCACACACACACACACACACACACACACACACACACACCACGGTATGAATGCTCTGCGCTGCTGTTGTCCCCATTACTCCTGCATCTCTGGGCTGGAGTGTGCCAGTGTCATTGCGGAAGCACACAAAGAGAGCGAGTGAATTAATCATACGAGTGTCAGAGAGGCAGAGGGAGGAACGGCCCATGGGGGGACGGGGGGACGGGGGGGGGGATAAAGTGTGCTATTAGATCACACCGTATAAAAGCGGGATGATGTAATGGAGAGAATAGCCCCGACGTTCGGCGTTCGTGTGCCATCCTGTCAGCTCCTCCATCTTTGTTTTTAGAGAGGAGTTAATGGGTTCATTCAAAGTAGACAGAGCTGGAAAGCGAAGGTGTTTGGGGGAGGAGCCAGCTGCGACGCAGGCGGAGAGCGATCTGACCCGCGACGGCCGCGCTGATCGGCGCGGACGGCAACAACGGAGGGCCACAAAGCACCCAGAGCCGCGAGACGCGCCGTTCAGCTCCCCCCAGCGAATAGCCGCCCTGCGTATCAGACGTGGTTTCACCGACTCTGTTATGACTGAGCCTGTGATGAAGGAGTCTGAGTAACGGTAATCACTTCAGATGTGTGCCCTGGCGCCAAGCCGCCATTTTACTGCTCTTCACTCCAATTCATTTAGAACCTTTAAGGGAATATATTGACACTTGTCTCTTCCCCTGCACGGCCAGCAATTTGCCCATATTAGGAGAATGAGCGGAGAAGGAGTTTCATACAGAAATACACAGAGGTGGTGTGAAGGGTGGGGGGCCTGGTTATTGAATTGTGAGGGGGTTTTAAGGGGGGGGGGCATGGTTACTGAAGCATGGGGGTGTATGTGAGGGGGGCAGGGGTACTGTGGTGTCGGGGGGGGGGTGTTTGAGGGGAGTGAGGTTACTGAGGGGTTGGGGGGGCTGAGGTGTGAGGGGGTTTTGAGGGGGGTGAGGTTACTGAGGTGTGGGGGTGGGGGTACTGAGGTGTGAGGGGGTTTTGAGAGGGGTGTGGCTACTGAGGTGTGGGGGGGGTGTTTGAGGGAGTGGGGGTACTGAGGTACGAGGGGGTTTTGAAGGGGGTGTGGTTACTGAGGTGTGGGGGGTATGGTTACTGAGGTTACTGAGGTGTGAGGGGGTGTTTGAGGGGAGTGGTGATACTGAGGTACGTGGGGATTTGAGGGTGTGTGGTTTCTGTGGAGTATGGGGATATTTGAGGGCGGTTTGGTTACTGAGTTGTTGGGAGGTGTTTGAGGGGATTAAGGTAACTGAGAGGTGGGGGGGGGGGGTGTTCGAGGGGGGTGTGGGCACTGAGGTGTTGAGGCTGGAGCAGTTTTGTTTCTCTATGTGATTTTTCATTTTGAGTGATGTGGCTCTGAGACAGGATAGCAGACACTGGCCTCCCAGCACGTTCAGAACAGATTTACAACATCCAGGGACAGTGTGCTCTGTGTGTGTGTGTGTTGGAGGGGATGGGTGAGTTCACACACGGGTGTGTGTGTGTTTGTGTCTGTGTGTATAGCATATGTATATGTCTGCATTTTGTGTTTGTGTGTGCATTGTGTGTGTATGGCGTGCACGCTTGTGTGTGTGTGTGTGGGGGCGGGGGGGGGGGGGTCATGTCTGTGTGAATCAGTGAGGGAGAAAATGAGGGTGGGGGCATTAATGGCCTAAAGTCATGGCTGACTGCAGCCTGTGAAGGGCAGAGAGGCAGAGAGGGAGAGAGGGAGTGAGAAGGGAAGACAGAGAGAGAGAGGGAGAGAGAGAGAGAGGGAGGAGGGAAGGACAGCGGGGGGAGGAGATGGAGAGGAAGGAGGCGCATTAGAGCGGTACTGTAGGCTGTACTGCACGCGCGCTGTTAGCAGTGTGGGACGGGGCGCGAGGTACCTGCAGAGAAAGGAGCGCTCTCTCCTTCGCAGCCTCCTCCTCTTAAGCGCTGTAATTACTGCAGAAGGCCAAGTTTAACAAAGCATGAAATTCCCTTTCACTAATGAGGTGAGCTCGGAGACGCGTCCGCCACGACGCGGAGCTCCCAGATAAACACGCGCTTCCGCCGCCGGAGCCTCGCAGGGAATTTTTTGGTGGCTAGAAGCTCCGCAGCGAGGAGACGGGCGAACGGCCACCTCCTGCTGGAGGCGAAGCCTCAGCCAACCGAGAACATGAGCATGCATGCTTCCACACACACGCACACACAGACACACACGCACACACAGACACATGCTTCCACACACACGCACACACAGACACATGCGCACACACGCACACATGCGCATACACGCACGCACAAACATACATATACACAGACACGCACGCACACACACAGACACGCACACACACATACAAACACATACATATACACAGACACACACATGCACACAAGTACACATGCACACACACACACACACACACACACACAGCGCAACACATGTAGGGACTATTTCATTGGCAATCTGGGGAATTAACACAGAGTGAAACAAAGAAAGGCACTCTCCCTTTTCTTTACAGACATCCCTCCTTCAACTGCCCCTGTCTTGAAGACCCTCAGCAGTTAACCTTGTGTGACACAATATGCATGCGTCTTGCATAAATCACAAGGTGCGTGCGTGCACGTCCGTGTGAGAGAGAGACAGGGAAGGAGGGAGAGAAGGAGAGAGGGAGGGGGAGACAGAGAGAGGGTGGGTGGGGAAGTTGTTCATTTAACTTGCGCACTTTAATGCCTTTGCAACACAAGATCACTCGTCACGCAAATAAAAAATCTGAATTTGAGAGAATTTGAGAGAGCCAAAGATGGAGGAATTCTGAGGGAGAAACAGCGTGTCACAGTACTCTGACTCTGCTTCATCAGTGAAATGAGAGGAGGAATGAGACAGCACTGAAGGAAGGTATATATGGAGGAAGAGATACAAGGAAAGAGAGGGAGACAGGGATGGGGAGAGGTGGGGATGGCGAGAGAGTGCGATAGAGAGGGGGAATGATGGACGGAAGAGAGAGAGAGAGAGATGGGAGGGAGAGAGAAAGAGAGTGACGGGAGGGTACCACGTGCTGTGATGAGGTTTGCGTGAAGGGGGGGGGGCGCCTGTGGCCCTGTTCCCATCATGCACCAGGAGAGAGTGAGTGAGCAAGGCGGAGAGAGAGAGAATGTGTGAGAGAGAGAGAGAGAGAGAGAGAGAGAGAGAGGAAGGGAGAGTGAGAGATAGAAAGGGAGGGAGAGACAGAGAGGTAGGGAGGGAGAGAGAGGAAGCGAGAGGGCGAGAGAGAAAGAGAGAGGGAGGGAGAGTGGAGAGGGAGACGGCGCTGACAGAACAGCTTTTCCTCTTCACTTCCTCTGAATTTACACTGAAGCCGAAGACTGCGTCACTGTGACAGACTGTACACACCCTCTCTTCCTCAGGGCCTCTCTCTCCATTCCTCTCTCTCGCTCTGAACCTCTCTCCCGCGCATTCTAGTCTCTCTCCATCTCTCTGCCATTTGCTCCTGCAGCCCTCTTGCACATCCTTCTTTTTAAAATCTATTTATTACTGTCTATTTGAATAGTTTCTCGTTTAATCTTTCACATTCCACATACAGTGGCCTCCAACATTGTTGGTACCCTTGATAAAGATTACCAAATAAAGGCTGTAATAAAAACAACATGGGTAATGAATGATATTTTGTTCTCAAACAATGGGAAAATGATATTATTTAATGCTAATACAATTGCTCAGAAAAATGCTATTTTAACAAGTAATCTTGTTGACTTCCTAACAAGACAAAATTATTAGTGCTCTCGTTTCAGTACTTTCTTCACCCTTTGCTCATAAATATAAAATGACTGTTGCCTCCTATATAGTTTCATGAGATCGATGAACATATGAGGGGGCACCTTTGACCATTGTCTCAAAAAATATTTCAAAATCTGATTGCGCTTGTGGACTGCTCACTTTAATTCAAACCACTAATTCTTGATCCGATTCAAGTCTGGAGGCTGACGTGGCCATTGCTAAACAGAATTGTGTGGTCAACTAACCGTTTCTTGGTTAAAGTGTCCGTGGGAATCATTGTCTTGCAGAACAATCCACTTTTTAGCTTCCTGGGGAGATACTAGTTTGTTGAACAAAATGTCTTCGGTCTTTCCGGAGCTCTAGATTCCACACTGACCTTAACAACAGTCCCAGGACACACAGATGTGAAACAACCCCATGGCATCAAAGATCCACCGCCATATTTCACAAGATTTATCAGATATTATATTCAATGTAAGAGTCCTTCCGATCCCAAACCCAATGCTGATGGGCGTGGCCAAAAAGCTCAATTTCGAGCTCATATGACCATACCACCTGGTTCCAATTAAAGCTCCAGTTACCTGTGTTGGTTATTTTATGCAACCTTTTCTTGGTCATCTTTTTAAGGGTTGGGTGAGGCTCAAGGGAACATGGTAGAGCCCCCCCTACCCTGCCTGTGGGCTTGAAAACTATAACCTTCCAGCCCAACTGCCCAGCTTTTTATGAGCGATTGGAATGGAACACACTTTTTATCACAATAAATAAATACGATAAATAAATGTGCACTGGGGTCTAGTGTGAGCTGTTCAGTTCACCTCAGAGGGAATCTGGACAGACCACTCCCCACCACCACCACCACCAGGGTTGATGTAGGACCCATCGATCTCTGGTGTGCTTTTCACTGCAGTTGTGGCTCTGGCGACAGGAGTACATAGCACCTCTCTCTCTCCCTCACTTACCCCTCTCTCCTGCAGCTTAGCCGTGTGTGTGTGTGTGTGTGTGCATGAGAGAGAAAGAGAGAGACAGGGAGAGAAAGAGGGTGTGTGTGTGTGCATGTAAGAGAGAGGGAGAGAGAGGGAGTTAGAGGGTGTCCGTATGTGTTTGTGTGTGGCAGAGAGAGAGACAGAGAGAGACAGGGAGAGAAAGAGGGTGTGTGTGTGTGTGTGAGGGAGAGAGAGGGGAGGGGGGTGGGACAGTGAGAGGGTGTGTGTGTGTGTGTGTGTGTGTGTGCGTGCCAGGCTTTGTAAGGGGATGCGCTACACTGGTAACTTAGGCCGGAGTGGAGCCTGCAGCCATCAGTGTATAAAATCACACTGCAGTGGCACACAGTGTGAGCAGTTGTGTACTTACAGTGGATTCTCTCTGATTAATTTATGTTCTATATATGCGTAATATAATCAATCACCGTTGCTTTTGTTTTAAGGCATGCGCACGAAAATTAGGCAGGAAAAACTGCAACCCTGCACTGTAATATTTATAACTGACATTTTGACTTTCAGG
Source organism: Anguilla anguilla (assembly GCF_013347855.1). Taxonomy (NCBI): domain Eukaryota; kingdom Metazoa; phylum Chordata; class Actinopteri; order Anguilliformes; family Anguillidae; genus Anguilla; species Anguilla anguilla. The sequence continues at coordinate 11,883,791 of NC_049217.1, forward strand.
CTGAAATATATTTTTCCATATTTTTCATTCGACGAAAGGAACGCAATCACGAAGGCCCTTTGGCCAGATCTGAGTAGCCCCGCAGGCACAGTGGCCCTCTAGATGCAGGGTTGAGCAGCCCTGCACACGAGTATGGGCACCCAGGGTGCCCATGCTGTCTGCCCTTGTCGTAATCGCCATGCCTACAGACTCCGCTGCTCGCCGATTGGCTGCTGAGGCTCGGGGCTAACGCCCACTCCCGGAGAGACCCCCCTCCGTCGCGGTGTTTACGGTGCTGTGATCTGACAGCAGTGAACACAGGGGGTCCCTCTGGTCTCCCCCTGCCGAGCCCACCTCTCTCCACGTCTGCACCAATCCCGTCTCACCGCCTCGACACATTTTTGCACATTGTCTTTAACGTCCAAATAGATTTTGCCCATCGCCTTTGTTGTCGGAATATTCTGTTTAACCCCTTTTCTTTGTTGTCGGAATTCTGTATGACCCTTTCTCTTTGTTGTCGGAATTCTGTTTGCCCATTGTCTCTGTTGTCTGAAAAGCTCAAGTCCATTGTCTTTGTCGCGATTCCGCTTAACCGATGTGTCCTTTTTGTTTGATGGAACAGATAGGGGGGGCCATTGTTTTAGTTATCGCTGGCGGTCGGGCCGGGGGTTTCCATGGCGGTGAGACACCTTTGTGTTCCTGTCAGAGTCGCTCAGCCGCGCTGCAAAGCGTCCCCAAAACGCGGGCGAGCACCTTCTTCAGAAACGCCTCTCCTCCTCTGCACATCTTCCCTCCGCTAACGCTAAACCAACAGAGCTTCAGCGCTCGCGTTTTTTTTTGAGTCGAACACACGGAGTACCCACAATGCAAAGCGCCATTTGTGAAATGAGCCTATCTCCTCCAACTCTCCTTTCCTCTGGAAAGCCAGTGCCCTTGCTCGAAAAAGCAATAAATAAGAGAGAAACCGAAGTGGACGCGGGAAGACGGAGGGTGAGGTAATGGCGTGGGGAGCGGGTCTTGGGCAGAATGGCGGGGTCGGCGAGTGACGGGCGAGGTCAGGGAAGCTCTCTCCGCGCCAGTCCGCCCGCGGGGGTCACTGCTCATCCCGGGCTCTGCGGTAGAAAAGTGGCCGGCGCTCAAGGTCACCCTCCGGACAGGCCATTACCCACAATCCATCTCTTTTAATCCTGAGCTCAGAGGCAGTGGTCTGCCTTATTTTTTTCCCTCCAAATCTTTTTTGGTATGACTCAGCTCATGACCAAGCCGGCGCATGTTTTGCGGGCAGAACCGAGAGGATCCTGTCAGATGTGATGACGACCCGCGGCTTCCTGCTAAAAGTAGACGGGACCACTTCGCTCGTAAAGATTTAGGAAGAAGATCAAAGGAATATACTAATGAAAAAAAAAAGGTTGCGCTGCTCAGCTTTGCTCACCATTTGCCTACAGTCTATAGGGAATCCAGGGCTGCACCAAGCCATGTTCGACCACCCCAAAGGCTTCTTCCACTACTACATGACCTGGCAAAGTCTTCCATGCATTGACAGCTCTGTGTAAGAAAACACGTCCCCTCAATCCAATTGTGACATCACAGCCGATACAATACAATGCCCCTGTGGGTCTCCGCCCCTTTGTGTGTGTTCTGAAGGGCTTATTGAGGGCCTTAGCTACCGTTGTCATGGGCGGGTTCAAGGTCACGCCAACTTCACCTGGTGGAGACTCCCTTACTGCCATGATACGACCCGCCCAGAGGTCATACGCACCACCGACATCCAATCAAACAACACCAAATTTGCATTTCCTGCTCAGTTTCACTGGCTGGCTGGTGATAGATATAAATGATAGAGTAATGTCAATTCCTGTACATACCTGCCCAGACCACAGATACACACACACAAACACCTGCACTGGTGCAAACACACAGACATTCTTGTACGTGCACGCACACATGCACACATGCCTGCTCAGGTGTAGACACATGCTCATACATGGACACACACACACACACAGACATACACGCAGACAGCTGCTCAGATGTAAACACACAGGCATGTTTGTAAATACATACACACACTCACACACCTGCCGAGGTGTAGACACAAAGACATGCTCCTACATGCACACACACCTGCTCATATGTAGACACACAGACATGCTTGTACATGCATGCACACACACACACACCTGCTGAGGTGTAGACACAAAGACATGCTCATAGATGCACACACACACACACACACACACACACACACACACACCTGTGCATATGCAGACACACACATACACACACACAGAAACACATGCTTACACACACACACAAACACACACACACACGCACAGCCTGAACAGGAGCTGTTTCTCCCTCATTCTAATTGGCACAGGTGATGCAGGCTATGCTTTTAAGGTTGCCGTAAAGTCTTTTCTGACCATGTTCAAAGCCGCCCTGAAAAGCTGCTTCAGAGCTCCATGAGAACCGCGCGCGGCAAATGGCTGTCACGGCGACGGCACGCTCAGACTAAAAGGACAAATAAAAGTCTCAATTCAGCGACTCCCTCCACTCACTGAATATTTTCTGCTCATCACTGCTTCGTTTAAATGAACATCTCTGCCACTTTTCAAATATCTCTTTCATTTCTGCTCTGAGAGAGAGCTTTCACGCTCTGATCAAAGGACACATTATCCTCCGTGTCCAAATTAAGACTCAAATGTTCAAACTGCCTCTTTGACATCCGCTGTTCAAAGGTAATCAAAGTGTGAGGGTTAATTGCAAGCTTTGTTTGAGAATACCTGCACGCGGTCTCCGAAGACGATTTCAAGTTTTATAATTAATCGTGAAACTTGAACGTCTTGCTCTCTTTTAGTCTCCCTGAGGATTTTTGTTTTTAATAAAATGGGGGGAAAAGAATAAAAATGTAGTTTTCAGGCCCAATTGCCTGTAAGTAGGGGCTAGTGATCAGTGCATTCCACGTGCTCAGAGGTGAGGTCAGTGAATGGCGGGGGTGGTGGGGGGGGGGGGACAGCCTGTGGCCTTGTTCCCATCAAGCACCAGGAGAGAAAACTGGGAGAAGGAATGACGTGCGTCAAAAATTTCAGACAGTAAATCAAGCCAATATTCATATCATTGACATTTGAAACTCATTTCAACAAATCGTTTTTGAATCCTTACAAATCATCACATTGCTGATGATAATGAAAAATATAATTCTATTACCATCATACCTGTAATTACTACTTAATTTTCTCCATTAGAAGTTAAATATTTAGAATACCAGCTTTCACAGCACACAGTACCACACTAAAGAATGTTTACCAAGTCCAACTATGCTGGTCTCTCCACGTACAGCACGGGTTGTAGGCAACTGCATGTTCCACTGTACAGTCTACGTAGCACGGAACGGGAGCCATTGACCATTTAAACCCCACAGTCCACACAGTACTACAGGAGAGTCAGACTATTTTACAACCTACAGTCCACACAGTACGACAGGAGAATCTATGACTACAGCATTTTACAGCCTACAGTCCACACACCAAAAATGTCATCAATTATACATTAATATCCCTTACGCAAATTGAAGGCTTGCTGTATACAGCTGGGTGCCCGCATGAGCCTTGTCAAGCACGCGAGAGCAGCGCCCCATCAGGGATTCAAACACACAAACGCCTGGGTACTCCGACTGTTGCCTAGGAAACGCAGCCGTTAATGATGTCAGGCCCGCGTTGGCGTGTGATGTGGCGTGCCGCAGGCAGGGGTGTGGGGGGCGAGCGCGTTTGGGCGTATGTGTGAGGGCCGCACCTGAGCAGACGCAGCTCCGAGGGGCACAGGGGGGCGGCGGCGGCAGGCGGAGCGGCTCCCGCTCGCAGCAAGGGCGCTGCAGAGGACACGCGGGCTCCGCTCAGCCACGGCTCAGCGCCTCAGTGAACATTGCAGGAGGACGATCAGGAGCCAGCCGCAGATCCACGCGGAGAGAGAAGCCAAGAGTCTCCACGCCGCCCGGACCAGCGGCGGATCGTTTTAATGAGCGAGCCGAGTACCTGGTCACCCACACAACGTTATGCAGCGTCCCTCTCATTCCTGCACCTCTGCTCGTTACCCAGCACCCCCCTCACTTCTACGCCCCCACATTATCCATAATCCCTTTTATTCCCATGCTCCCACACATGACCCAGAATCCCGCTCACTCCCATACCGCTACTCATTACCCAGCATCCCTCTCACTCCCATACCCCTACTCATTACCCAGCATCCCTCTCACTCCCATACCCCTACTCATTACCCAGCATCCCTCTCACTCCTATACCCCTACTCATTACCCAGCATCCCTCTCACTCCCATACCCCTACTCATTAACCAACATCCCTCACTCACCCATACCCCTACACCTTACCCAGCATCCCTCACTCCCATATCCCTACTCATTACCAAACATCCCTGACTCCCATACCCTAAGTCCTTACCCAAAATCCCTCACTCACATACCCCTACTCATCACCCAGCATCCCTTGCTCTCCCATACCCCTACTAAATACCCAGCATCCCTCACACCCATAAGCCCACATCCCTTTCATTGCCATAGTCCCAGCCATTACCCAGTATTCCAGTCTTCCAGAGATTACCCAGCATCACCCTCTTCCACAAATTTCTCAGCACCTTCCCCTTTCACAAAAATGCTGAAGCCTTTTCTGAACTACTTGGATCAAATGCTGCCACTGCACCCAGAGACACTGAGCAAAACCAGAAATGTTTGCGTACCGGTAAACCACTCTGTTCATTTTGGGGATTAGTAGTGTGCAAAATGAACACACCATAAAAAGCATCATCAGATATGGACAGTCATAATGAGCACTGTCCCCAGTGCAAGACTGCGTCACCTCAAAGTGCACAGAGAGACGATTTCATGAAATCAAGTTACCGTAAAAATATCCCTTTTCACAGATCAACAGACCGCTGATGTGGTAGGAAGTCACCAGAGCAGACGACGCTCTTCTCGTATTTTTCTGGACACAGATTTTGTTTCCGGTTCTGCAGCATGGAGGATAATCAAAACACCATGTGGAGATGCTCCAGCCAGAATCGAGGCTACATGTATCACACCCTCTCCTGATTTCTGACACAGCACTGCATCTTACAAAGGCCACTGGGTTTATGAGCTATCCTGGGGCTAGTCTGAAACACGCAGGTGCCCTGCGGAACATCTAGAAATGGAAGTGCCAGTTCGGGAGATTAGTTTCCAGCAATCTGATTGGTTTGCATTTTAGGCAATGTTATGGCATAGGTCAATTCCGTGAGCTGGCATGAACCCCCCAGCATTAATTGGAGCCTCACCGACACAAGATCACGATTTCTCAGAAGTCCCTGACCACTGGTGTGAGTCAGCCAGCTGGTCAGTGCGTCAGTCAGTAACAGGAACCACCAAATGAATCTCCAATGGTTACATCCAATAAAGGAAGAGGAATGGACTACAGTCACCTGACCAAGACACATTGCCATTGGTCTAAAGGGTGGAGCTGTCGAGCTTTGGGCAGAGACAGCAGACAAGTGAGCTGCCCTGGGCCTGACCGCACTGGGGAGGAGAGGTCCGGAGGAGGTGGCAGAATGTTTCAACGGCTGACTGAACCCACCAATGAGGAGGGGCAAGGATGGGGGATGGGGGATCGGGAGTGGGGTCTCTGTCCAATCAGGACAGAGGGCAATCAGGGCAGCTGAGCGCTATAAGCAGACGTGAAGCAGCCACAATTGAACCCCCCCCCCCCCCCCCCCCCCCCCCCCCGACTGACTTCCTCACCTCCCACGCTCCTCACAGCCCTGACAGGGCCATGACACAGGGCTCCCTAAAACACCCACCATGGCTGAGGACCCCCACCTCTATAAAACCACTCATTTGGCACCTCCATCCAACCAGCACTATGGGGGGCTATACAGGGGCTATTTAACACGCATGTACATGGAAGCCTTTATAAGTGAGTACATGACGCACCATGTAGTGTAGCTATTTGTAACAAATGGAAATATAAATGTTTAATAATTAGGATTTATGGATTATTATTATTAAGGAGTAATGTTTATTTTAATTGAAGGTCAAACTGTGTAATTCATGAAATACTGAAAATTTGAATTCAATATTTTTAAAAACGTAAAATATATATATAGTTCGTTTTTTTGTTTTCAATTTTGCAGTGTACCCCCCCCCCCCCCCCCACCACCACCATGTCGCATACTCCAGCGAATGCAGCCTGCATAAAGAAGAGGGATTAGGAGCTACAATGCGCTGCTTTTCACCAGGTGAAAGAGTGACCGGCTCAAATGACTGATCAGTTGACAGAAACCACTCCCATTCACGCCATAAACGCTCCTGCCAGTCTGCTACAAACAAGCTCACGCAGGCTATTACTCCAGACAAACATAATTTCTCTTTCTGCTGAAAAAATTGATACCTACATTTACAATATCTGTATTTGCAGGGAATACATTTATAATACATGACAAAGTTTGCCTGTGTGTCAGAGAACATGAACAAATCTGTTGACTTCCATACATGCAGGTTTTGTTTGAATTGCACAATTGGAGGTGGTAGTAGATTGGATATTTACATATTCAGTATATTTGACGAATCTCTGTAATTGTGGTGACTGTGTTTCTCATAAGGGTGATATAGTGATTGATTGCTCTCTGCAGTGTGAAGAGCATTCGAGGAACAGGGCCACAGTGTTTCCATTCAGGACTGGCATACAGTTCAGTGACCAAGGAAACAAAAACTCTAAAAACAGTTAAATTATTTAAAGGAAAATTATAGGTCATACAGAACCCAGCGCGGTAAGCTATTCCATAGCTCTCTAGCTTCTCTGTCATTCTCCTAATCTCTCTCTCGCACACACAAGCTCTCTCTTTCTGCCAGTCTTCTACACTCACTCGCCCTCTCTCTCTCTCTCTCTCCCACTCGTCACTCATCTCCCTCTTATCTCTCCCTATCTCCCATCTCTATCTCCTCTCTCTCTCCCCATCTCTCTTCCTCTCTCCTTCCCTCTCTTTGTCTCCCTCTTATCTCTCTCTCTCTCTCTCTCTCTCTCTCTCTCTCTCAGAGAGAGGGTACTGTCAGGAGGCATCTGTCTCAGTCATCTGTGACATGGCAGACCGGAGCGGTGCTGCGTTCAGCAGGATGCAGCTGCCGCTGAGCCCCGTGTTTCGGAACGCCCCCCTCCCCCATCGCCCCATCGCCCGCACATTAACGGGGAACCGTCTGCCCAACAACCCCCCCACCCCCCACCCCACCCCACCACCACACGAAAAATTAAACTGATCGATCCCACTGATGCCAATACTGTTAGACAGACAAACCTGGTGAGGGCTACACCAGCCATACTCATCAGCCAATCAGCTGCACTTATGCATGGCTATGCCCTTTGTCACCTTTCAGCCGTATCGGTGAATTATGGGGACCGTCAACAGACAGAACTTATCAGGACCTCACCATTCATAAAGTCCTCATAACGCACGTTATGTCTTGCACCAGAAGTTTGGTTGCCTCTGTATTTCAGGTAACCCGGGGCAACCAGGATGTTTCATCACAGTGAGCAGAGGAGGCAGAAAGAATCCTGGTTCAGTGTACCACTGCCACAGCTGAAGCTGCTGCTTCTGCTGGTGCTGCATTTGTTGTTGTTGTAAATGCTGAGGCCGGACAACTACTGATACTGCGTGAAAATGATTCCACAAAGCCCCACCCCCCCCCCCCCCCCCGACAATAAAAATAAACAGTGACACGTTATCTGCGCACACGCAAAACCTCATATCCTCGGTAGAGCCCCCAAATGAAAATACAGGCACATGCCTTCTAAGCCTTTTTCATACCCCTAAACACTAAGACCCCCTGCCTCCCCCCCTCAAAAAAACAAAACAAAACCCACACATCACACTGCAGAACAGATTGTCCCAAGCCCGGAACGTTCCCTCCGTTTGCAAAACCCCAGTGCAGATAAAGAGGAAGACGGTACCTGCAGCGACTGTCAGCCTCTCTCTTCCTCTCTCGCGCGCTCTGTCTCCACGCTGGACCCTCCTGCAATGTGAAAATGGCACCAGTATTCCCTGTCCGAGTTAGCCTCTCTCGCTCGCTCTCTCTCCCCCTCTCTCTCTCTCTAACGTGCCTTCCTCCTTCCTTTCCCTGCCATCTTCACTTTGGGGGGAGGAGGGGATGGGGGGTAGGGGGTGGGAGGCCCCTGGGGAATAGGAAAGCAATTAGAAAGCAGCCCTGTAGCTTCCAGACCGAATGTATAATAGAATTAGCAGAGTGGGCTGCGACTGCTGCGCTGGTGAATCTAACAGCCAGTCCCCCTCACAAGCGAACCAGTGAGCGGCTGCGTGTGTGCATGAGTGTGTGTGTGTGTGTGTGTGTGTGTGTGTGTGTGAGAGAGAGAGAGAGAGAGAGAGTCAGAGAGAGAGGGGGGAAGAGCGCGTGAGAGTGACTGATCGTCTATGGTCCTGGGTGAGTGTGTGTGTGTGTGTGGGGGGGGGGGTGTTGAAGGCGAAGGGAGGGTTTTGGGGGCTGGGCGGGGAGGGGGGGAATGGGATGCAGCAAAATGGAGGGGGGGGGGGGACCACCTGCTCCGGTGCTGTCAACCGCAAGACGGCAAAAAAGGAGGATGCCTGCCTGCGATGTTTACTGTGAGGTTCGCTCTCCCTCTGCTCTGTACGAGTGGGTGGCAGAAACGGTACGCAAGAGAGATAGAGGGGGAGAGGGAGAGCAATAGAACGGCAACTAGAAGCCTGTTTTCCTGTGATGGAGAGAGTGCGAGTGAGAGTGAGAGAGAGAGAGAGAGAGAGAGAGAGAGAGAGAGAGAGAGAGAGAGAGAGAGAGAGAGAGCGTAGCAGCAGCTCAGTATCTGTGTGTATGACTGTGCCATGAATGACAATCAGGATGAGAAGGGGGCGGTACCACCCCCCACTTCCACCCCCTCCATTTTTTTGCTCTCTCCAAAGCCCACCTTGTCAACCTCAGCCTCCTCTCAGAATACTGAGACTGAGCAGCCCGGACTAATTTGGATGCTGTGCAGGAGCGTGCTTTTGCTCCCCTTGTTCAGACCCGCACCGTCTCTCTCTCCCCTTTTTCATGCTCGCTCGGCCGTTTTCGCGGATCCGCAGAAAGGCGGCAGCACGAGGTCTTCCGCAAGCCAGTCTCCTGACGCGAGATGTTTTCACTTGTAGTAAAAACAGTGCTGAATAACATTTGAAATCTGCTCCCCCAAGACCCCACCCCCCCCCCCCCCCCCCCCCCACCCCCTTCCCTCCATGTTTTTAGAATTTCGCATCATGCAGTTTCTTTTGGATCATAAATAGCAGGACGGAGTGACTTCCGTGAATGAACTGAGGAATTTAGAAAGGAATGGTTTTAAATTTGATATAATTTGAGATGCACTGACTTGACGTGGAAGGAAGTGCAGCCGCCTGACCTTGAAGATCAAATCTGCTATTAATCAGAAATGCATACATGGGGGTAGTGGAAACACACACACACCGGCACACATTGTTTATTGTCGCAGGTTAAATCACAGCGGGCAAATTTGGGACAAATCAGCTTTGTACACCAAAGAGGGAGGGTTATTAATACGACTGACACACACAAATCGCGAGCTTTGAATTCAGTGTAAAAAAAAATGGTGAAATAGCCAGTTACTGTTCGTTACTAAGAAAATGCGAACGCGTTTCCTGTAGACGCACCAACTCCTGCGCTTCTTTGATTTTTTTTTTCTCCTTTTTTTTGGTGAATGCCTTCGCGCCCCTCATTATAGCCAGGGCTCGCGGGATCACACCAATCTGCGCGTTTCATCAGTGTGCGCGCGGTGTCGCTATAATGGGATTTACCGGTGCTAGGAAGGGAGCAGTAAGCTCCGGATAACTGAACAGAACTGCGCCTGCTAATTAGACTATGTGCGCGGCGTAAATTAGCCCCAACACCGAGTTAGTTGGAATGCCTTATTAAACTATTATAGCTCATCCAATTAAGCGAACCATTGCCCGGAATGTTATTTATTTATTTTGATTCGCAAAATATTTACCAGTAACATGTAGCCTACCATCAGCTCCACTTTTCAGAAACTCCCGAATTTAAGACAAAGGCCTACAGAATGGCATACCAGATATATCCACATTAATTGTGACGATCGTATTAGTACTGCAGTAAACACATTCGACCGACTACGATGTGAAAGGGAACTGCGATTTAAAAAGAAAAGTTTTTAATTTGCACGAACCGTTGGGAACAAACTCGCGATACAAAATAAAAATAACCAATAACAAAAATCTTACGAGCACAATATTGAACAGGCTAAACGCGATGGTAAATAAAACGGGGGAGGGACCAGCAATTTTGGGCAGATGGGTGCACGTGCTTAGAGATAACTGGAATAGTGCTGTTGTGGGAGAGGTCGGGGCGGAGGTCTATTACCATGGAAACGAGAGGATAGCGGTCCAGTTCATTGTCTGCCAACCTGATGTAATCCCCCATATATTGCAAGGTTAATGTAAATGGAAGTGCGTAAGCCTGTGCAACTCTCGCCCGATCGTGGATAAGGGAAGCGATAAAATACCAGCGCCTCGTGATGGCACATCTGAGAGTCGTTTCCTGCAGTCAGCTGCCTCAATTGCAGCTGGAAGCGATGACCTCATCATATCTAGCCTCGGCGTACAAAAGTGGTATTTCATCTTAACTTTATCTAGGTCGGATACGACTCAACAAACCGTCCCGAAACCATAGCGGACGTTCACCAACAACGTTACTACAAATCCCTCCGTGCACGTCATACGTCTTAATTAAAAATGTATAGTTATCGGTCAGAGCAAGTGCGTCTTTACATTACAGATTGGTAGGCTAATTATTTATTGTGTATTCGTCGTAACCAGGCGAAAGCACGATTCATCATAGTAACGAGAGCTGTGACCTGGTGGGGACTGTCAAGATGAAACAGGCTGTTCGGAAGGACAGGTATCCGCGCTCAGAGATCAACGGAAAAGGCGTTTGTGTGGGTAGGTGTGGGTAGAAAGGAGGTGCTGTTACCATAGAGACAAGGGGGAGGGGGATGGGGGGTGAAGCGGTCCAGTTGAATGTCGCCGGACTGGATGCTGTCATTATTAGGACCCGCAGTAGCAGCAGTAAACAGAAGCCTGCGGGAGGTCTAATGAGACAAACTCTCCTCCATTACAATTTGGATTTGTGAGCGAGGAACAGCAGTAATGACTGTATCTTTCGAGGACACAACACTTACAGTAAAACAAATAGCTGGATTTGGCCTATCCCTACATCTTCGTCACTAAATACCAGCGAGGGAAATCGGCAAGGCCAAAATCACACATAATATGCAAATTACTCTGCATCTTATTAGAAGCTGAAATGCCTATGACGTCTTGCTTTTATTTATTATTTATAAAATTATTTATTCACATATTTCATATGGCCTATTTTTATGGGAAACTAAAAAGGTTTTCACTCGAAATATATATAATTATGGGCTATATTAATGAAAACAAACAAGCCAGTAGTGAAATGAACGAATACAATTTGTAAAACAAACAAAACGTAGGACAACGCGTTGTCGAAATTCAATGAATTAGTTAAGTAGCGATGGCACGTGCGCCGTCTAGTGGTCTTGTAGAAAATGTATGGTTATAAGGAAAATAATTATCACTAAAATCTTAGCTGAGACCGAAACTGGAGGAGGCGTTTTAAGTTAAATAAACGCTATTACCTACTTAGGTATGCTTAATAAGTAGGCTATAATTTTATCAGACGGTAGTCAATAGAGTAGAGTAGCCAATTCACACCATGCCGACAGTATGCAGGCGTTGAACAATGGCTCATCAAATAGATCTCATCTATTGTCAGGATGTGTACTGCATTCTTATGTAAAATATTATGTTCCCTTTGACATCGTGATTTTCAGCTATATTTTGAAAGGCAAAGTTGGCAAACAAGACACAGCCTTAGTCACATGTAAAACACTCATGCTATTTAAAGGGATAGTGCACTATCTGGGGTTTTCTGATATTTCAGTTTTAGTGCATGTTTTCAATTGGTCTACGCACTTTTTACGAGCAATGAAGAATATTATATATATTTACTAGAGTTTCTGGTGACCTTCCAAATGTGACTTTCCAATGGCTGTTATAGAAGCATTTTGGGATTTATGGGCTAAAGCAATAGAAGAGTTTGTGCATCAAATGTTTTGTTTGCAGAGGTTGTATGTGCATATAATACCCAATTCTTCTTCGTCTTCTTCTTTAAAAAAAGAAAAGAAAAAAGTTTAATCTTATTTTAGTGGGATCTATTTCTGCTGCACTCAGGGAAAGTGGCAGAGCACTTTAAAAAACTGGTAGTAATGTTTATAATTGTAGGGAAAATGCTACAAAATGAATCTGTTCATTTGTACAGCTTCTGGACCCATGACGTTGCGATGTAAGCTGCTTTAGAGCTGTCTGAACTCTGTTTTCTTGCTTTGGATCACAAACCTCCAAATGCCCCATACCAGCCATTGTAAAGCCAGCTAGTGAAACTTTAGACTTACAGCTAAATTCACACACTGAGGCTAAATCCATGCACAGAGATCCAGTGAGGTATTTTACACAGAATTTTTATCCAATTGGGAACATCTCTCATGCACATGAATGGTGGATATTCATTTAAATCCATTTAGCGGAGTTGGCCTGCTACAGTTTGAAGCAGACCGCCATCTACTGGCCATATAATGTAATTAATACATTTTGTTTTCATGGATGGCCAATAGAATAATAATTGCTCTGGCCTCCATTACCAGAACACAACTAATTTAGTACTTGGATATATCTTTGTGCCGCTGTAGGTAGAAAACATTAGATATCACCCTATCAGGGTGAGTGTTCAAGGCAGGTGGATAGGAGTGGTGCGCACTGCCTAACTTGTGAATATAGAAGAAAATTAGATGAATAATCTGTATATGATTAATTAATTAATCTTTATTTTCACAGCTCATTGTCAGCACAGTGAAAATATATTTTTTGTTCAAATGAACACCAGAAATGTGTGGTATGATACCCTTTGAGATGTGGTCAGTCACCAAGATCTGCAGTAACTTAGCCCACCAGCAGAATATGGCTCCTGGTGAAGTTTGTGCCTTTGACAACATATCTAAGATTAGCTTGGCCATACCCTGGTCATATCCGCAATCAATTAGAGTCTAGGATCAGTTGCTTAGCACCTGAACCTACCGACGTCATTGGGCATTTACTTCTAACTTGTATTCTTAATAGTTCTCTGTGACAGAATGAACGTGTGTGTGTGTGTGTGTGTGTGTGTGTGTAAATCCAAATCTAAGCATCCTATTTATTGAGAAATGGAGAACAGCAAAGATTTGCTTGTACTGCAGTTATTGATTTCTTGCTGCTCACTCAAAAAACATTCACAGTGATTGAAAACCTGAAGTTTAAACCACTACAGAACAGAAAGTGTTCACTGTCCTAGCAGGACTCTAAGGTCTAAATATGCAGTTTAATCCTCTGTGAAGGACACTATTATTTGGCCCAGATTGCCAAGCCAGAGATTATTTACATAAACAAGACGCAAAGCTGTACATGCGAGGCTTTACGTTTGAATATCGGTGCCTGTCTCTGATCTCTGATCCAGCTCTCTGTTGCCTAGCGACAACGGTGAACTGTCCAGCACCCTGGAATTCTGTCCCTTATAGGAGCAAATGAGCTGTTCAGTGTCTCCTTGACAACAAGGTCTCCCTCTGAGCTGGGATGGGTAAAAACTCAAACCCATTCTAACACAGACGACACACAGAGGCATGGTCAATCTCTTCTGGCCTGCTCTGTATTCAGCACTATTTTCTTATGCTGCGCAAAAATTATTTTTGTTTCCCCCAAATAAGGTCACAGGGTTATTGTTTAATAATATTCATATGGTCTTACCATACCACTTAAAGGTGATAAATGCCTTTTTGGTGGCAGAATGTTTTACTTTCAGGCATTTAGTAGACCCTCTTAACCAGAGCAATTTACAATGCAAACACAAATATAAAAATCAGAGATCGGAGGGCAGTAATTCTCTTGAGGGGGAAAGTATCGTCCCAAGAGAGACAGCAAGTGACAGAAGTGCAGACCCGATTGGAGGACCTGAGGTGCAGTCTGAAGAGGCGGGTCTTCATGTGCATTGACGGATGCCCAAAGTCTGTGCTGTTCTGATTTCCATGGGCAGCTCATTCCACTACACTGGGGTCAGAACAGACAGCGGCATGTGACTAGAAAGTGCAGGGAGGAAGGACAGGAGAGGGGGAGGAGCCAGATGTTCCTAGGTTGTGGAATGGAGGGGTCTGCTAATTACCACTCAGTTTGTCATCTAGCACCACCCTGATGTTCGTGGTGCTAGAAGAAGCTGACTAACTCATCTGAAATGAAAGGGGTCACATGGGGGGAAGACATGGCAGGGATGTGGACCATCTCAGTCTTTGTCAGGTTGAGCTTCAGGTGGTGATTTTCTGCCCTGGTCAAAATGGCGTCCGGAGACCTGCAGGTCGGATGGTAGGAAAGAAAGTCGACCGTCACTGAATTAGCAATGATACGAGCAGCCACGAGCAGCAATGACAGGACCAAGGGATCTGGTGTAGAAGCAGAAGAGGAAGAGCCCAAGGACTGTAGAGGTCTGCGGAGAGGCTAAGGGGGGTTGATGCTGTGCCTCCCCAAGGAACATCCAGCGGCATTTTAGTCAGCAGTGTCAGAGCAGCAGAAGGGTCTTGCAGAATCAGAGCTAAGAAAATGGAGGCCAGCAGAGCAGAATGGATACGCTCACAAACAGAGAGGAGGGCAGTTTCTGTGGAGCGTCAGGCCCTGAAGCCAGTCTGGCTCAAGCGTCTGAGATGGGAGCAGGCTGGTCGCTAATTATGCATGGCAGAGGGACAGGAGTAGGAAAGAAACAGAAGGATGTCCGAAGTGAATGACTGGAGGAGAGATGTGAGGACAGGTGGTCAAGCAGTAGGAGAGCACAAGCTGAGATATGTCTGCATCTGTAAAGGGGGAGAAAGCAGGGGGAGATGATAGGGGGAGAGGGTGGGGAGAGAGGAGAAGGGGAGGGCTCAAGAAGGTAATGGGGCGGGGGCGGGGGCGGGCGGGGAGATTTGGCTGTCTCGAGAAACTTGGGTATGCCGTCAAGTTTCTCCTCAAAGTAAACAGCAAAGCCCTTTGCAGAGAGGGGAAAGGGACGTGTTGAGGCAGGAGGAGAAGGTGGAAAACAGTTTACGAGGCTTAGAAGACACAAGACAGGTTTTGAATTTTGGTTGGGTGAAATTTAATCCAGAGGTGAGAGCAGATGAAAATGCAGACAGCTGGGCCTGATAGGTGGACGGGAAAGCAGAGGCCCTGGATTTACGTTATTTCCTTCGTGCTGGCAGCAGTTTGGGGCTGTTGGCCAGGAATACATGTGGGCTTCCCATGCCTGTGTGACATAAGTAACACAGTGTCAGAGGGGGAAAATGCATGGTGTTATTGGAATCTGTTCTATTAGATTGATAGATTTAGCCAATAGTAAGTATTCTATGTAGCGATCCTTCCCTCTGCATGCTGCTATTTGTGGCTCTTTGAGGTATTGTATGGTGTCAAAATGTCACTGGTCACTGACAGCTCAAGATTTCATGAGTGTTCTGCACATGGCCACAAAGGTGTTTGAAATTTAAATATGCATATGTTCCAGAATGTATCGTAAAAGTGTTGTAATGATTTTAAGTATGCTTGATAAATATATGCATGAAACTTTATGCATGGCAATAAATAACATACATTGCAGTGTATCAGAAAAAAAAACCTTTTTTGACTCTTGAACATACAGTATTATCATTCTCTGCATATGCACCAGAATGTATCGTAAAATTTTTGTAATAATTTTAATTATGCTCGATAAAATATGCATGAAACTTTATGCATGGCAATAAATAACATACATTGCAATGCTGGCAGAATACTAAACTAACTTTGAAAAAAAATTGTAATTATAACATTTTGGTCTTTATACTGTCCTCATGTCAGCATCTTTGTCGTGAGCTCCATAACGTTTGGGACGAAGGCATATACATAAGGATATTTTTATACAATTTGGTTTCTCTATGTAAAAATTGCAGCACTTTTATACAAGGGCTCCCCCCATTTTAGGGCACCATAATGTTTGGGACATATTAAAGTTATGTAAATGAATGTAGTCACGTTTCTTGCTGAGTGTCTTGTCTAGTGATGGTCTGCCAGGCCTGTAGTGCAGCCATCTTGAGCTCCTGCTGGGGCTAGTTGCCTTAAGTTTTCTCTTCAGCATATGAAACACATGTTCAGTTGGATTCACATCAGGTAAATGACTTAACCAATCAAGAATTTTCCCGTTTTTAGCTTGAAAAACTCTTTTGTTGCTTTAGTACAGTGGTTCTCAAATTCGGTTCTGGGGAACTGGTTCTCATTCCAACCTCAACTGCAACCCCAGAATTTTAACAAGCTGTTACTTTTTCTTAATTAGGTGCTTTTCATGTTTTAGAGCTGGGGTCGACAGTCTTATCCAGAAAGGGCCAGTGTGGGTGCACACACCTGATTCTACTAATCAACCAGTAGAACCGTTGCTAAGCACCTGGATTAGTAGAATCAGGTGTGTGCACCCACACTGGCCCACCTGAAGGCAATCAAAAGCCTAGAAAAAAGACTAGATACTAGACTGTTTTATACTTGCACTAAGGAAGCAATTGAACGAATCAGAAACATCTGTGAAGTCATTTGTTCCAAACATTATGGTGTATGTGTGCGTGTGTGTGTGTACGCACACACTGAACCACCTGAAGCACCCCAAAAAACGAAATCAAAAACATTGAACAGAAACCAATCACAAATCTTATTTTAACTTTTCGGGTATGGAATTTATGAATGTTATTATTTTCATAATGTTAGAAAATATGTTGCTGCTGCTCTTCTTTCTGACACAGAATATGGACTGGCTTGCTGTGACACACAGGAGAGATGTGCGTGAATCAGTAGGCTATATGAATCACCGTACCATGTCTCCACCCGTGAGAAGTCCTGGTGGTTATTTCTCCTGTTGGTTTCCAGGATGAAAAGGGTGGTCAGTAGCCTGTCATCATTGTGCTTCAGTACCAGCCCATCTGTTAAGAAGAACAGGAAAAAAGAACAACATCTTCAGCTGAGGACTGCACAGCTTCCGCGAGGGTGTCTAGCTCTGAACGTGCTACGTGCTAAGACGTCAACGTGATGGTGTTTACCTTGCAAATGATGTCATGGCAATGGTCAACATCCAAACAGTACTCACACTCTCTCCGATGATCTCACAGGAAGAAAAAACAGCTAAGTATCTTCATATAGCTTTGGCCAAGACGGTTCTCAGCAGGGGTCTGTACAAACTGTACAAGCATAAAACATGCATTCATCCAATAATGGACAATAAAAGACACTGATCAATTTTCAGAAACAAAAGTGTTAAGGAATAAATCGCATATACTTATAAAAAGACATTTGCAATTTTCCTCAACACGCTGATGTGAGAGAGGAGTTTTATTTCCATGTCATTCAAACAGTTCTTAAATATAGAATATTTTTCTTCCTACTGTGGATTCCAGTAGTCTCAATTATCTGTGTTTAAAGCAACAGCACGATGACACCAGAATGCCAATCATAGTACCCAACGGGTTGTTTTCCCATCCAATTCAAACAGAAATGTAAAGCCAACAAATATGCAGACAAAAAATTACACTGCCTGACCATTTCAAAAGTCCTTCATCATTATGTCCCCAAAAGCATGTTAAATATTCACAAATTGCACAATGGTGCGAAAAAAAAAAAACAAAAAAAACATTCCAGTGTACTACTTCTGCAAGAAACTGCTGTTAAACCCTTGAAATCGGTATAAGAACATATACACATTAGTTATTCCTGGGGGAGCACCGTAGACATCAACCACCCTTAATGTAAATACTACGACCCACACTGATATAGGCAATCGCTGGATACAAGCAGCAACAGGACCGGTTCGGAGCAATCAGTGATGTCATGCATTCTATTGACTGATATACGCAGTCAGTGGATATAAGCAACTGTGGCTGCAGTAGGCAGTGTGATCGGTCCTGGGTAATAGATAATATAAAGTGGTCTGCTGGAGCGATGTTTCTCCATCCGTCATCCCTCTATGAGTCTGGATTTTCATTCCAGCCTCTCTTTAAGTGTTTAATTGATGTGGTCTGAGCTGGTGGCTGAAGGCTAGACTGGATTAGGCTCCTGGCAGTTCTCCTCTTGCTTTTTATGTATTACTGTGCTGTCTCATTGTTTGTGCTGCTGTTATCCTGGCCAGGTCTGTCTTGAAATATAGTTTTTTTTTTTTTTAATCTCAATGGGACTTGCTTCAAAGGGGGTGAGGGAGGGAGAGGTGCATTGTTGAAATTTGCACTTACACCAACATATGGGGTGGTTCTCCAGGTTATCCCTTTAACTGGTACACCAAAAAAACACAAAGGTAAACTATACCAGTTCAGGGTAAGCATACCGATAAACGATTCATTCTGTTTTGTGACCCTTTTGTAAATTTGTAAATGCAGATTTTCTTCACCTAAATAGTCAAAATGAGTCCTTCAGGTTGAGCTGATTCTTTTTCAGGTGCAGAACACTCTCTTAGTACTGTACGTTTGGCTTAACATCATATGTTTATGAGGCTGATGTCAAGAAAATATATGTTGAACAACGACCTTGATTTCTATTTTTTATTAGCACATTTCAACTGAAGGCTTGAGAAACACTGGACGAGAGCAGCGGCATTGACCCTTAGACAGCCACGGGGTGGCTGGTTCTCATTTTCACCTTATTGTCAAAAACCAGTTCACGTGTAAGAGACCAGGTAAGGTGAGTTACCTGTGTAATCAGCTGCTTAAATTGATCAATTAAGTGCTTAGCAACAATGAAAACCAGCAGATATTGAGGTTCTCGAAGGGGAAGAGAGAAGAGGGAGGATAAAATGGCGAGGGTCTGAACCCTAGCCATTTTATCACGCCCCAGTCTGGATACAGAACACAAGTTTGGAGATGACCCGGTATGACACCGCCACTTTGCGAAGCGCCACTGGGCAAACGCAATGCTTTCCAAGAGCCGATGTCACCGCACACAACGGATACAGGTGCACAGGTGAGGAAAAGTGAAAAGGTTTATATGCTACGGGGGAAATGAGCGCGAAGGTTTTATAAACATGGGACACTCCTGAAGGTGCTGTGCATACGACACGCTGTGCATAACAAAAAGACAGAAGGTGGAAAAGACGACAGACTTTGAATGTATGATATGCCACTCTGAAGATGGGAAATTCATTGAACACAAATATAAATGCATCAAGTGACTTCATTTTAAGTGGCAACAACAGAAATATATTTGCGACACACCTATTTTGACAAATTTAAAACGCATCATCGCACGGTAGTCCTGCGCCCTCCAGCTCATCACTAGGGGGGTGTAGATACCCCAATTTTTTGAGAGAGTTTGTTTTGGTATTTTCATTTCCAAAAAATAAATAAGTTAATAAATAATTTCAGGTCGATCAAATCCGGCAGGACGTAACGATCTCATCTCGTGTTAGAGGAAGGACATCTGCAGTCCGATCAAACAGAAAAAAGACTTCAAAAAGAAAAAAACACATAGAAGCAAATGACAGCTTTCATTTTAGAGAGACCATCTATTGCCTCTCTTAAGTGCTTCGTACCTGTGTACAGCACGTATATAAACACACACACGGCTGAAAGAGACATCTCTGCAGTCTTGGAATTCACTGAATTCAAACAGTATAGTTAAAATGTGCCTTTCACAAGTCATCCATGGCATTTGTGTTTGGTGGTGGGGGGGTGGGGGGATGGTGGTGGCATTGGAGGGGGTCAGGGTCACTCCTTGGTCCAGTTCTGGTTCTGGTTGGAGTCACAGTTCTGGTTCCATTCCTGGCCCCCAGGTATATTTGTGGTTCCAGTTCTGGTTCTGGTTCTGGTTCTTGGCCCAGGTCCACTACCTGGCGCTGTGGGCGGCGGTGTGGGCGTGGTCCTGCCCCGCGTCGTCCTCCACCACGCTGCTGTAGCCCAGCTTCTGAACGCAGTCGTCCAGGACCCGCAGGACCAGCCGGAGGCGACGGTCCAGGGCACCCAGGTGGGGGGAGAAGAGCACGGGCACCAGCCGGTCCCTCTGCAGGGACTCCGCCATCAGAGCGCTCAGCTTGTACTCCTCCTTCGCCAGCAGCTGGAGGCGCTGGTGAGTCGACTTCTTCACCCTGGGGGGGGTCAGGGGTCAGAAAATGTCCATTAGAGATTGGGGGGCTAAATCACAGAAGTAGATGGTGTTTGAAAACAGCCCTGACAGCACTCAACACTTAGACCAGAGTTTCCCAAAGCCAACGACCCTCCTGCTGAGCAAATATATTTAGTGTGACCCACCCCTACTTAACATGTTGCCAAAAACATGTTTGAATATGGAATTCAAATAACAGAGCAACACTGCACTGTCATTAGTTCCGTACATAATTATTCATTTTATCAACACAATATGTAAGTGTTCATTTTGACAGACGTGAATGTCAATAGAAATCATAGTGTAGCACGTACAGTACAACCAAGTTATTTTTAACATTCATTTTATGGCCCACCTCAACCCCTGTCACAACCGACCAGTGCGTCCCATCCCACGGTTTGCAACCACAGGAAGAGCAGGAAATTAGCTTACAGTAAATAGGCTGAGTGCCCAGTTCACATGTACATCAAAGTTCTTGCTACGGTTTTTAGCACTTGCTGTTTGCACTGTTACCGAATCTAAGAGTAATGTGATTAAAGTTATTAACCCGTCTGAAAGCCCTGATGTGATTGGCTGTGTGAGCAGCTCTGGGTAAGAGCGCCCGGCTCAATGCACGTAGTTCTCCACTCACCGGCAGCACTGGCTCAAAGGCACCAGGATGGAGACCTCATCATGGGAATATTTACCAAACCTACAGGGGAGGAGGGAGGAAAAGACTGCTTTTAAGATACAGCAGGCGCTGCTCATTTATATTTCATTTAATATTTACATATCCTAAATACTGCATGACTATTTAATATTACATTCGCACACGGCACACGCTGCATTCACATTTCACTTTCTATTTACAGACAAGCAGCGCGTTAATATTTAATATCAAGTATACATACAGGAAGCGCCAAGTTTCACGGTGAATAATACATGCGCGCTCGTCTGGAATGGAATCTGTGAAGCACCAGGAACGCTTCCATAAATTCATTCCTGTTCGATGCGGTCGGACCGTCCAGGGACGGTTTCGGGTCAGAACTAAGCCCCGCCCACCCGCGCGGCTTTCCGTCCCCGTAGTAACACGCGGTGTCAAACACGCCTTCAGGCCGCGGGGCTTCCAGGTATCTTATTCAGGGGATGGAGACGTGAAGCACTTTGCCGCTCATTTAATAAGTCCGCCGAGGTCTGGCTTTATCCCGCTGATTACCAATAAGCGCGCCAGGGTGCGCTCTGCCCGGAGAGCGGGGGCCTTAGCCTGTGGGTGGTCTCTCTTCGTTGAATTATAACAGAAGAGAAACAAATAACTGATTTTGTCTCTTTCCTTTATACTGTTTAAACTGCAGATTTGATAAAAGACAAGACTTGTTTGCAGGCTGAGTCACTCACTCAAACACACAAACACACACAGATACACACACACGTGTGTGCACAGACACACAGACACACACACACTCTCAGCTGCCTTGTACTGATTTAAAAATGTCTTTGTTTTTAAATTACAAGACAAGACTGCAATGGCCCCACTAAAAATAATTTGCAGGAAAAAGTTTTAAAAAAAGAAAAACAAATGGCAATAATTCTGTAAATGTAAAGTGAAATAAAGTAAAGTAATACACATACAATGCTTCTAGTTGCCTTTCTCATTTGAAACAATGTCGTTCATCCTCGTGTGATTGGTGGATTGTTTCTTCTGGCTGTGTTATAGGCCTTTTGGAAGACTGCCTGTTCTCTATTTTTCCTCTCCAAACAAACCTTTCATTAAAATGTCCACCCTTAGCTCCGCGGTGAATTTGCGAAATCGTCCTACGCAACACTTTTAGCCGCTTATTACTCTCCCGTTCCCCGCCACTATTGAAGGAAACGAGGGATTCAGCCGCTGTCAACACATCAGCGCGGTTCACATCAGATCGTACGCGTCCCGCGTTCCTGAGCAAATCTGTGTGTGTAAACACTTTGCTGTGTCACGCACCAAGCCAAACACAACACAGAACAGATGAGTAACTGCCACGCTGTGTTCCTGCAGCTCCACACCACGTCCGCTCCTGCCCGCTGACCGCCTCGCCCACTGTCATTACTTAGCGCGCGCGTCAGTGACGGCACGCGCGGTTTCAAGCCCCGCCCACTGTGGGTGCGGCGCACATGACCTTTTCACTGTAATCAGGAGATGAAGATTAGCACTGTACAACAGCAATGACTATCGTCTGTATTAAATGGACGTTTAACGGAAACGAAGTGAAATGAGGCTGAACGGCGGTGGAGGATGAGTGGAGCGCAATCAGGATGAGTGCAAGGATAAGCTTTGCCCTGATTGGTCCGTAAAGGCGCGCTGGGCGGAGCAGTTCTTCCTCACCCTCTCCCGTTATCCAGGTGGATGATGAAGGTGCTGTTCCCGAACTTCTCGAAGGTCTCGTAGTGATGTCGATCCATGTTACCTGTATAGGACACCAGGTGTGAGAGGGTTTTTTCCACCCGAAAAGCTTGAATAATCATCCTGGTCATAACTGAATGGCTTTTTTCTGACGATTTCCCCCCCACCCAGCTACCATCCCATCTGATACAACTAATCTCTCTTAAATTATTGATTAAACTGGCTCCCCTGCCCTCCCCTCCCTGACACAGTCATGAGAGATTCAGTGATTTAATGTGCTATAGAGCTTTAGAATTAGTGCTCCAGGGTGCTAGAGAGCATTAGCTTTTGTGCTTTAGTGTGCTATAGAGTGTTAGTATTAGTAGTATTAGTGATGTAACAAGCTATAGGGTGTTAACACTATTGCTTTAGCAATCTGTAGGGTCTTAGTGTTTTAACATTCTGTAGAGAATTAATGTTTGTGTTTTAGAGTGGTACAGAATATTAGTACTTTGGCTTTAGCGTCCTATAGAATGTTAGAATTAGATCTTCAGTGTGCCGTACAGCAGTGGAGTTTGTGATTTAATGCGCTGTAGAGCTATAAACCAGCCTGAAATGTAGGCTTCCAGGGCCTGAGTTGAGCAGGCCTTTGGAGATCATGGAGGGACAGAATGGGATGGGGGGGGGGGTGGCTGTGGAAGGGGCGTGTGACTCACCCATCAGGAAGTCAAAGATGGTCATGTCCATGACATCCAGCAGGCGTGTCCCACTGTCGTATGGGGGTGTCTGCTTCACCTCGTCACAGTAATCAGGGTCCACCTCCCACCTTACAAAACACAAACGCACAGCACATCACTCACTCTCACCAGCCAATAAGAAATGAGGATTTGCTTCAATGAGGCCTCGTTTTTTCCTGCCAGGTTCTAATAGCCTAATACCAGGCCCCGCCCACCTCTGTGAGGGAGCCCGCCCACTTTGGATTGAGTCTTTTTTGGTTATAAGACTGACTTCCAGGTAATTTTACACCTGACCTAATCCTGTATTTCAGTGACTGGGTTAAATAGTGGAAATATAGCTTCTGTCTCTTTTTTGCTGAACACTGCCCTCTGCTGTGTAAGCCCGGAACTGCCAAAAAGATAACAACAAAAGCCAGTGATGCCCACTTTCTGAGATCACAACCCCCTTGGTGAATTCACTTTCTGAAACCCACCTTTTCAGCCTAAATACAGCCAGACATATGTTGAAATGTGAAAATTAAAATGGCTTTCCTGTATCTGTATGCACTCCATATGTAGTGTCTAATTTCACTTGTGTGAATGTCAATGGAAAACATATCACATGTACAGTAGGTTTTAATTTATTTGTGTGCTTAGGTCAGGTTGGGAAAGGTTTGGTTTGGTCAAGATGGGCAGTGCTGGATTTGTGTAGGGTCTGATTGGATTTGGTGGGGTCAAGTCAGCTTTCGTCAAATGGGTTGAGTCTAGTCCAATTGGACTGGGTTGGATTGGACCCGGTGCCCTCTGACTGGGCCTGGTTGGGTCCAGTTGTTGTCTTTTTTGGTCTAATCCAGTCTGGTCTGGAGGGGTTGGGTCTGGTATGGACAGGTTGGATTAGACTGGGTCCAGGCCAGCCTGATCAGGCTGGGCTGGATTCTGAGCTGTTTGGCAAAGATTCGGCCCTGTCCGGCCTGGTCCGGTGTGGTGTGGTTCTTACTCAGCCTTCTTGCGCTTGTGGTAGGACCGGCGCCAGGGGTTCCTCCAGGTCTTGCGCTTGGCGAGGGCCAGGTCCGGGAGGAAGGCGGCCAGCGAGCCTTCGATCTGATCAGGCTTCCCGCACAGAGCATGCTCAGTGGAGCAGTAGTACGAGCACTCGCCGTAGAAACACACGTTGTTGGCTGTGAGGAGACAGACATACAGTGCGCAAAATAAATTAGACCAGCCGTCCTGAACTCCAGTCCTGGACGGCCACAGTCTCCGTGGGTTTTGTGATTTCCTTTCAATCAGTAGCCAGGCCAATCAGGCCTCAGAAACAAGGTGTGCAGAATCCTTCGCCAATCAATGACTTAAATTAAGCACTATAGTGCAGGGACACATTAAACACCAGCAGAAACAGAGGCCCTCCAGAATTTGAGTCCCTGATTTTATTTTGCCAATATTTATCCCCAGTTATTTTATTTTTCCCCAGTTTGGAATGATAAATTGTGTTTAGGAACCACTACTCCTTTTTATACTGCATCCAAGCTGAGCAGTCGTTATGTCAGAGCACTGCAATTCATGCACAGCTAGTACAAGTGAAATACAGGTGCCCAGCTGACAAGAGGAATCACTGGTACATAGCTGAGCCAGTGACAGACTGTCACCCTGGAGGTCTGCACTAATCTCTAAATCACGTGATTAGCTCATCCACACTCACGGAGTCCTACATCAGCCAATCCACTTGATATTGTGGATTGGCTGATGTAGGAGATTGGTGCATTTGTCGAGGTGTGCAGAAGACCAAGACTTTTTACATTACATTACAGGCATTTAGCAGACGCTCTTATCCAGAGCGACGTACACAACTTGCACGGCTCCTGTTGAGTCTAACACATTGTTAGCGGCTGCTAGCCAGGGCGCGGGTCGCCGTGCCTACCGGGGGAGATGAAGAACGTTTTCCACAGCTTCTTGTCACGGGTTACGTCTCGGATTTCCCTCGTCATGTTCACCAGCCTCCCAGCCACAGGGGGCACTCTACGGAAATCCAGGATCCTGGAACAAACAAACACAAAAAAAAACATGACAGCCACAAATACCAGTAGTGGAACCTTAACCTCTATGTCCATGCCTCAGACAAATTGGAATGCAAGGCCCTCTCAAGTCAATTATATTACCCACGATATCTCCCATACATTCAACAGCAATAAATGGCTGTTACACTTTAACATTCATTTCGAGCATCACTCAGCCATGCGTTTAAAATTCTGACTGTGAGTCATTTGGGTTCTTCCGTTATTTACCTGTCCAGGTGAAAGGCGGCGATCTCGGCGTTGTGTCTCTCGAAATCGGAGAAGTAGAAAAAATCGGGTGGGGTCTCCTGCTCCCGGGTCTGCCTGGGAGGGAAAGAGAGGTCGAGAAAGTTAGGCCTCGTGAAAAAAAAACAAAAAAAAAAAACGGAACGCCGAGGACAAGCTGCCGCCTAGGTGGGAGGTCTGAGATACGGAGAGAGCGCGAGATGGGGGGAGGACAGGAGAGAGAGAAGCGTGGAGGCAGAGCCTGTTAATTAAAACCTCTCTTTGGGGCCCTGGATTATTTTTCACCGAACGCCTACAATAGCTACACTGTGGTTTTGGCGCGGTGGGCGGTATGGGGGGCAGAGGGGAACGGACTAGTAACCGTATGACTCAGGGTTCGGTTCCCAGCCTGCAAGGTTCTTAACCTGAATTGTTCTCATAAATATATATCTAAGCCTACACAGGCCAAGGTCAAATAATTATATGAAATGCTTAACTATTTAGACATTAATGGCTTTAGACAACAGTAAGATTCCTGCAGATGATTGACAATTTAA
The DNA here is from genome assembly GCF_013347855.1 of Anguilla anguilla. NCBI lineage: Eukaryota > Metazoa > Chordata > Actinopteri > Anguilliformes > Anguillidae > Anguilla > Anguilla anguilla. Next base: position 11,909,949 of record NC_049217.1, read on the forward strand.
AAAGAATAGAGAGTATTTTCACTGATATTCAGATCAAAAGTGTCTGTTTACATGATTATACATTCTGGTTAGTAATTTGCTGCAGGGGATTCTCAGAGATCTGCTGGGGTGTTTTCATATATTTTTTCTATATTTAATAATCTAAAGAGTATTTGTTGTCCTTTCGGTATGAGGCCATCCTTGTTTTGCAGAAATGCACTTCCATGCTCTTATACAGGGGAGCGATTTATGATATGCATTTCATTCCTGGAAACAGTAGTCTGTGTTTTATGGACACCCTGTCAGCATCCTGGCAGACAGACAGACAGACAGACAGATGTGCAATCAGTCATGACTCAGGCTGCTTAGTTGACTGACTATATCTACAGGGATCTACACGATACTCACTGAACACGCATATCTGCACACAGTCATGCACATACACGCACACACACATACACTATGAAAGCAAACAGGAGCAAGCACACATACTATATTAAAACAGTGTATCTGCACTGCGCTTACCAACTCAATATTTCCGACAAGACAGATGCCTCAACAAGGTATTGGCTTACAGTACAGCGGTACATAATTCACTTTCATTAATCTCTCAGGGTCTCAGGCTAAGTAACTCCTATATGAGGTCTTTGTAATGCCAGTGACTCAGGAACAGCACAGATGCTAGGAGAGACAAAAGAAGAAGAATATTTTCAGCGATGTCACAGAACCGTAATTAATATCGTAACACAGTCAGCCTCTCGGTTCTGCGCCTCTGGCTTTAACTGGCTCTGCGCCAATGAACGTTTCTCGCGAATCCGGCCGCTGTTTATGGGCGTCTCTGACAGTTTTTTCCTCCCGCGGTTCGTTCGCAGGGTCAGCTGGAACTGCGCGGATATCACGGCTTCTCGCTCCCCGCGAGGTCGACAGCTCCCACGCCCGCATTCAGCTGGCTGGAAACGCGCCCCCCCCGCCGCTGTGAAACAGACCTCAGCCGCGATCGTTAACACTGTATGGAATCCGGCAGCCCCACCGCCTTCTCGCTCCTCTGTTGTATTAGCCTACCGCCCTTTCAGGAAAGTCCACTCCTTCTTTGCAATACGTAATTGCCAAGAGAACAATGCATATGTAACAGAAACAAGAATCTTATCCGTTTATTTTTAAAATTACTTTCTTGCTTCGGGTTCCAAAATAAGGGAAGTTGGCTTATCCTCCGTTGCCGTCGTGATCTGTTCAGTTCCCCCAGTTGGAACAAAACTAAAAACCAGTGGGGTGTTTTTATCATTCGCAGGAACAAAAATTGGATTTGTTCAAAATTTATATGCAGCAGTAAATCCGCGGCTAGCATTGCCTGAAATAGGAGAGCTGGAATTGATGTTACAGCTGAGCTGCAAGTATAACCCGCAGGATATGATAAAATTCACAGATTTTGCTCTGGCAAGAATTGCAAACCCAAGTGTCCCCTGTCGTAGACCATCGTTGCGTTACGCTATGTTAGACTGCTGTAAGGTTAATGTTCTGGTGGCACTATACAAAATATGCAGAGTATCTTGTATTATGTATGGTGCACCATACATAGAATTCTACACTATTATGTCACATACTGATGCAACAGATCTCAAATATTGCCTAGTTGGTTAAGGAACTTCCTGGAAAAGATGATGAACTTGACGCACAAGGTTTCCATGTGCCAGGATATATTTTTGTTTTTTTTTAAATGTTGCCTGTTGTTGCATGTGGTGAATTATTCCTGTTATCAAAAGTCTACAAGCTTAATTCAAATAGATTAATAAAAAGAGTTATACAAGGGTACCAAAAAGTGAAACATGAATTGAGCAGTTATTTTGAAAAAACTGTCCAATGCGGCCTCTGTCCCAAAGGGCCCAGACACCATTTTGTGGGGCCCTGCCCCAGGCATGTTTTCGTGACGATGTGAAAGCCAGCTCTTCCATTACACTGTTGTGCACTCGCTGTCCTCTGGGGGAAGGAGCTGTAGATTCGCAGGGAGGTGTCATATTTAGTCAAGGACAAATGAGCTGGATTGTGATGAAAGCAGAAACTGCAACAACTGCCTCTTTCCCACCACTGACTCTCAATTCCATCTCAGTCATTTCATATGCATTATTCATTGCCCCTTAATTTCCCACCTCAGAATCAACCCTAAGTAGCACTCATTTACTTCCCATAATGAACCAACAAAAATTTTAATTTGAAACTATGAATTATTCATGTACTTTAACGGAGATTTTGAACATATGCAGTACAGATCTGCTGGAAACTGCCTGAAAGTGCTGCAGACTACTTAAAAAGTGTCCTCTGGGTGACCATTTGAATAAAAATTAAAGGCTGTGATTGGACGCAAGCGTGAGGGCAAATTAAAGAAATATGTAAATGAATTGCGATGACCCCCCCCCCCCCCACCTCCTGTCTGCCACTTCCTTTCTGACAGGAAGTGCCAGCTGGCTGGGATGTGCGGTCCACTCTGCGGGGAAGGCGAGCCAATGCGGCATCATGGGTGAAGGGTAGGGGAGGTCAGGGACAGGGCTGAGAGACCCAGAGCAGGTAATTAGCGCACAAACGGATTCAAGCTCAGCAGCCCGCGGCGGTGCGGTGCTCAGTGCCCTGCGATGGCGGCTGGGGTTGGTGTCTGTCCTCTGGCGCACGGTCGCGCAGCGCAGATACGGGCAGAGGGGAGCAGCCTGCTGCTTTAGCCAGCAACCGCACACCGCTCTCAACAGCGCCAGTGCAGACCTGTGTGTGTGTGTGTGCCTGTGTGTGTGTGTGTGAGAGAGAGAGAAAGAGTGTGACACTGTGTGTGGATTTTTATGTAAGAGTCAGGGGGTAAGCTTGTGAGAGTATGTTTATGTGTGTCTGCAAACGTGAGAGTGAAAGTGTATGTGAGAGATAGTGTTTGTTTATGCATTTTTATGTAAGAAAGTGCAAGCGTCTGTATGCTTGTGTGTGTCTGAGAATGTGAGTGTCTGTGAAAAAGCATGTGTGTGTGAGAGAGAGAGAGAGAGAGAGAGCGAGTGTGTGCACAGAATGATGATCCACTCTAAAAACAAACCTGACTGATAATCACTAAAATGCTTGTTAATTATGGAAGCTTCCTTCCTGCCTGCTGTGCTGCAGCACGCGATGCAGAGAAAGCCCCAGCCGCAGCTCCTCTCCCAGCCCCAGCTCCTCTCCCAGCCCCAGCTCTCTCCCAGCCCCAGCTCTTCTCCCAGCCCCAGCTCTCTCCCAGCCCCAGCTCCTCTCCCAGCCCCAGCTCCTCTCCCAGCCCCAGCTCCTCTCCCAGCCCCAGCTCCTCTCCCAGCCCCAGCTCTCTCCCAGCCCCAGCTCCTCTCCCAGCCCCAGCTCCTCTCCCAGCCCCAGCTCCTCTCCCAGCCCCAGCTCCTCTCCCAGCCCCAGCTCTCTCCCAGCCCCAGCTCTCTCCCAGCCCCAGCTCCTCTCCCAGCCCCAGCTCCTCTCCCAGCCCCAGCTCCTCTCCCAGCCCCAGCTCTCTCCCAGCCCCAGCTCCTCTCCCCATAGATGCAGCCTCCGTGTCAGGGTTAATGATTATTTCCTTCTTCAGCCCAGGAAAGGCAGGTGAGGGGGGAGCTCTCTACATCTCATTTTCAGATCGTATTTCAAATCAATGCCCTGCGACAGCCCGACGACTTCGTCATTTTAAACTCCGCAAGGATAACTGAAGCGCCCGAGTGCTCATTGGCTGATGGGCTAAGTATGCGTTTATGAAATTAAGACCTAGCCAACATGCGTGCAGCGCTAATTAATAATCTGCTCACAATGACACCAGATTTAGAAATGCGTTCTTTCCTTAAAATTATGTGGCGTGCACCTACGTTCGCCGATGCCAATAACTGCAAAACAGAGTAAGAAATGGTAACTGAAATGCTCAGAATAAGAAAGTAAGTGGTTCAGACAGGAATTCTCTGTAGAACTGTAGGTTGCAGGAGCTGCTAGCTAGCTCTGGGAAGCAGCGACTGCACAGTGCTGGAGAGCAAACAGTTAATTAATTAGCAGTAATACGATTCCTACTTCGATAACGATGCTGAGCAAGATGACCAGCATATCTTCCAGAAGCACATTCTGATGGCTGAACGAGCTTATTCCAGTTCTTTATGTCTGCACTGATTACTCTGTGCGCTAATGAACGTGATTTACAATTACAATTTTACACAATTAGGACACCTTATTTAATTGAAGATTGTAGTAATTAAGCTTTAGGGCAAAAAAAACATCTGCCGTCTTTTGTTAAATTATCCTATAAAGGACTTTTATTAAAATGTAAAAAAGAATCCACATGGAATTCATGAATTTAGGAGAATTTCACCATGACTGAGAGGCCAGTTCATCATTTATGAAAGACCGTACAGTGTTTTTGCTGGTTTGTGATGTCACTGAACACAAGTCTCCATTTTGGATGCACATGTTGTGCACAGCTATAAAACGCGTTTCCTGAAACGCAGATAATGAAGCACCTGCAAGCACTCTGTGGAAGAGCTCCGCGGCCATTGCACACTTTCCAGACCTTTTCTCATTCAAAGAGGAACTCTGTGAAGCACCTGTGAGAGTCGCGCATGCAGCAGCAGTCTGGCCCCTCCCAGAGAGACAATCTCCGGAAATAACCAATGCTGTCCTGGAACCCACAGGCCACACCCTCAGGCCTAAACCTCCCCCCCCCCCAAGGAGCTGTAACCAGCGTGTGGTGTTAGAACTCACAGAACTGGGCAATCAACCAAAAGCTTCTCAAACGTAGGTCTTTCTAAGTCGCAAGTTTCTTTAATTCTTTCATATGCAAGGTGAGCCAGCGTGGGGTGATAGGACATGTCAGAAAGGGTAAGGAATTATTAGTGTTTGCCGGGGGGGATTACAGTTGACTGTCAGTTTTGGATTTGGACTTGAGTTGGCAAAGCGTTTACCGCGTTAGAGGGATTTGGCAGCAGATGGACGGGGAAGTCGCAACGATAGAACACGCCCCGCTAACATGTGCCGTACACATGTCCACACGCATCTTGAACGCATCCACACATACTGGAAACCAGCCCGCACATGCTGCAAACATGTCCATACATGCCATGAGCATACCCACGCACATCGTGAACATGTCCACACACACTGGAAACACGCCCGCACACTTTATAAACAAGCCCACACATATCATAAACATGCCTAAACACACAGTAAACAATCTACACACACCATAAACATGCCCATGTGCCTTAAACACACTCCATATACACCATAAACACACACATATGCAGCATAAACACACCTATATGCACTATAAACTCACTTGATACACATCATAATCACACCCATACACATTGTAGACGCACTCCATACACACCATAATCATGCCCATACGCATTGCAAACACACTCCATACACACCATAATCACACCCATACGCATTGCAAACACACTCCATACACACCATAATCATACCCATACACATTGCAAACACACTCCATACACACCATAATCATGCCCATACGCATTGCAAACACACTCCATACACACCATAATCATGCCCATACGCATTGCAAACACACTCCATACACACCATAATCATGCCGATATGCAGCACAAACAAGCCGTGGGTGTGGCACAGTGTGGCACAGCGGTTTACCATGGTGGTTAACCAGCTGGGCTTGGACCCAGCATACCGAGGGGCGGGTGAGGGTGCCTACTGAGCAAACAAAACAACACAGCCACAACATTTACTGGGAAATTGGTCAAAAACAGGAACCCAAAATATCATCGCTCTACAAAGGCACTTCCAGCAGGCCGTTTCCTGAAGTCTGGCTTGTTGATTTTACAGTTTAAAATTTTTAAATTATATTGAATGTAATTTTTAAAATGTCTGTAAATTTCAGTAACAGACAGTGTAACAGGGATCAAAACCGTCACCCAATAAGCCTGCAGGGTACACTGCAGAACTGGCCGTGAGAAGCCTCCGCGTTTCTGCGCGGGAGTGACAGCGGCGTTGTTTTGCTCGTACGGCTGCCCGTGACACCGCAGCGAGGAGAAGAGTTACGCAACGCGTCTGACGGGCGCTGGCCTCCTTCCCCTCTCTCATTACGCCGGGCGCACGGAATCCCAGAGCAGCGTCTTCGCAGGGCGAGAGAGCGGCGAGTCCGACGCCAAACTCGGCCCCAGCGGCCGCCAGACGAGGCGGGGCCGAGCGCGCCCGCCCTGACCGGAAGTTTCCGCCAGACCAATTTGGCCGAGATTTGTCCGAAGGAAAAACAACTTGTACTTCACGCATTCCCACCCTTTCCTTGAACTTTTTTAAATCTTACTTGTGTCTTTCCCTCCCAGTGGGGACCGCATGCGCTTTATATGGTTAGAAAAAGAGAGAGGAAAAAAAACATAATTTGTCTGGTTTGAAGGTTGTCTCTGACCACACATGCAGTAAAAGTGGACACACATGGCGGAGTCACACGGCCAGGCCCTCACACGCAAGGCCAGAGAAATGATGTCACAATGCCGGGGGCCGGGTAATGATGGCATAGAGAGATAATGTCATAACGCTGGGGCTGCACATCCTGTCATACTGCAAACGGCCCTGTCCAGCGTGAGGGATGGATCTGACAGCGCCGTGTGAGAGGGGGTTAGATTAATATGGGAAGCCTGCCCAGTCATTTTTAGGCTTGGTGAGGGATTAAATGGCAGATTTGGTTGGGGAAAGAATAAAACACTCCAAAACAAAAAAGACACTCAGATAAACAAAGATTTCAACAGAAAGAAAATAAGGAAAACAAACTATCAAACCTAAATTGGCAAGGCCAAAGAAATGTTTCACTCTCAGCTTCTCTGTGTCTGAGAAGGATGAAAAGCATCCATCTTCTTTGCAACTAAACTCAAGTGACTTGATGAGTCACACATTCCCATGATTCAATGGCAAAGAAGGCGGTCTCACTTATCTGCCATGGTAACCTTTTAATAACTGCCTATGCTGGTACACGTGGTGAAACTGTGTGTTTAACCAGTGTTCATGTAACAGGAGTAAGCACCATCAATGGGATTATACAAGGGGTGTTTGCACAGCATGCAACCTACTGCAATTTAACTGGAGCAGACTGTTTTTTTTATAAGCCGCTTTACATATGCATTCAACTTCTCACTAGAGCACGTGCCTGATAATATTATTCTTTTATTATAACCAGGACTACTATCTTAATACCCAGGATACACCAAACAAAACATTGCATATAAGGTACTGTATATGCAGTACACACACTTTAGTACACGCTGATTAGTGTACTGCGCGGTGAAAAGAAGCCGGGGCAGGCAGAATGTGTTTTGCAGGAGAGAGTGCACTACTCTGTGCTCTCCTTTAAATGAAGAGGCCTACGATATAAGTGCCCATCCTAAAGTGGGGAATAAAGAAAAATTGGGATTAAAGGCAGTTTGAGAGTGGGCCAGTGAAAGAGAGAGAGAGAGAGAGCGAGTCAGACAGAGAGAGTCGGAGAAAGAGAGGAAGACAGAGAAAGAGAGAGAATGGTCTTATGAGAGCTATCAGGCAGAAAGAGGCTCCAGGGAAACTTATTTTCTTGTTTTTCTTAAAGGAGAAAAGCGAGGGAAGAGAACAGCGGCTGCTGTGTCCGGTGTTTGTAAGATGGCGTTCCCCTTCATCTCCCTCTTCGCTGGCTGCTGTGTGCGTGTGTGTGTGTGTGTGTGTGTGGGGGGGGGGGGGGGGGGGGGGGGGGGGGGGGGGGGGGGGGTGCAGGCGTGCAGCGGGAGGCCCCCCGTTGTCAGGTCGTCCTTGTTTAAACAATTAGAGCCCAAGGCTACGAGCAACCCGCGTTTCTCCTGTCATCTGCAGCCAAGAGAAAAACGGCAGAACTGCACTTGAGCGTTTTTCAAAAACCTGAATTCCTTAACTGTTCTATCAGGGCTTGCTGCAGAGCACTCCCTACCACAGTGATTCCCACACACAGCCCTGGGGGACCCACTGTAGCACGCTGGTTTTTGTTACAGCCAATCTTTTGATTAATTAAGGCTGTTGAAAGTTCTCCTGTATTTTTTTTTTTTTTCAGGAAACCTCTTAACACAATGCTGGTTTGGCTCTTTGCCATTTGCTTTGTCACTCAGCTCTTTTCTTCCCCACAAATAACTTTGTTTCAGTGGCCAGGTATTCACACTTTAAGAAATGCAGACCCCAAAGCTGTCTTCTGCCAGTCTACAGTATATCAATTTGAAAAAGGTTTATATAAACAGTGGATTTAATAATGTCATTCAGAACTATTTCTGACACAATTTGGCCTTCAGAGGGTAAATCCCAGCTGTAGACATTAAACGTGTCCAGTTGAGAATAATTAACAGCTTGTTAGAAGAGGTTACAGTTATGGTTGGAGCAATAACCATCATTAAAAATTTCTCCCAGACCAGAGTTTTGGAACCTCAGCATTTTTGTACCCTAGGCTAACTGGAAACGCACCAACAAAACACGCCACTCTTTCCTTCATGAAATCCTCTCAGGTTGGATGGTTGGAATGAAGCACGTGGGCGTACGCACTACAGAACCAAAATAAATAAGCTGCACAGTGAAACACGGTGAGCTCAGCGCGGTTGGAGGGGTACGTGGTACTCGCCCGGTTGTTGAGTTCGAGTGCTAAGCTAACTGCCGTACTCCATCACAAGGGGCACAGAACTGCACTGAGGCAGACCAGGGGGAGCACAACCGCAGCCAATTCAGACGGACCCGCACAGACAGGAACCTCAGGGACGCACAGACAGGAATCTCAGGGACGCACAGACAGGAATCTCAGGGACGCACAGACAGGAATCTCAGGGACGCACAGACAGGAATCTCAGGGATTCACAGACAGGAATCTCAGGGATGCACAGACAGGAATCTCAGGGACGCACAGACAGGAATCTCAGGGACGCACAGACAGGAATCTCAGGGACGCACAGACAGGAATCTCAGGGATGCACAGACAGGAATCTCAGGGACGCACAGACAGGAATCTCAGGGATGCACAGACAGGAATCTCAGGGACGCACAGATGAGGAACGCTCTGTTATCTTTCTTTATTCTTCCTCTCTATCCTTTTTTTCTCCCTCATCCCTCCTCATTCCCTTATTTCCCTTTCTCTTTATCTCCACCTTGCTCACATCCCCCCTCTGTATTTCCCCCGACCCTTCTCTCTCTCTCTCTCTCTCTCTCCCCCCCTCTCTCTCTCTCGGGGGGGCATGACCTCACCCTGCCCGTCTCCTGATTTCCCGGTGGCCCTCCCCCCCGAGGACGCGGTGAGCTCGGCGCGGCTGTCTCCCCGGCACAGGAGGCCGCCGGATCGGCTACAGGGGTCGCCCGTGTTCAGACGGGGGGGTCACGGGAGGGGGAGGGGGGGGCAGAGGGCCGGGAGTAATGAGCTTCATTTCACCCGCTCCTGCCCTACTCCTGCCCTACTCCTGCCCCACTCCCGTCCCGCTCTTGCCCCGCTCCCGTCCCGCCAACACACCGCCCGCGGGCTGGCTTTAATCTGACGGCTGCGCGCAGGAAGATGGATGCCCTGCCCCCTCCCACCAGAAGCGCCACCGCGCCGCTCTCAGCGTGTGTGGATCAGGTGCAGAAATGGCTGAGTCTGCTACGTTTGGGGGAGGAGGGGGGTTACCCTCCCCCTTAACAACACATGCTCCCGTCACCCCTCCCCCACGTCTGTCTTGGGCTGCGACCGACATCAGCAGACGAAACCGCGACGACAAACAACCGCAAACCCGCTGGGTTTTTTCGTCCGGTTTTCATACGCAAACAAACGGGACGGCGGGCAGCCCGGCACGCCCGTTTTTTTATCTCCCTAATTCTTTGGGTGTGAGTCTCGCTGAACCCCCGTCCGGGGCGGGGCGAGGACCCGGTTGTGGTTAACTCAACGGAGCTGGTGCTAATTCGCTCTTTAAATGAGCCCGTTTGGTTACTGACCCCCCTGTGAGAGCCGAGTCTCTGGCTGTTTTTAAGGCCTCTACGCGCACCATGTACTGTTTAAGAGCTTTGAGATTTCCGCCGTAAAATAAAAAGCCTCAAACAAATACAATTTATTATTATTATTATTATTATTATTATTATATTATTATTATTATATTTATTATTATTATTATTATTATTATTATTATAATAACAGGGCGTTGACCGAATGCCTCGCCCCCAGCGGAAGAGACGGTCTGTTTCTTTTCTGTTTCGCGGGGAACAGCAGGCTGCATTTCTTTATTTATTTTTCACTGGCGGCCAGCGTGAGGCCGCGAAAGCTCCGCGGCTTGATTTCAGATCGATGCGCCATCGATCGGGGATGTTTTGAGAGCGCGCGGACCCCCGGCGGAGAGAGCCCGCGATATTGACCGCTCCTGTTCTCCAGCGGAGATCTTCCTCTTTCAGACCGGCCGGCCCGCAGCGGCTGCTTGCGTCTACGGCTTCTTAAAATAGAAACGGGCCACAAAAAACAAAAAAACATAACAAAAAAAAAAACACGTACGTCAGCCGGTGGACTCCAGGTTGGTTTCTGTGGCTTGGGGGGGGGGGGGGGGGGGGGGGGGGGAGGGGCGGAGGGAAAGGGGGGGGTGGGTGAGCAGATGGTAAAGGAGCAGAAGCAGAGGAGGAGGGGCAGGGGTTGAGGAGGAGGAGGGAAAGTGGTTGAGGAGGGAGGTGGCGGTGGCTAATCATGAAGAAAACAGATTTTGTTTTCATCTGGAACCGTGGCATCCCCGGGCAGGAAGCGTAAAGACGCCCGCGGGACAAACCGCGATGAGCCGAACGCTGCGTTCCAGCGGCCCCGGGGGGGACGGCGCTCGGGGCCGCGCCGCATCACTTCCCGCGCAGAGGCACGCATCCCCAAAAACCAAAACGGTCTTCTTCCTACCGTCGAAAACAGACAGTCCTGTGTACAGGCCTGTGCCAGTCAACAGCACCCCCGCCCAGTGCCGTATCCCAACGCACACGTTTTTAGCTCGGTTAATTGGTGTTTGTATTCGGCTTTTCTGTCCTGGGCAGAGGTGGAATGAAGGAGAGGAGGAGAATGGGGGTGGGGGGGGGGGCTGTTGTTTGTGTTGGGTGGGTGTTTCTCGGGGGAGGCAGTTGATGTTTGTATTGGATCTCAGAAGATATCCGGCTTGCTCCATTGATTAAAGTCTCTTTCTGAATATATTCTTATGATGCTGAAACGAGAATATGATCACAGGTGTAAACAGATATTTTTAAACAGCATCTGCTGCCTTATTCTTAATCAGCATCATCGGATAATGCTACACCTATCAGTGCAATGGGGAGACTGCTACTTCTAGAAAACAACATGAAAATAACGATTTACAATAATGAATTTTAATTGTTTAGCACTTTCCAACACTATGTGCAGAAGAATGTGTACAAATTACTTCAAAGTGATATGATTAGGATTCATAAACAACAAATTATCATTTGATGGCCTAATATTCTAATGCACAAGTCTACTACTCTAATACCCTTTTGCCAATGATTACATAATTTATGATAGTATTATGAAAAAATCAGGATAGGCTATAATTAGGGCCTGTAATTAGTGAACTGCAGGGATTTGAACTTGTATTTCAATGGTTATCCTCCCCATTGACACTCCAACGTACAAATGTACAACTGAGTTTCTATTTAGTGACATTTATAAAAACAATTAGTTGATCTAATAGGGGGAGAGTCAGGAAGGACAGTGAACATGGCTGGAAGTTTAAATGCTGTGAAAAGCATGTCTTTGTGCCAGTGGTCCTCACTCCTGGTCCTGGAGAGCCACAGGATCGGCTGGCTGTCATTGTGACTCAGAACTTGAACAGCGCAGAAATAGATCAGTTATAGCAGCTGATTACACAGTTAACTCAGGTCTCCTGGTTTCTGGAGTCTGAATTGGTTTCTCATCTCAAAGAGAAAATAAAAACCTTTCTGGCTCTCCAGGACCAGGATTGAGTACCACTGCAGTAAGAAGAAAAACGCATCCATATAAAGCAGGGGTGGTGTGAGTACAGGTTTGTGTTGAAGTCCAGCATTAAGACACATGATTCTGCTTACAGTCTTGACTGAAGACCATGATTAGTTAAAATGCTGAATCATTCATTTTTTTGTTGAACTATTTTGTGCAAGTTAAATGTTGTATAACTGCTCTCATTTACAATGTGAGCATTTTCCACTGCTTTTATTAAAACCTATCACGCCCCTGTACAGCATTTTGTCACTTGAAAGCATCGCTGTCAATCATAATCTGTGCATAATTAATTCCAATTACTTTATCAACTTAAAATTATTGTGGTGGTGCAAATTAGACAATTGTTTGAAAAGGGGCTTGACAAAGAGGCTATTGCGACCTCTAGCTGGCGGAGGACTGAAGAACAATGTGAGGAAACAAGGGGAGACACACCAGTGGCCCAAGCCTAGCTATAACATGCAAAATTAACTGTACTGGGAAGGTGGCCATTTTGTATTTATGTACGTGTGTGGCCACTGTGGCTGTTAAAAGCTGTAAGCGTGATTTGCATCACAGATGGAATACAAGTTCCATAGACTGCTGGCAGAGTATTGTGTAGTCAAAAATAGTGGTCATATGATCGCATAGATACACAAGTCTACACTGTAAATGCGGATGCAAGAAACAAATATGGAATATAAATATGGAAACTCTGCTCTATCCTCTGAAGGTCATTTCCACATAGAAGATATCAAATGATTGTCATGGTAGAGTCCGTCATCAATAAGAAGGACTGAGAATGCCAGCAGGGGATATTTTAATATTTCTCCTCTCATGAAGCGAGAATTGCGCAACTCTGACAAAAGAGCATAAAGAACGGACTGTTTTGTGAGTCGAGAGCCAGCCATCGTTATTATATCTCAGTTATCTCTTATCCGAGTTGCCGGTTCAGTGAGCTGAGAAGCCAAACCCCTTTAAATGTGACCCCGCAGGTTGGGGTTTAAAGCTCTCTTTAAAAGCAGGAATTTCCCCTCCCTCCGCCCGCCGCTCGGAGGCCTGGCCCGTCCCGCGGCACATGGCGGCCAGCGTTGCCGAGCGATGGGCGGCACAACAGACCGGCTCTGTCTGAGCCAAGAGAAGGGCCCGGGCCAGGCCGGGGATCGGGTTACCCCCGCCCCGCCCCGCCCCGCCCCGCCCCGCCGCGCTCGCCGATGCCTGACCTCTTTACAAAAAGTCCCCGTCTCCCGTCCCGCCCCCACAAAGAGCAGGTGGGTTTATTTCCAAGCGGAGCACAATGACTCCCATTCTCGCACGTCCCGTTCGGGGGGCCTAGAGAGCGCTCCGTAACTGACCCCTCCCTGTAACTCCCCCCCCCCCCCCCCCCCCCCCACCCGAGCGAGCAGGTGAGCAGCCTTGCGGAGCCTTTATTCCTTCCTCCCACACAAGAGGAATTTGTTCCCCTCTCTTTCATTCCCTCGGAATAAAGAACAGAAGGGAACCCGACTCTCTGATATCCACGTTTTCCTGGCGGTGAAAGTTCCGCTGGCCGTGAGATCAGGGCGGGGCCCGCAGGGTTTGCTCGACCAGGGGGCCTGCCTGCGCGGGGAAATCTCCGAGTGACGCGTGTGAAACAAACACCCACTGTATTCGTTTAAAAAAAAAAAAAAAAAACTGATTTACGTATGACAGGGAGAAACTGCTGATTAAGCCATATTAGTGTGTGAAAGTGTGAATTTGGACGCGGGTTCTGATAATCTCAGCCGCGAGGCGGGAACGGGCTCCACTGAAAGACAGCCTCGCGGCGAGGAGCCAACTGGCGGGGACGCGGCTCTTGGCCACGGTGGTTAAACGAAAAAAAAAGAAAAAAAACCTCAACCGCTGAGCCATGTTTTCACACCGCTCGGGATGCAGACGCCGCGAAACACTCTCAGACTAGTTCCGTCGGCTGCGGGTCAAACCGCGTAAACGGACGGGGAAATTACAGCGCCCGGACACCGCACGCCTCCGACGGCAGAGCAACCGCTGTCAGGATCCGACTCGCACGCGCCGCGTAGGCAGTTTTTCCACCTGGGTATCGGGAATAATTGCTAAAGCAGGGATCGCTAATTACTGACATTAGCTCAGCCGAGTCGCCGCGATGCCGCGTTCGGGCACTGACCTCGGAACGCGAACGCGTCTCTCCGGTAAACACAGCGCTGGCGCGAACGCGTTCGCTGAAACCTGCTTTGCAACTGCGGGCTGAGTCTGAGGATAGCAAACAGTCACCTGACTACAGCGAGCCGGACAGGGAGGTGAGGATGAGGGGGCTGGGTTTGAAATCGAACGTTCTTCTTTTTGAAATTTCATACACTTTGAGTCAGTTCCTGGGGGGAGAATAAAAAAAAAAGTGTTGCACAGGAAGAGAACAAAAACAACCTGCCTAGTCAGTGGTTCCAAAGTAAAGGAATGATGGGAAAAAGAAAGTTCTGGAAAACGACAGAAAGGCTTATGCTGCTGGTTGCTCTAGGAGAAGAGTGAGCTGGGACTGGGGGGGGGGGGGTGGTGCAGGGATTGTGAAGGATGATGAGAAACCCAGAGGATGATGACTCCGCTAATGACATCACCTCTCCACCTGGGGAGGGGGGAAAAAAAAAAGCCTGCCGTCGTGGGCCATTACGAAGAACGCCCTTTCTGAACTGCCGGTGTGGCGAGGCTCGAAATGCAACACTGCGGGTCTGCCCCACACTCTGCCACAGGGGCCAAACTCCAACCCAGAAGAGCTCGCTAGCTCCAGCGGCTGCATCCTGAAGGAAGGCTCTGTGCAGCGCTATTTCTTCATAAAAGGCTGTGTGGTTGTCTCTTTGAGGCTTTCTGTGGAAGTCAAAGGGCAGTGCGTCGCTGTCTCCAGCTGCCCGGGCGTAGGCCGGCACGGTTCAGCTCCAGGCATCGAGGCTCAGGGTCCTGCAGGTTACTCCTTGATCAGCCTTCGTACTCCAGATGAGGTGATCTCGTCTGTTAAACGACTGCTTCAATTTAACAATCAAGAGCTGAGCAAGTACTTGACACTTGATGCTAATTAGCAGTTAAATGGGTGGTGCAGATATTTACACGCCACTGACCTGATCCAATAAGTGTATCTTTCTGTGGAAGTCCAAAAATAGTTCCCAGAGAGATCCTCAGCCAAAATCCCTATCTAGCCCAGGGCCGTGTCCAAATCAGCCTGCTAACTGTGTCCTTAAAATATGTACAGCCTACTACGCATACTGCGTGCTGTTCTTAGTACGCAATAGGCAGTATGCAAAAAATACCTTCCTACTATTTTCCAAGCGTACTGTGGAATTGTCATAAGATGTTCCACCCTTGTGACCATGCCCACGTTTCCTTCTTGTTGAAAAAAAAATGTGAAGTGAAGCTGTGCGTCATATTTATGGAACCAAAATTGTCGTTTACTTCCCGAAATGTGTGCTACCAAATATACTCAGCGAAACCCTGGAAATGAGCATGTCATACTGGGATTTTAAGTACACTACATTTAGAGAAAATTTTCACCCACTTAACGACTTTATCATCCAGTGTACTCAACTTGTACACTCAATAGTAGGCAAGTGCACTGATTCGAATATGGCCTATATACACACGTCCAGCTAAGCACATTCCCTGAGTTTCACTGTGCCACAGGGTCTTCCTAAGCATCTTTTTAAAGCCAAATTAAATTTTTACAGGGAAGTACAACCAAATGCCAGACACAGAAACATTAGGAAATTAAATGGAAGGCCAGGAGCCCTTGAAAATACTTCCTCACTTTGACTTGAGATTTTTATGTGAGCCGATGAGCGTTAACTGCAAGTCGTTTTTTTCTCCAGGTGAAAACGCAGAGCCTGTTAGTGCAGCCTGTACCAGCGGTGCCAAACCCACTGGCCCTGCGAGCTCTCAATTCAGTTCCAGTTAGCGCTCCTCACTTAATTGTTCCGCTTAGAATTTAAAAAGTGAAAACGATTCGCATTTCAACAGCTTCAGACATTCACACCTGTGCATTCCTGAAACACTGGCAAAGATTAAGACGTTTGGAAAATGTATTTGAAAAGCACAGCCTCCTCAGCCTGTGCCTGAACACCTGCAGAAGTGTGAAGGAGCGCAAACTTGACGTGATTATGAGTTCAAGACCAGAGGCTGAAGCACACACACTCTCAGACTCGCGCA
The DNA here is from genome assembly GCF_013347855.1 of Anguilla anguilla. Classification (NCBI taxonomy): domain Eukaryota; kingdom Metazoa; phylum Chordata; class Actinopteri; order Anguilliformes; family Anguillidae; genus Anguilla; species Anguilla anguilla. The sequence goes on from NC_049217.1 coordinate 11,926,033, forward strand.
CACACACACACACACACACACACAAATATGCATGCTTGGAACAAGCTTGGACGCACACTCACAAACACGCACACACACACACACTCTCTCTCACGCATCTGCTGCACATTAATCCCTTCCTCCATCTCTTTGTTCTTCTCTTCTAACACTCTCTCCATCCGTTCATTACACTGCGCTTTGCTCTTAAACTGCAGCGGAAAATAAGCAGGATTCTTTATCTGCACTAGAAGACAAAGAGCCCGCGATAAGCCCTGCCCCCTCGGCTCCCATCCCCCGCCCCCTCAGGGATGTGGAGCTCAGGGATGATCCAACTTTATCTTTAAAGCATTACCAACAGCACCACAGCCGGCTTTTTAAAGAGATGAAGCTCTTTGCTGTTTGTGGCGCTATAACAGTGCTATTTTAATGCAGCTGGGCTGTTAAAGACCATTGATAATGGGTTTGGCTGGAGCGGCAGCATCCATTAATTTGTTCTGTTTTGGCCACAAAGTGGTGCTTTCTGGCTGTCACTGTTAAGTCATTCAGGAAAAATGGCATTCATTTACCTCAAATGTGAAATTAGCATAAAAATCTGCTAAAAACTGCCTGCTAAATCATTCCATCATTCAGTCAATTTGCACTCTGCTATAATCTTCTAAATACCAGTCCAGGTATCACACGTGTACACACACACACACACACACACACACACACACAAGAAAGGGAGGGAGAATGGAAAAGGAGAGACATTCATCATTCACGCTGAAGCATATGCTGGAAACCCAACACTATTTATACTGACTTTTCAAGCCCTTCCAGACTATACCATGAGTGCATGTGGTGTGTGTGTGCATGTGGCATGTGTGTGCGTGTGTGTGTGGTGTTTGTATGTGGCATGTGTGTGTTTGTGTGTGCGTGTGGCGTGTGTGTGTGTGTGTATGTGTGTGTGGTATGTGTGTGTGTGTGTGTGTGTGTGGTGTTTGTATGTGGCATGTGTGTGTGTGTGGGTGTATGTGGGTTTGTGTGTGTATGTGGCATGTGTGTGTGTGTGTGTGTGTGTGGTGTTTGTATGTGGCGTGTGTGTGTGGGTGTGTGTGTGTTTGTGTGTGTGTGTGTGTGTGGTGTTTGTATGTGGCATGTGTGTGTGTGTGGGTGTGTGTGTGTGTGTGTGTGTAGTGGTTAAAAGCAGAGGGATGTGTGTGTGTGTGTGTAGTGGTTAAAAGCAGAGGGATGTGTAGCAGATGTGCTGGGGTCCTCAGACAGGCCAAGGCCCGGCTCACTGCCACCATCACCCACAAAAAACAACAAAGCACTGTTCTGCTTCTGAACTCCTCACATTCCCCGCTTCTGTCCTCACACAGCCAGGGCCAACCTGAACCCCCATCCCATTTTCTCCCCTGGATTATCTTTAAAAGGCCAGCGTCTGAAACACATCTCCGTGACTGAGCTATGTATCGCGGCAACATTGGGTTGTAGCTGCCCAAAGGCGTGAAACGTGTTACTTGTACATGGATGAATTTAAGATCAAACAAACCTCCCCAGTGGCAACAGCCCAGCAAGGCAACGCATAACTGACTCTGGCATCACCCAACGAGAGGAGTGTTCTGGTCAGCCGGGATGACGGCGACCCATCGAGTACCAGCTAACCCCCCGCCAGTCGATCAGGCGCCCGTAAATCTGCCCCTTAAACTTGCCCGAAAAGCGTCATCCTGCGGCTCAGGTCTGTGTGAACCCGACCTGCTGTCACGGCGCGGTTAGCTGCAGCTCACATCACGTGCTTGGGAGGACAGAACACGCTCGTCTCTGTGGTCAGCCTGGCCTGTCTGGCAGTGAGCGCAGACAAATACTGTGACTGCACCTTCCAGAAATTCGGGAGAAAGCGGGCCGGAGAAAAAGCATTCAGAAATGGACTTTAGAGTGCAGTTCCCCTTTAAAAGGGCAGCTATTCAGGGCGCTATAGCAGCGTTCTGCTGCTATAGTTGCTGTTGGCTTTGGAGGGTTATGTGAGGCCGTGTTTATTGCCGTTCCTCCCGGTAAGCCGTGCAGCTGTGGAGGTGGGGGGAGCAGCTGCTGGCCTCAGTGAGCGCAGCCTCTGCAGTCCCAGCCCTGGCTTCGCCAAAGCCGGCTTGGCAGCGTTTCACACTCTTCCTCACCGGGATCGGAATGCGGTGGAGCAGGTCTGTGGAATTTTGATTCTGCGCTGGCCCGATCGCGATCACCGGGGCAACAGGAAGCAGGGAGCAGAATGTACTGAACACACTCCGCAGCCTACACACCGAGCGCGCTCTCAGTTCAGTCCTGTTATGTGAACGACTGCGTGTTTTATCCACACGCAAACACGCAAACACACACACACACACACACACAATCAGGCATGCACACACACCGAACACATACCCATACACGCACACACACCAAACACGCACACATGCATGCACACACACACATACACACATGCACACCACACGCACAAACACACATGCGCGTACACACGTGCGCACACACACATGCTCACACACACGTGCGCACTAACACACACACACCCACCCACACACACCCACCCACACATATACACACACATACACGCATACACAATCCACGTCTGCAGGGGACACCACCCCTTGGTACCCCATCAGCAGAACTAGATCATGAAGGAAGGTATGGCTTACACGAGAACACGTCCTCCAATCAGGGCAGCAGGAACTGTGGCCCCGCCCACATGAGCCCCCCCCCCCAGGGTCACTTCCCCAATCCTGCCCACCTCGCTCGGGGATGTAATTAAAGCCCTAAATGAACAATGGCCTGTGTAACCCCCCAGCACACTGGCTGGAGTCTCTCCCCCATGCAGGGATGCACCCTCTGATCCTGTGAGCTACCCAGGCCCAGACCTGGTGTTTGCGGTCATAGTTTATATACGTTTAATAAATATGTTACTACTCATTAAAGTTAATGTGTAATAAGGCATTAAAACACAGCAGGGAACAGATGCTGGAGGCAATGCATTTCCAACAGTACTGAATAATGTCTGATTGCTAACTTCTGTTTAAAACGTATAATAGGTTATGCAATGCTTATTAACTAACATTATAAATAGTTCCTTAAAAATAAAGTGTGACTGTTCTGGTTAATGTGCAATTTAGTTTTTAAAAAAACATTTCACAGACAGTAAACAAGTCCATTTCCTATCTTTAACCTTTGCTGGAGGCTGTGTTTGTTTGTGTGTATGTGCATGTGGGTGTGTGTGTGTGTGTATATGTGTGTGTAGGTTTTCCTTTAGAATAAAAAATCTTCACAAATCAGTAATCTGAAACTAAAAACAAGAAAAATACAAACAAACAAAGAAATGGCTGTTGGCAACATCACAACATCACTGGTTGATTGATGGCCAAACGAAAGCATTTCCTGTGGTTCACCCTGCGGCTGCAGAGACCAATGTCTGAAAGCTACAGTCCGTGTATCTGCAGAGTAACAGCAGACGTGGGGATTCAGGCTAATAGTTTGATTACTGAATTACGTCAGATATGCTTGTTTCAGTTTTTTTCTTTCTTCCTTTGTTCCAGTGGGAGCACACTCGCGGTTTTGAAACGTAGCCGTTCACAGCTGGGACTGCAGCGGTGAGAAATCTTCTCCTCCAGAGCCAGTGCCAGCTCTTCCTAATTAGCACTCCTGCTCGTGCTCATTAATCAAAATACACCGGCAAGCTGGTCATTAGCGAAGTTACGACCAAAAATAACCACGGCACTTCTCGAATTTGGATCCAAACAGCGAGCCGACGCATTGTCAGGCACGCAATCGCCTTGGCGCAGATTTGGCAATCGCTGCCTGCAACCCTCGTGCGAAACCATTTGGTTTCGCAGCCAGCCCGCTGTGGGATAGACTCGTTAAAGCTCTGCAGGACTCAGAGGAGTCCCGCGGGGGACCTTAGAGAGGGTAGTATTCATTATCACCACTAAAGCCATGATTCATCTGTGTGTACGCTTCAGTTTTCTCCCACAGACTTCCCCCACACTACTTTTCCCCACAGAAAGTAGCTGAGCTGTGGAACTTTGGGAACTCTTTGGTCCATTCATGCCGAGACTAGGAAAGCTATGTCGTCAATAAAAGTGCAACTGCCAAGACCCAAACATCTTCCATTATTATTATTATTATTATTATTATTATTATTATTATTATTATTAATAATAATAATAACAACAGCAACACCAATAATAATAATAATAATAATAATAATAATAATAATGGCGGTGGTTGTTTGAGGTGAGTTCTCCCTCATTCTTTGTGAAGCACTTTGAGATCGTGCTATATATCCAGGCATCTGGTGAGTCTAAAGAGTCTGTGGTATCACCAACTGGGGTAATGCATGGCAGCCATTTTGTGCCAGAATGCTCAGTGCACACCAGCCTCGCAGATGCACTTATGCAGCGTGCAGTGTAAGCCAGTAGTGTTGTACTGCAGGTCTTTGACACAGTGAGTCCTGTGCATATGCAGCATTAGACACTTGCTCAGCGTATAATCTTACTGTTCAGGTCATTGACACACTCATGTAGTGTGTTGTGTCAGTGTGCAGATGGGAACATGCTTATATAGTGTGTAGTGTAAATGTGCAGTATTTGACCACCTTAAGCAGCGTGATGTGAAAGTGAGCAGATGAGTACGCTCTTATGCAGTGCGTAATGTTAGTGCGCAGTAACTGACACTCTTACGCAGAGTGCGGTATAAGTGCGCATGTGAGTATCTGCGTGTTACTTACTTCATGGGCTTGAACAGGGCCTGTCCGTAGTTCTGGAACGTCATGATGAGCTTCAGCTGGGTGCCACCGGATTTCATGGCTGCAAGGAGATACGTACAAGCACTCAGACGTGTGAACAGCCACGCAGACACAAACATTTTAATTCTTTATTTGAGACCGCAGTTAAACATAAAACAAAGAGCGGACCATTTATAAATGTCAGGGATGTCTTAGACCTTGTAACTACACAATGGCAATGTCCATATTTGTCATAGACTTCCAGGTTATTAGGGGATATTAAATGCAGCACCCACTCCAGGTTAAAAGGCTGCCCAAGATGGCTGAAACAGAGCAGTACCGAGCTCTATTTTTGGACGGCCCACACACACACACACACACACAGCGCTTACATGCCGTCCAAGAAAAACGTCTTACAATGGGCGCGGTACTGTGTGTTTTGAATTGTAAAACTATCCCATGCTAAGCCTCTCAAACAATAAAATATAACTGCTCCCCACAAATAATCAATTCAATCCGTTTTATTGCAGGAGAGAGTTTACCTGATATTTTATTTACAGTACATGAGCACCATGGCATTTAAACAGCTCCCTATTTACAGCCAATTACACACCAGTAATAAACGCAGCAGTTCCCCGAGTTTGGTAGAAGGGAGCAGGAGTCAAAGGACAACGTGTTTGGGTAAATAAGCAGCCCCGTCTACGCCGTGTTCCAGGAGACAGCCGCTTAATAAACAAAACAAATCGGCCTTTTTCCAGAACTAAATATTTTTTCCTCCTCGCTGAACACATGAGGAGTTGTACAGAATATTCAAACAAGACGAGCCCAGAACTCGGAAGACTGTTCCGGAACGAGGCCAGAGCGCTCACTTTCTCCAGAGAAAGAAACACGCCAAATTCCTCCGCTAAAGTGGAAACATCCCAGGGGAGGTTCCGCGATACTGAGGCACATTACCAGACGGATCATTAAAGCGCACCCGTAAAGCTAAAACCGGGAGAAATAAAAACAAAAAATTTGCGAATGCTTTCATTTTTTGCCAAAGCGAATCTTAATTTCTGCCAGACTGATCAAAGCCAGTGGCAAGTGTGGGTCAGCGGCTGTAGCACGCTCCCACAGTCTGGGAGGGAGGAACGCTGACTGTGCCAACACACTGTGCCTCGCCTAGGGCGATGCTACAGGGTGTTGCGGTAGTGAGACAGGTTCAGGACTAAGACTCTGAGGAAAGAAAACCACAGATAACCAAAAGGGGTTGCGAAAATGAATAAAAAATGCACTAATCTGTTTACAATACCCGTTAATCAAAGCCGTGGATGCGAGTGAAGCCAGAAACATGCCTGGCGCATCTCCCACGATGTAAAAATGACCTTACGTCACCAGTCAAGTTACGGGCTGTTCCAAGGACAGTCCACTTAAATTCTCATTGGTCGGATGTTTATCCTGGAGACCGATCATTCTGCAGTAAATCTCTCTTCCTTTATTTATTGCACTCGATAGAAAATAATTAAAAAGGATTCCCTGAAACCTGTCAGTTTCATTTAGCAATAGCTCTGTGGCAGACACGTTGAGGGCAGCTCCACACACAAACACAGACACCACAGAAAATTAATTGAAATTTGGCAGGACAGTAAAAACAAATGCAATGGCGCTTGATGCCTGTATTTACTCAGTTAAAGGGTACACTGAAATAAATTCTTCCCTGGATAACCCTAAAATTTAACTTCAATTTGTAACACCGATATTATTTAGGTTTTATCAGTTGAAAATTTTAGGGTTAATTTCAATGAATCAACTGAGAAAACCTAAAACAAGACCAGGTTAAAACCTAGTATATGGCTGGACCTAACACACGTGATCCAGCCAACCAATGGTGTAACTTCATAACTTGGCCGACCAATGGTGTAACTTCATCACTCAGTCACTCAGTCACAGACATTCGCGTTTGTAGGGCTGGCCCCACTGTTGCGGTCCAGCCAAAAATAGTGTAGCAAATTGGAGTAAAATTCTAGCTTTATCTATTGAAGCGGTTTTCTCAGTGTATGAGAGAAAAGGTCAACACTGCTTGCTCGCCAACAAAATTGTTACCTAGCAACCGATTTTAAATATTTATCTTTGTCATTTTCCCCCGTTAATGCGTGAGATTGTGTCAGATTGGGAAGTGGAACGGCTTCTGCTGGAAGTCATCCAGAGTCGGTAGGGAACAGCTGTAGTTACGGTACTGCAGCTTGCATTCGGCACTTATGAAAAAGGCTTCCTGAAAAAAAGAAATTGCGCAGAAGCAATAAATTGTAAGTAGAGCTATTTGCTCATTGTCGTGAATTAAATCGACGTGCTGAATCCACCTCGTACTGGCTCCAAAAAAATTTTTTAAACACCTTTTCTTAAAAATGGAAACACATTCTTGAGATGAGGGCGTCTGCCCTGTGGAAATGAGAGCAGTGTGCAGCAAGACTTTTCCCGGTGATCTTCATGACTGCCGATCTAACCTTATGCCCGGCCTGGATGGTCTCACCCCCTCCCATCCTCCATCTTGCCATCCAATCATACTCCCGCTTATGTGGCTAAATACATCCCGAGCTTTGGCCTGTACTGAGGCTGAGACTGATGTGGTGAATGTTCTGGTGAAAATGCCTGCCCAACATCGCCCAGCTGAGGCCTCCATACTGGCTGTGAGCTGTGTTATGGTACACAGTAGAACGTATTGGAAAATTAATCAACCCTGGTCCTGCAGGTCTACTAAGAACCACGGTCCTGGAAGGCTGAGGTGCCTACAGGGCCACTAAAACCCTGGCACTGCTAGGCAACAGTGCCTGGAGGTTCTCATTAAAACCAGGTCCTTCATCCGGTTTCAGCAGACGAGCCTCTCGATTGAAGCAGTTCATCTTCTCTGGGCAGCTCGGAGTGTTCCGGAGATTTAAAGGGGACTTGCGAGACCTGACCTCAGCAGCGCTGATCCATCATGTTCTCTGGGCTGGGACAGGGGCGCGCGACGGCGATACGCTACGCCCAGAGCTCCATGTCCGTCAGCCGAGGAGGGCTCTTTCAAAGGCAAAGCCACGCCCCTTCCTGTTTATGAATGAATATCCTGCGCCCGAGCACATTCACTCTCTAATGAGGGTCTTTGATCATTTCTCCACTCTCTGATAGCTTTTGCTGCTACAGACGCAAACAGCTGATGTTACTCTGTTTCTTTATGTATTATTATTATTATTATTATTATTATTATCTCCTGATATTATATACTCATTTTTACTCATGCAGTTCAGGAAGATACCCTACCCACTTCGTAGTGCAAAAAGCAAACCAAGGCTAATGAAGTTTCAAGGGTTAAAATGTTCCCTATGTTACTATGAACAGCAGTATGCCTTTCCTATGATTCAGAGAGAGAGAGAGAGAGAGAGAGAGAGAGGGGGGGGGAGGGAGAGAGAGAGAGAGAGAGAGAGGGGGAGGGAGAGGGAGGCAGGGAGAGAGAGAGAGACCAGTGAATGAAAACACCCAACCCACACAGTTGGATCATGTGTTGACTGGAAGAAACAGAGAGACCGTTGCCTTGCTACACTGGCACACTGTACTCCTATAGTAACACACCCACCTCTCCCTAGTGATCCAAATGCTGCACAACACTATACATAACATTAGGCGGCAATTTTAATGCGTGGCTACTGATATATTTTCAGCGGTACAGTACACTGCACTCATATTTTATAATCCACTCTATCTGGCCCTGGGAAGGGGCATCTTCCAATCAGTCAGCCAGTCAGTCAATCAATCAATAAATCATTTAATCAATAAACCATTCAACCAATTTTTAAAAATTCATAATCAGCCAATACGTGTCCCATCAGTCAATAAACCAGTTCAATTAATTAATTCGATAATTTACCAATCAACAATTTGCTTCGTCAATCAAACAGTCAACAAATCAAACGACTTGATAAATCAATTTGAAAAAGCAGTCAGTCGGTGAGATAAAAGTGTGTCTACCTGTGTGCTGAGCTCTGTGACAGATCAGCTGGGCCAGCAGGCCAGCCTGTGGGATTAAATAGACACTCCAGCGACCTATCTGGCCTCCAACAGACTCGGAACCACACCAAACCACTTGAATAAATTGCTTTGGGATGACAAGTTATTCTAGCGCAAACACGCCGTCGCGCTGGATTGTAGTCCTTCAACATAAAGAAGATTTATAGCCTGCTTCGAACCGAGAAAAAATTTATATCCTGTCCCTCTGATCAAATATTGCACACTCTGCAGTTATTTTTCCATGACTATGCCTATACTGTAAAATATGATGCAAGTAACAAAAATGCATATATAAATACATCTCCCAGTCTAGTGCACATGTCATAAAAAAGACTGGGCTCTACCACTTTTGTATTCCAAGTGTTATGTTTATCTATACTAAAACTGATAATTACAAAACTGAAACATAACATTACAAATATGATATTTGTATATTTTTGGACACACATTTAAAATATAACTTCTGAGTGTGATTCTAAATGTTTAAATAGTATACATAGTACAAAGACAGACATTGTACTATGCACAGTTAACCGTTACTGTCAAACACACCCATTATCTTTTCAGTTTTTGTTCAGTTTAGTACTTGTCTTTTATTTCTCATTTTATCACTTTTAGTTTTATGTTCTTTTACAGCTGTTTCATTGCTTTGTTTATTCTGTATCTGTGTTTGTTTGGAAGGCACTTCGTGCGATCGGCAGGAACGTTGCTTTGTAAATGCAGATTGTTGTGGTTATTCTGCACTGCTCGTGTCCTGTGCCATTGGGTCCCCCGTCCCACAGGCTCACCGACGCTGCTGATCCTCTGGCTGACCAGGTCCCGGAGGAGATCGTCGGTGACGGGGTCCTGCCGGGCGTACAGCTCGTACCGGTTGATCCCCACGTGGAAGCGCAGCCAGTTAGGGTACGACTCCGCCCCGCCCTCACCTGTGGGCAGGTACTCTTCCTCCTCCACGCCCTCTCTGGGCCTGGGGGTTTAACAAGAAGGGGGGCGGAAAATTAGCACAGCAGCATTAGTGGTACTCCCTGTGAAGCACTCATAATAACCATCACACCCAACCTAATAGCTGAGCACTGGGCCATCATTTGTTTCGTTAAATCAAATGGGCAGAGCTGATTTATGATATCAGCAACTCACTGATTTCAGCCAATCATAGTGTTTTGCTATGGGGAGCAAAATCCTTTCGGTGGCTCAAGCAAGTCAGTCACAGCTCATTATAGCTCACTCTCCCATCACTAGTTATCACAGCTGGGATTCAGGCAACCGACTTTGACAATGAGACATTTCATCACAACGCAACACATATTTGTTCTTGATCTGGCTCTGTGCCCCACAGTTTGAGATTTGTAATCACAAAAAAAATGTGGTTAGAGTGCACATTGTTAGCTTTTATTTAAGTGTACTTTTATACATTTTGGTTTCACTGTGTAGTAATTATAGCACTTTTTATACATAAAAACCCCATTTCAAGGCACCATAATGTTTGGAATAAATGGCTTCACGGGTGTTTCTGATTAGTCAAGTGTGTTCAATTGCTTCTATAGTGCAGGTATAAGAGAGCTTTCAGTATCTAGTTTTGATTCTAGTTTTTTTTTTTAATTTTATACTAGTTATTGGTGTTATAATTGATGTTTGTCAATATGCAAATGAAAGTCAAGGTAGCCATTATAAGGCTGAGAAATAAGAAAAAAACAGTCAGAGACATAGGGCAAACAGGCTTACTGAAATAAACTATTTGGAACATCATTAAGATGAAAGAGAGAACTGGGGAGCTCAGTAATGAGAGCAGGCTTGCTAGGCCAAGGAAGATCTCAACAGTTGATGACTGAGGAATTCTCACTATAATGAAGAAAAACCCACAAACACCTGTCAGACAGATCAGAAACCCTCTTCAGGAGGCAGGCGTGGATGTGTCAGTGACTACTGTCTGCAGTAGACTTCACAAACTACAGAGGCAACACTGCAAGATGCAAATGACTAGTTAGCCACAAAAACAGGATGGAAGTTTGCGAAGAAGTACCTAATAGAGCCTGCATGGCTTTGGAAAAAAGGTCTTGTGGACAGATGAGACTAAGATTCACTTGTATCCGAGTGATGGAAAGAGCAAAGTGTGGTGGCAAAAAGGGACTGCCCAAGATCCAAATTCCAGACCCCTCTGTTTTACTATTAGATGTGATAGCGGAATCAAAGAATTAAATGTAGCCAGTCAGGTGACTGCAGCAGCTATGGTTTTAGAACTAGAGCACAGATTTGGATTACAGGGAACAAGCAGTTAAAAACCAAACATTTGAGTCCTTGATTCAAAGATGAAAAAACAAACGCTTCCTGGATGTAACACATCCCACCCAAGGGGGTCTTACCGAGGTCAACGGGGGATTTGCCAGGCCAATTAAATGGGGAGGATTATATGGGCAACAGAGCCAGTTTGGGAACTCTGCCAGGGCACTGGGGAACACCCGGCAACCCCTCCCCCTTCCTACTGAAAAGTGTGAAAAAGAGACAGAACTACTAATGACTATAAAACAGGACCACTAATGACCATGAGACAAGACCACAAATAACTATGAGTCAGGACCATGTTTTAAAGTTTCACCCAAACGAAGGACTCACCGAAAACACAGCGTCCCTGCATTTGTCCAGAGGACAGACTGCCCCCTGCTGGCCGACTACATGAGAGTAAAGGCAGTACCTGAACACCGCGTGAGGCCCTGAGCAAAATCTATTAATATAAGATCTCGCCCTGCAATGGTCTTCAGCACGCTGATAAGAAAAATTATTAACAAGACATTTTTCTAGGTCATTTCAAATAGAGTTGGCGGTATAATCCTTCTTCCTTATCTAAAGCTAATATATTAATACCCGGCAAATCTTTGAACGTGAGTACATCTTCGATTTGTTTTCTTGCCATCGGCCTAGCCGCAGCCCTAGGTACCTTTCCCCAGGAGGTCACCCAACCAAGTGCTGGGGGTGGGGTGGGGGGGTGGGGTGGGGGGGGGGGGGGGCTCTCGAAGGAGGGGGCTTCAGGCTGCTGGCGAGGAACCAAACGACTGAGGCGCGGTGCTGCTTTCAGAGGTCGCTTAAAAATAATGAATGGCGGAGGAAGCAATTAAAGGTAACAGATTAACTGGAATTACAACAGCTCCACTGGGGGGCGTGGGAGTTTGATCAGCCCGGTAAGATGGTGGCATTTTGATTGGCCAGCAGGCCTGTTCGACAGCAAAGCCAGAAAACGAATCAAACTGCACCATCTCGGCGGGTGTTTTTAGTCCAATCACACTGGCTGTTGTGGAAGAAGGCGAAGCAGAGAGGAACTGCTGGGGGGGGGGGGGGAACCTGTGCTCTACCTCAGCACAGTTGCACAGGTGTGTTTTCCAGCTGCTGGCTGGCCTTATTATCATTTTTTCCTCTGCTTCATTATCATTCAAACATTTTCTTTTCTTGTTCTACAAATTTTGAATGTCCATTTGAATTTTAGGCCTGTTCCATTGCTGCAAAAACTTTGGCGATTCGGTAGAGAGAGAGACAGAGAGGACGTGCACACGACAGGTCCCTGTGAAGTGCACACTAACACCCGCCACTTCTCTTCACTTCGGAGTCCGCTAGCCGAGTCGCGCAGTCACTACACAGTAAAATACCCAGTGTTAATTCAACTCCAACACTGTAAATTCAACTCTTAATAAATAAAAATTGATTCCAGACTGGGACAAAATGTTATCTGCTGTGAGTTAAATGAACACTGTTAGAGTTGAATTAACACTGCTAGAGTTGAATTAACACTGGATATTTTACTGTGTATGACAGAGGACTGCACTTCATGCACAACCGGCACAGGCAGACTGCAGCCACCCGATCGACCAGAGGGGTCGCTAGTGTGTGTTGAGACAGGGACAACCCAGCCAACCGAAATCCCTTCCTCGCCCGGTGACACTACAGCCAATCATGCGCTGCCCTGCGGGGCTGCAGGCCACAGCCAGCACTGCCACAGTCAGTATTCAGTAAAATACTATAGGCTGCAGCCAGTGGAACATGGTATTTTAATCAGCGTGAGCCACCCAGAAGCCCTGACACTATTTTCCTGTGCTTTCAGTTGTGAATCAGTGTGAACCAATCAAACACTTATGGGGCACACCGCAATCACAACACCGGTTTCATTTTCACATTAATAATGTAACGCAGAGGGGGCCATTGTAATGGTAGGTCAATGTTTATACATAATTTAAACACAGACACACACATGCACACACACACACACTATCACTCTCTCTATGTCTCTTATCACTGTATCTGCATACCTGCCTGAAGCTACAGATTAATATGAGGTGTGTACCTAAGTCCAGCATGCTGCATTCATACAACTGCTAATATGTTGACTCCCATATATTTTGCCCCTTTCATAAAAATAAACACACAGTTCATGGAAATGTCAAACAGATTTAATTATAAAATTTTTAAATGTTTGCTTCAACCAAGCAGACCGGCATCCATTCATCATTTATGGCTATTACCCAGTGACGCACATATGAGGGTTGCTGGGTTGCATGGCAATATTACTGCCTTGTAGGACCAGAAATTAAAATGGGAGTCATATAAAAAATATTAGTAACCATGACAGCAATCCAGCCTCCTACTTTTTAATTTGCCAAAGAGAAATCACTCGACTGAAATTCTCTAAAACAAGAGGCTTCATAAGGGGTGAATATCTTGAAGTGTTATAGGCCTACTTCACAAGCATGCCGTTGCATTACAGTGAAACACTAGTAAAATTACAAACGCTATCAATTTCCAGGCTGGGAGTTGTTCTAAATCACGCAGAAGACCACCCATTGCCTGTTTAACTACGGTAACTGAGAATGCACAAGACATAAGGAAACATAACATCTGGACCAAAATACAATTTTTAAATGTGTTTCATCATTGAATGGAGAAATACGTAAAAGCCAAAGCAATCTGAACATTTTAAATGTTAATAAAACAACTAATTAAACAACCCTAGAAACAAAAAAAACAAAACAAAAAAAAACAAAACAAAGAAAATCTTGACGGATATCCATATGAATGTGAGATATTTGAAATAATCTAAAGGGGTGTAAGTTTTCGAGAAAACAGGTCTGGGGTTGAAGACCGAAGGGCGCAGTTAGTTTTGCATACAATAAATGAAAATACGAAGGGAGAGAGAGTGTGTGCGTAAAAACTGTGTAGGACTAAATGCCAGGTGAAGAACAAGATGGACACAGTAAAATGTCCAGTGTTAATTCAACTCTAACAGAGTAGCCTACATATGAGTCGATTTGGGACCATATTCACTTTGTAAGAGTTGATTCAACACTGAAAATTTTACTTTCGCGAAAAAGCGTGCTGCGTTAGTTTGACGTGAATTAAATTAAAGTCGTTGTTACCGAATCCTAAAGCGCCTCTGACCACGGGTTGCTCGTCACTCATGTCAGGTGTGCACTCACACACATGCACACGCACACACACTAATTAAACTTTTCTCTTACCACTCCTGATTCTCGGTCGCTTTCGGGTAGAACCTGATGTCACTGTTGACGTTGAACAAGGTGTCTTCGTCAGTGAGCGGTGGTCGAACTGTCTTGTACAGAGGGTGTTCAAAGAGAGCTTCCAGCCGAGAGAACCCCTTTACAGGTAAATTCTTGTCGACGGCCTGGTCTTTAATTAGATGCTTCTGTCTCTCTCCATTCTGCGCGTACTGTTCCCTTCTTTTGAAAGCCTCGCCTTTGTCCCTAGCTCCGGTGATTTTCTCCAGGGAATGCGAAGTGAGATTTGAGCTTGGCTCGTTGCTGAAATCTTGCAGGATCCTCAAAGTGTGTTTGTTAGGCCAGCCAGAATCTGCCGCCGGCATGCCTTGCTGTTTGCCGCGGCTCTGTGGCTCCTCGCTCGGCTTGTGGGAGCACGAGCAGCCGCTGTTCCCGGTGCTCTGTCCAGTCGCTCGCCTTTCTAGTTTTGGTAATAAGTCTATTACTATGTGCATGGTGCAAGCAATCACAAACACCATAAGAATTAAAACGCGGAATTTACGGAACAGTATCATTTTCATCGCCCCTGATTTACTAACATATGTTATAAATACAATTAAACAATCTATCAAGAAGCTGACTACATCACAAACGGCGTCTATTGCACAGGTTGCAATAAAGTAATAGGAGTTGTAAAGTATGCTGTCTCCATTTGAAGGAGTTAGAGCAGATAATTGTTTCGCCCCCCAATAATCCTTGTTATATGAAGAAATCCGCGTTAGAGGGAAGGACTCCGTCTTAAGGAAAATATGAGATTCCTCATATCCATCCAGGTAAGCAATTTCGTCTGAGTACTGACCAACCGACCTTATAAGCAACCGGCTTCATTTTCGCTTGGATCCAATTGATATGAAAAATACTTTACGAATTGATGCTCTGTAGAGATTCTCGCGTATGCGGTTAGAATCAATAATACAAATGAATAAGAAGAGAGAAAAGGTTAAAATGTTCGAGAGATAATCGTCCGTTGTGCGTGTGAGCAAAGTCTCGACAGCGCCGCTCCATCTTAAGGACGCTCATTCTGCCGTACCACCGAGAATGGCTATTCTCATCCTAACATAGACAATAAATGTATCCGATCCATCTCTCTTAAGGGCGAAAATAGGACAGACAAATGTAGCTACGGTCCCCAGTGACAACGAAAACCACACTACAGAGTTTGACGAAGGGGTATTAGAGCAAGCTGTCCTTCTGTGCAGCGTCCCGCGACTGAAAAAGGGCTTATAAAAGAACGCGTATAAGGAAGCAATCTGACCAAGTAGTTTGAATAAAGCCGGTGACCAAACCCTCCCACCCAACAAAACAAGTTGCGTACTAGGTACTTAGCACGCCTTGCTGCTATACCGAAAACAATAAAAGCGCTAACAATGCACAAGAGTATTTGTTTTGGCAGGTGCATATATTTTCATTTATTATATTTTTTGCTAATGTAGCTGTACCTCTGCATGCAGGCTCGTGGAAATAGTTCTCTTGCTGTGTGGGTGTGTTAAATATTACGATCAGCGCTTCTAAATCCTGCCTCGACAGCGTCACCGGAACGAGATTGGCTGAATCTACACACGGGCTGCGATAGTGACATAAAAAGACAGCCAGACTACAATCTGACACTGTAAACCTTCTAAACGAGTGCACGAAGCATTTCTCATTGCAGAGCCTTTTAGTGATGGCAGAGGGCGCTGTTTCCTTCAGAATACAAACGCAGAATACAAGTGTTGGACAAAATAACGGAAACTACATATGGAAAAGGACTTTGAAGTAACTACATGCCAATCACACAGACAGCTACTCATTTGAGTCATATAAAGTTGAATGTAAATTATAAGAATGTGTCAGCTATGTACCGTAGGAGGTCTGACCTCCAGCACTTTGATATTCGAGTTTCCAAAGCAACATGTGGCACCTAAAGGCTCTGAAAAGGCCAAATAGCTTGTGACCAGATTACAGATGCATTGACCACAAAATAAATGCAGTATTATCAGTGTGGCAATGAGAACAGTGTCGAAAACAATGACAGCATATATCAAGCACAAACGCACTGCATCGGCAAAGAGGAACCGTGGCAAGTTTAAGCTCACCAACACGGACAGGCAGACACTTAACAGGATAGTAGACAAACACCTCAAAACTATGGCTTAAAAAAATACCACAGGAATGGATCACTAGCTCTGTGACCCAGTTTCAACAAAAACTCTATGTTGCGAGGTTCACAAAGCTGGTATTTATGGCAGGGGCATCACTCAGGAACCTCTTATATCCAAGGCTGATGCACAAAGATGCATAATCAGGTGTAAAAAGCATAAAACCTGTACCCCTGAGAAATGGGGAAAAATAAATATGGCCTGAAGGGTCATGTTTTACTCTCTTTTTCCTACATCTGGGCAGATTTACATTTGGAGAAAGTCAAAGGAAGCCACTGTCTGTTGCCAACTCTTTAACATGGTGGTGGATCTATAATGGTATGGGCAGCCATCTCATGGGAGTAATTGGGTCTGATAATTTCTCTGCATGGCTAAGGAATGAAGCTATGGTGTAAACTACTCCCCATATCCCAAGATGATAACGCCCCCATACACAAGGATAAGTTCAAGAGTGGTTTCAGAATCACAGTTTTCCAACTCCTTTATCCATCAAAGAACTGGAGGCTTTCCTTCTTCAGGAATGGCCCAATATCCAACTGCACACAGTTCAGAACTTGAGGGGGAGCTTTCCAAAGACTGAGGCTGTTCTGAAGGAAAAGGTGGTTCTACTCCTTATTAGTTACTTGAGATTCATATATTGTATTATTAGATGTTTCCATTATATTGTCCACCCAGGTATATCCATGTTGCTCAACACATCTTTCCAGTTTGGGTACTGCACCCATCTTTTGTGGATTTAAAAAATGTAAAACACAAAGGCACACTGGTTGTAGCATTACCAACTTATCAAGGTGACCGCTAAACCAATGATACTGTCTTAATCTGTATTTTAAACAACTGGACTTAATGCATTTGAGTCATAGCCTAGGCTACATTTAAAAAACATAATCCTATAATTGTCCAATGGGGAAATCGTTTGTTGCATTTTCTTAGGGTAAAATTGCAAACTGCGGTAGGTAGCAGGGATGTATGAATGGTGAAGATTGTATGATTCACTGAAAGAAGAAAAGAAAAAGTTGTTTGTGCCAAATTTATACAGCCTGAATCACTAGTTTCGAATGCTCAGAGGATTCATTTACACCCTTTGTCTTCGGTGAAAAACTTCTCTTCCTGCAGTGCGGGGGCCCAGAATTTTAACCAAGACCAACTGAGATATTGACATGAATGTTGGGCAACAATAAATCAAATAATAAAAATACATTAGTTTAAATCACCAATGGCAATGTTTCAATTTAATGCTAGTCTGACGATATCTAAAACTCAATCACAAAATGGCGGAGGAGATCCGGTAGTCCTAGCTTGCGCGTGCATGTATGGACGTAACCTCAACCGCACTGGCATAAGACCTGCCACTTTTACAGACTGTCAATCTCTATTAGAAGCCAACATTAGCATTTTATTGAGGCCGTTGGTCCACAGCTCTGCCATCATTAATCACATAACTCTTGATCTTCGAGAGAATTTCAAAAATGATCCATCAGAGATAGAGGACTACTGCACATTCACAAAAGTTCAGTCTTTCTTTTTGTCATAATTATCCACCAAAGAATGCCACGAGTGAACAGTCTATAATAAATGTCATTATTATTTTGGAAAGCAATGTAATTCCTGACCCCCCTACCCCACATCCATTTAACAGACAGAAACATGGGACGTAATGGGCATTCTGTGAACTACTGTTAAAACAGTCAGTAGTTAAATATAACATCTAACTCAGTAATTTAAAGAGGTAGTTAGGCAGAGGCTCAACAGCAGTTTAAGTGGCAAGTAATTCAATCCATCTGCCAGATAATCTGGATTCAGACACAGACAAATATACACCCAGCATATTAGTTTAATAACCTATAATATCCACGCCAGTCCAGAAGATCTAGATATGGCATTTTCAGATGGCATACAATTTATGTCCACGGAATAAGTGCTATGTGAGAGAAATTCAGAGGCACAGTTTATCTGCCATCTCTAGCAAACCATTATGATGGCCAGGCAGGTGCCTCTGCTTTGACATAGCTTTGCACTTATCAAAGCTGAATTCAAGTTCACACGACACACACACGCACGCACGCACACACGCATGCAGGCACGCACGCACACGCGCACACACACACACAATTTATAGCCTAATTAAACCCATTTTTACTTGACCTCTGTGGAATTTAGGCTAACAATCATTATTTAGCAGGTGAATCTGATTACAGGTAGTCTAGAGCTTTTCCTTTTCTTTTTTTCCAAAGAATGAAGTCAGACACACTAATCACGCACCATGTCCGTCACCCTGGCAAAGCTGATTTACACAAGCTTAGTATATCCAACCAAATGCTTTTCCTGGGTCTCATTTCTTCATAGAATCTTTCCTTTCTAAAAGTATAGGAAGGTTCTGTGCATAAATGTAAACTATGCCAGGGTGTTGTTAGAACAGAAATCCGAACTGGCCCTTGAAAGCTAGTGTCTGCTGACCTTCATTTAAATCAGGGGTGTCAAACTGAATTCCAAGGGGAGCTGCAGTGTCTGTGGGTTTTTGTGGTTTCCTTTCAATCAGCTGCCAATTAAGGCCTTGAGAACAAGGTGTGTGGATTCCTTAGCCAATCAATGACTTAAATTAAACACTTGTGCCAAGAACCCCCCCCCCCCCCCTCCCTGAAAACCAGCAGACAGTGCAGCCCTCCGTTAGAGCGAGAAGCTTCAGGGGTTCTGTAGCCAGTGTGCTCAAACACAGGCGGGTTGTGCATGCATTTATGAACACAATCTGCTCCTCAACCAGGAGATGGAAATCAGCTACTTTTCATGCAGAGGCCTGCTCCTGTTAAGAACACAGGAGATGATGTCGCTGAATGCAGTTAAAAAAAAAAAAAAAGATCAGATTATGGAACAGACAACCTGCCGCAGCACCTGCTTCTCCTCAAGCCTGTAGCAGTGACATCACTCTGTCGGTGCCTATCTGAATACATATCCCTGGATTTGACTGGAGGTCCCAGGTGCTGTTCAGTATAGGAAGCACCCATTAGGGTAAGTGTGAGTGGGTAGAAGTGGCAGTTGTTCAGTTACATTATTAGACCGAGATTCTACCCAAATTATATTTGTGTGAGGAGTGCACTCACGGTTGGACAGGATGATGGGCTAATTGTCACAGGCCATGGTAAGAGCATCTGGAAATGAGCACACCTGGCGGCTGGTAGGAGAGAGCCAAAATGAATGGCAAATGTAATGTCAACTATAGACTGTTGAGAGAGAACCAAAATGGCGGCTAATGTATCTGGGTGAGCAGTTGCATTCCTTTGCTGTCAGAATATATTCACAGTAGACTGTCAGTAGTAGACCATTAATTAACTAGTTGATTGTATTTGTTCAACTCAGATTGGATTTTCCTATATATATTTAACGCAGCTTTAACTTTCAGGCAACGTGGTGACATGTGACTGATACAGTTGTTTGGATCAAACATGGATCAGATAGACATTAGATGGGAACCGGAGAATAATGTAGTCTTCTGACTGATATAGGTAGGCCACAAAAAATATATACATTTCATCAAAAAAATGAATTAAAGACTGCTTGTATCATACAACATGGAATTGTATTGAATTGCCTTACTCTGTGTTAACTTTTAAAGCTATTAAGACTGTTAGGTATACCCCAGTCCGCGTTAGATTTTACCCCAACCTCAGGGTTAAATGTAACATTTCACTCTCTCTAATTTCGGTCAGATTGCTAGTGAATGGTATGTTCCAGAAATTTAATTGTGGTGTGTAATCATAGCCAAGGGATGCAGGTTGTTTGTATTAAAAAGCCATTCACACTATCTCTAGTAGTATTTTCAGAACTAAGCCAAATACAAAAACCATTAGTTATTTCCCCACTCTCCCCTACCACAGACAAAAGCAGGGGAAAATAGGATTCAAATATAAAAGCACAATACTTACATTAGTCAATGGAGTGAACCCTCTGAACCACTTGAAAAAAAAAAACATATCTGTGCATTTAGATCATCTGAACAAAGAGAGTGAGTCACATTCAACTAATCATTTTCTTTCCAGAGAGCTACACAGCAAGTGGTCCGTCCTATGGTTTCCATAGCGATGACTGACAAATTAAAAACACTCCTACGGTGCCCTTGTGGGTTGGTGGGTGGTTAGGCCTTGTGGGGCTGTAATGGTGACGGGTGGTACTGCGATTTGTAATAATTTTGACTGATTTTTAATAGTGTTTATTTTAATGTCTTGGTGTGATGTTGTCATGTCCTACCGAACTGAAAAATACACAAGTCGTTCCCTTGCAAGAAAAAAAGTGCTGCTAAGTCATGTGACTCTCTAACTCTCTATGCTAACATCATGGCTAGCATGCCAAAGCTAGGCCTTGGTGAGGCCAGATAGAATGTTTCACAAAGAACTACACTGCCTGGAGAAGCTAAATTTAACTGCACACTACTATTTTTACAATACTCTGACCTCAGAAGTCCGAACAGGTTGGATGGGGAGTGTTTGCAGTCACGGAGCTGAATAATTAGGGTCAGGCTTAATTTGGTTTTCAATGATCTTGCCCGGTGATGAAATCAATACTCCCATATGTATGGACCTTCCATACAAACACACCTGAAAGGAAACATTGTTACCATAACTACAATTTACATTGCAATCAATGCCACCAATACCATAGATTACCAACACACACACATACACACATGCACACACAGACACACTCTCTATACTCATTCACACACATACATGGTTAATGAATTATTGGCAGACACCAGCAATAACCCTATTTTGGACACTAGTAACAACAGGACCTGCAGTAATACAGTTACTCTCCTGTCATGAGGAAAGTTTCACATGCTAACACAAATACCAACACACAGTATACATGCTAGCACACACTAGTCATGCTACACAAACTATATGCTAGTACACAATCATGCAACATACACAGTACATGCTAGCACACATTGGCCATGCTACACACACAGTACATGCTAGCACAGTGGTCATGCTAGACACAATGTACATGCTAGCACACACTGGGCATACTATACACACTGTTCATGTGTCTATCCTGCCTAACATTCATTCATTCAAAAGAGCTCTATTGAGGCAATTGCACATTTAACACATTTAATATACGCGTTTACTAATATGTAATAACCGTACTATTCAACACAACCTTACTGCAAAGTTGTAATACGGCTGCAATAACATTGTGTTAGTTGAGAAACGTCTGCTCACGCGTGTGCCCAAATGCAGAGGTGGCCAGATTCTCAAGACACAGACAGGAGTGTTATTCTTCTTTCAGAGTCTAATTACAGTGCTTAAACCAGCCACAGTCACAGTAAAACATTACAGCCAACCACAACACTGCAAACGAAGAGCAGCTCAACCACACATCAGTATCTCCTCCCTCCTCTATCAATCAAGTGAGGGAATCCTACCGATGGAAATGACATGACCTCCAGAACACACCTGCAAATGTCATAATAACATGTAATGGGGGCAACAGTGTTGTATAATGGATAAGGAACTGGTCTTGTAACCTAAAGGTCACAGGTTCGATTCCCAGTTAGGACACTGCCGTAACCTTGAGCAAGGTACTTAACCTGAATTTCTTCAGTATATATCCAGGGGTATAAATGGATGTGATGTAAAAAAATAAAAATGTAATATACAAGATATATATATAAATGTATTTAAGTGAATATATGTCAATACACACTGTCTGTTTTCATGGGAGTGAACTACTACAGAACATATCCAGAAATTATATTTCTCTGTTTTACAATACATTGTACAATGTATGTGCGTCCGTACTGTTTTCATCTCAAGTTAAAGAGCTGTGAACAACCGCAGAAGGCAGGAGAGGTTTCAGTGTTCTATTAGACTGGGCATGGCTTTCTCCCTCTGATCCCTTAATTACACACGAGCAGACGGGTTTGCCCAGGATGATATCCGAGGAAAGTGTGTGTGTGTGTGTGTGTGTAGGTGTGCATGTATGTGTGTATGGGTTTGCTCCATTGTCCTAGGGAGCCTGTAATCCAGTTGAGCTTATAATGCTGATATGTCCAATTTATCCAAGTAACCACATTTTATGGGAGTTTTATTTTATTTTTGCTTCCCCCTTTTTTTTGTATCATAGACTAAAACCAGAATTCCTTAAGAAATCTCTTTAGCTTGTGGAAGCATCTAACCAGCGCGGTAAAGCACAATAAACAGCTGCAGTAAAGCACACTATGAAAACTCAGTGCACACAGTGCTGCCTCCAAAATAAAACAACAGTAATCATAATAATGATAGCCAACATAAAACCAGTACACAAGAAAGCAATCCAATTATAATGAATTACCATTATACTACACTACATTACCCACCATGTTATTATAACACACTGCTGAGCAGAGGTCACCGTTCTCTCTCTAAAGTGAGTGCACATTACATTCCTGAAGCTGCCATCTCGGTCTGGAAAAGAGCCCGGTGTGTTAGCTCTTACAATATTGATGTGCTACATTTTACAGATTTGGTACTAAAAAAAAAAAAAAACTAGGACAAATAATTGGTTTGGAGGGTCCAGGGTACATTAAATGATATTATATCGGTAAATTTCAGACCCTAAGCGGTGGCAAAGCGTTCGCTGATGAGAGCAGGCCGCTCGGCTGATCTACGCCGGTCATTTTCGCTGTACACACATCCGCTCGTTCGGCACAGGCTCTCCGTCCGGAGTGATTCACGGCATCGCGGCACGCGGCGCAAAGTGCAAATAGCCCCGGGAGCGGGCGGCGACGCCGCGGATATATTTAGGGCAGAGCTGATGGGGGACTCAGCCTTGACACGAGCGAATGAAATGAGGTTTAAGGTGCGGGGGGGGGGGGGGGGGGGGGGGGGGATATCGGACTCGGAGCTCTCAGAGCTCTAACGCAGGCTCGAGGAGCCCCGCCCCCGCCCCCTCCCCCTCCCCCTCCCGAACACGTGATAAATCAGGAATGAAAACCGCGTACCGCCGACGATCCGGAAACATCCATAAAAGCGGGAGAGAGTCCAGGCCAGGAATGCGAAAGCCGTGCGATTGGCTGACGGGGACGTGATGAGACCGGGTGCAAGAGCATCTCTGCTGAATCGCCCTTTTCTTTGGTTTGTTTTGTTGTTCCGGGAGGATTGCTGTACAAACTACAGGCCTGTTTCAGGCTGCACAGTTGATATTCCTCCTTGGAGGTCTGCATGTCCCATTATCCTCTCTGAGACTGAATTGCTTCCTCCCCCAGACCTGGAGTGCTGAGTCACGTTCTATGTAGCATTACAGTACAGAACATCCATTGCTGTATCACAGTATTGTACCTGGACAGACCCTTTCATGAATGTCCTTAAGGTGCTTCAAACCAGGATGCTTGGGCTTCAATGGCAGGGGGACACCGTACAGAATCTGTGCTGAGTCTCCAGCCCCTGATGAGACTTTGGCAAGATGGCAGGGCCAGGAAGGGTGGTTATCCGCAGGGTTCGGCTCACTGCAGAAATGTCACTGCGGCCCTCAGGGTAACCTGTTTTTGGGTAAAGAGCCAGTGGTCAGCGGGCATTTTGTGTGTTCTGGCACTGTTCCGGAGCTCGGCGACCGGGTTGAGTACGGACACTCTGACATTTTGGGTTCAATAGGAGGCTCTGTGCAATTTTTACTGAGAGCTGAATGTTCCCTACCACTCCCACAATTATTTGACTTTGTACCCTTTGAGGATAAATCTGTCTTAACCAAATTTAACCAGAGGCGTCTTTAATGTTCTCACAATAGTATACTGTTACAGTCAGGCAAATGTACGTCTATTTTTTATTGTCAGCTGTGAATCCAGTTCTCTTCATCATTAATAACTTTGGGACTCACACTTGAAGTTTTCTTATAGCTGCATGTTGTATTAGTGTCTTGTGACTCGACAACTAATAAAGTTCAAAACCCGTCTTGTGACTAAATCACAATGAAGTGTTGGCATTTATACATTACAGTAGCAGGGGAGGGGGCCGGGGGTCAGTGAAATTAACCTAACAATTTTGCCCAGCAACCCACAGATTCAGGTCAACTCACATCACCCTTATAAAGCAAAAAATAAAATAAAAAATTCATTAGTCCAGAGATTCTTGTTTATGCAAAATATGACTTTGAATTACACTCCTCCTTGAATTAAAATCCTTCAATTGCACTGCAGATGTGAGGGCCTGTTACTGATGTGCTCACATCCCTGCTGTTACTTCCAGGTCAGATCTGAGGTCGTAAATATTCAGTGTTTTTCCCTGAATGTTTCTTATGAGCATTTTATGGGACATACTTTAAAGAAAAATAATCTGCATATTTTTTCAGTTTGATGTTGGTGTATTGACAGACTGTGCTGTTCTAGCTTCTGTGAGCCACTCTATACTCCTCCAGGACTTGTAGAGGGGAATATTAATGGCGCCTCCAGACAAACAGCACTCAAGGTCAGGAGTAATTCATTAACCAAGGAGTCACTGAGTTAGAAAATAAATAAGCAAAAGCGCCACATAAGCCTGATAAGAGCAATGAGCTCACTTCCATTGTGACATCACAGGCATTGTGACATTTTCTAGCAGTGCTTTGGTGAATGTGACTGACCACTGAGCTACCTCTGCATACACGCCTCAGATACAGGGGCCACATTTAGAACCTACAGGATACTGTAGACTTGTTACATACAGGGGCCACATTTAGAACCTACAGCACAGACATCTCTCACACAGGGGCCACATTTATAACCTACAGCATATACATTTCACATACAAGGGCCACATTTATAACCTACAGCACAGACATCTCTCACACAGGGGCCACATTTACAGCCTCCAGCATATACATCTGTAATACAGGGGCCACAATAGGACCTACAGCACAGACATCTCAGATACAGGGGCCACATTTAGAGCATACAGTATACTGTAGACATGTTACACACATGAAGCCACTTGTACGGCAGGGCCACAGAGTAATGTAATGTAATGATTAGGGAGCTTGGTTTGGAAACTGAAGAGTTGCAAGTTCAGTTCCCAGGTGGGTCAGTGCAGTTGTAGCCTTAGTTAAATCGCACTTACACTCTTAATGCTACAGCATGCAATAACATTCTAGATGATTCTGTGCTTCCTCAACAGTTTGGGGAAGGCCCTTTCCTGTTTCAGTATGACAATGCCCCCAGGCACACA
The DNA here is from genome assembly GCF_013347855.1 of Anguilla anguilla. Classification (NCBI taxonomy): domain Eukaryota; kingdom Metazoa; phylum Chordata; class Actinopteri; order Anguilliformes; family Anguillidae; genus Anguilla; species Anguilla anguilla. The sequence goes on from NC_049217.1 coordinate 11,951,624, forward strand.
ACAAGGCCCATGGAGAAATGGTTGACAAAACAATGTGGAAGAACTTGACTGGCCTGCACAGAGCCCTGACCTCGAGCCCATCCAACACCTTTGGGATCAATTGGAAAGCCAGGAAGAGGAAGGCCTAATCACATCAGTTTCTAACCTCACTAATGCTCTTCTGGATGGAAGCAAATCTCTAGCAAGATGCTCTAACGTCTAGTATAAAGCCTTCCCAGAAGAGTGGCGGTTGTTATAGCGCAAAGGTTGGACCAACTCCATATAAATACCCATAATTTTAAATGAGATGTTGGATGTCAGGTATCCACATACTTTTGGCCGTGTAGTGTATGTCAGAAACAAACTGTAGACTCAGCTGTGTAAGGATATGTTAATCTGCTAAATACCTGAAATACTCCTTAACGGAGAGCTTGCTGTAGTGCATCTGTAGCATTTTCCCCACAGGGTGGTCCACCGTCTACCCAGCACACACCCCCGAAGGCTGGTATTTACTGAGCAAGACGCTCATTTAGGATTCATCTCATCTGTTATCACACATCCCCAGTATTTTAGAGAAGGAAATAGATGCAACACCACCATATCAATATTTTGTGTAAACTCCTGGGGGAAGGTGTATGTCCATGTGTATGCGTGTTTGTGTGTGTGTGCGCGCGTGCGCCTGTGTGTGCGTGTGCGCCTGTGTGTGCGTGTGTGCATGTGGGGTGAGGGTTATCATTCTAGTAGGAAGCAGTGGAGTTACAATTTAATAATTTACAAGCACAAACAAGCAGTTACATTTAATATTTAATGGCTGTTTTGGCCTGTCTTTCATAGGGGGTGATTAGCAACAGCCACTCTCCCTCTGTTAAATGACAGCGTAATAAGACTCAGCCTTTTAATATGAAAATAAAATGTGAGGTAAAATCATTGGATGAATGATTTGCTGGCCACTTTGTTAAAAGCCTCCTGTCAGTTCCTGGCAGTGCGCTTCAGTGTTGATTAAAATTATGAGTGCATTAACAAGCTCATTGATATGCGCACACCTGCAGTGGGCAGTGATCTATAGGCAGGTTAGGCTTGAACTTGAATTTGAAGCCAAACAGGCCCTGTGCTAGTCCAGTTTTGTTAGGCTAGTTTTAAAACATATTTTAAAAGTTCTTTTTACTGCGCACAAAGCACCTGAATACATTTACAAGCTTTTAATTCATTATCAACAAATCAGAACTCTTAAGATCTGCTGAAGCAAAGCTCTTATGCCCCAAAAGGTGAATTATACATGAAGTGGTAAAACATCCTTTCCTGTGTATGTGCCAAAACTATGAAACAGTTTAATACAAGCTGCTTGTTTTCTTGCATAAACGTTTATGATTATAACCATTACTGTGTGCAAATCTCTCATGTTTTTGAGAGATTGTTACAATGATTAAGTTTGTCAGTTTAGGCACAGACCTCCCCTGAGCTGTGGATTTGTAATCTCTGATTGAGGAGAGGATCTAGCGGTGAGTGATATGTTATCTAATGCCTGTACCAAACACAGCTTAATTTTATGCACCACAGTTTTAAAGATATGGTGATATACTCAGCTCAGCTCAAGTAGCTTTAGCATCCATTTAGCTCATATTCTTTCTTCAGCCTGCACTACATTTAAACACATCTGCTGTCGGCCATTTTATATCCTTTGCTTTGTTGTGCTGTGCTTGCAAAAACTGATGTGATGCAACTGAATGAATGATAGTTTCTTTAAACAAACAAACAAATTCTCTCTGTGTGTATACCAAAGGTTCCTACGGGTCTATAAATATGGTGATGTGGTTTTTAGTCCTGCCCCAAAGAGGCTATATTAATGAGCAAGAGTGCAAGCACAACAGGATTTGAGATTCTTGAGTGTTGCTCTTGGAGTAGGCCTGCATTCATAAAGTATCTCGGAGTAGGAGTGCTGACCTTGGATCAGCTTTCCCTCGTCCATATCCTAACCTTATCCAATATAAGCTAAAAGCTAATCTGATCTTAAATCAGCCAATCTACTCTGAAATAATTTCTTAAAACTGGCCATGGTGGTTTCAGCAGGGGGGGTTGGAGTCCTAGTCGCTTTGACTTCTGTGTTTGGCTCTGGCAAACAAGCCAAGGTCAAACTCTGGCACACCATAAAACCACTCGGACCGTTGTGTTGTTGTGTCCTTTTTCTCCAATTTCTGCTAAGAAAAAAAGGTTGACAGTAAATGTTTCCACCATCTGATGCAGAGCTGAACTGTCAATGGCACTAAACCGGTCACACAGGTAGGGGATGTGCATTCTGGACAAGGGTCTGAAACACTGGCTCTTCAGAGGACTGCCACATGAGAAATTCCACCATAAAATGATCTGTCTCCAATAATGTAGTCACAAAATGTATAACTTATGACATAAATCTTCTAGATAGCCATGTCCTGTGTTGAATCCCATCACCAAGGCAGCCATAACCACTCTGAACGTTATGTAGTGAAACATCAAAGCTCAATCAAAGAGGAGAGGGAGAAGTAGCGCAAAGCTAAAAAAAAAAAAAAAGTGGAGGTGCTCATGAAAAAACTCGGAAGTTCCAGTAATGTATTAGTCCATTGCAGCGTACTTAAAGCCCTGTACATGGCAACCCCAAGCTGGAAAAATAAGGTTTTTTAAACCTTCAGTGCAAGGATGAATAAAATACAATAACATGAAATTAAAGTGGATATCTGATTGCACACTTAACTCAAATGACATGGTTTCTTGAACTGGTTGCTGATTTTCCAGCTGAGATCAGGGCTGAGAGCCTCTGCATTAGACCATGGATCAGCTCAGCTCCCAGGGAAGGGCCGGGGGAGAGGAAGGGGGCGATGCAATCTGAATCTGCAGGGAGGAGAAATTGGATCAGCAGGTTTTTACGATACCGATCACCTCGGTACCGAGACAAGGCGGGAACTTGCTTCCAAATTCGTACGACAGGCAAACCTATCCCCAGGGGGACGGGCCTCGTTTCCAGAGCTCTCCTTGTTACTGTGAAATATTTAGCGCTGTTGCATGGCAGCAGGCCGGCCCCAGCCTCGGACAGACTTCCACCAGCTCCCGCTAGCGAGAGCCGCGCGTTGCTAACACTCAACTCAGCTCAGCTCAAATTCACTGCGTCACGCAGGCATTGTTTAACAGTGTGTTAGCAGCTTTTCACACTTTTTTTCCTAAAGAATCTGTGTCACATTTTAAATGACATCAGTGGTAGCGGTAACGCAGGATTCTGCAATTTTTATGGTGAAAAATTGCTCAAATGGAGGAGAAAATTACACTGCATTCTCTAAACGCAGATTTTACTAGGTCTTTTTTTAAAGATTACAATAGGCAACGACCCAGACTTGAAATACAACAAGATAAATGCTCCTGTGTCTTTGAGCCAATCATCTTTCAGTGTCTGACATTTGTGTCGTTTTTTCTTCATAATATGTACAGTCATTGGTAGCATTGCCAGATTCAAAAAGAAAGCAATTTGAAAAGTTGGACATGAGATATCATGCTCTGGCTAGCTTGCTCAACATGAGTAAATTGAAACAGAAGTCACTCCAAAGGTTTTTTAACATTATTAGCCTGTGTGACAAAATGGAATCCTGCTTCTGTTACAAAATAAAATTTTGTAACAGAAGAGATAGAGAGAGAGAGAGAGACCGACAGACAGAGAGCCTATGTGTGAATGTCAGTACAATGTGTTAAAGTGCAGAGGTCTGCTGCTATGCTAGGGCTCAGAACACCACTGGGACAATCATGCAAAGCCCAGAACACTGTAAGGTCAAGGTGAGGGCAATAATTGGGCAACTAATATGCCAACTCACAATAAATGTATGTCATTCATTCATTCAATTATAAATGACATACATTTATTGTGAGTTGGCATATTATGGCAAAAACAGTCATTTTGATCAAAATGCAAGTGAATTAGAGTAAAACGCAGATTTTTAAATGTCCTCCATTCCAGTAACGCAGCATTCCATGGCCTAGCGTGATCACTGGCATGAATGCGATACACCATTGGTACTGTAGTTATGTGTAAGTGGGTTGATAGCAGATTGTGTTGCAGAATAATTTTGATGTTAACTCATTTGTCTCCTATTGCTCCCTACAGACTGAAATTTGTCAGGATATTCACACGGTCATCACGTTTTCCAAACTGCAAACGTTTCTTTACTCCTGGAAAAACTTGGTGTACTGCCAGGCTGGGACAGGCGTGAAGTACAGAAGCAGGACACGGTGTTGCACGGGTACAGCCCAATTATTGCCCTCACCTTGACCTTACAGTGTTCTGGGCGCTGCATGATTGTCCCAGTGGTGTTCTGAGCCCTAGCATAGCAGCAGACCTCTGCACTTTAACACATTGTACTGACATTCACACATAGACTCTCTGTCTGTCGGTCCCTCTCTCTCTCTATCTCTCTCAGTCTCTCTCTCTCTATATATATATATCGCTCTCTCTGTCTGTCTGTCCGTCTCTCTCTCTCTGTCTCTCTCTGTCTGTCTGTCGGTCTCTCTCTCTGTCTGTCTGTCTGTCTCTCTCTCTGTCTGTCTGTCTGTCTCCTCCTCTCTGTTGGCATTGAGGGTGCAGTGTTATACTGTGGAGGGCCAAGCCCTCCTGTGTCCCAGCCTGTGACAGCGTGGGTGAGTGAGCAGCCTGAGCCTGGAGTGAGCTTAGGGGAAAAACCGCCTCTGTTTCTCATTACCGCAAACTGCCTGTGAAAGCCCTCGCTTGGCAGAGGCAGCAGTCAGCTGACCATTCAGAATGCATGTACTGTAAGATGGAGAGCTAACAGGGGAACAGGGGGCTGGATAGCGCGGGCGGGGGCGAAAGGGGGGGGGGGGGTGGTTGCTGTCCGTACAGGCCAAAGAACCCTGCTGTTGTGAAGCCAATAAATTCATTCTGCAGTCAACGCAGAAATAATCATACATGCACTGCTATTCTACACTGGATTAACTGATAATTACGCAGGAATTATGAAAGTGTGTGCACGTGTGTGAGTGTGTGTGTGTGTGTGTGTGTGTGCATGTGTATATAAGGGTTTAATGATGACATTCACAGCACTCGACTCAAAGACATAGAATCCCCCCCCCCCAGTGTGATTGTGGACTGTGTGAATTGTTTTTATTTCAGGTTACAGTTTCTACCAATTTCTAAAAAAAAAACCAAAGACCACAAGTGCCTGCACGCCCCACACCTGTGGAAGGGTGTTGTGTTGTGGGCAATCTGGCGCAAATAGACTGCGTTTGGGAATGCGCTGACGACTACAGGGATCAGCGTGTGGATGCAACGCCGTGGGGAAGATTTATTCGCAGATTACTTACAGGAGGAAACGCACACCGCACAGTCGCTCATTAAGGAATTCTGAAATCCGGCCAGATATGCTGACAGGCTGATTAAATACAAGCAACATCTGCCGGGCTTTCGCTAATGCTACGCGTCACACAAACCTCATAACACGGTGCTGGCACCAGCCCAAAGAATTCAAGCGCTTTCTCTTTCCTCGCATAATATCATAATGCATTTTCCAAGCATAACAGAGAAATGACAGTTGCTATGGGGATGCTTCTGTTTACGTGCAGAACTTTTCACTCAGCAGTGGTCAATCTAAAGGTAGTCGCATTTTTGAATATTATCTTAAAAGAGTAGAGGGTTGTGTGCCAGGGATGCAAACCTTTGTTGAAATTCAGCACTTTGAATCCAAAATCTGTCACATGTACGAGTAGCTAAACGGGGGTTGGTGGTAAGTACATAACATATACATCCTAGCTATGCTCACTAATCAACAATAAATAAATTTCCTCGACTTTTGACAACAATGAAAAAGCACATGCTACTCAACTCTGCAGTCATTGACCAAGAACGGAGGACAAATATTTGAAGTCAATATTTCAAGCTTCATGTAGAAATCTGACCAATGTTACAATATTGCCATTTAATTTCCATCAAGCAAAAGTTAACCAGCCAAGGCCTGAGGTACTGTAGATTGCTAATCCTACATTCAAGAAGAAAAAAAAAACATAGTGAAAAGTGCCAGGGTGGGGGGTCCCTAAGCGGCATTTCACAGGGCAGTTATATTATAAATGGGTAGACAGTGAGCCAGTTTTTGCAATCTTGGAAATGAACAAAAATAAAATGGGCAAAAGCAAGTATTTACTTAAGAACACAAAAAGTTCTCTATTTCTCCCTCTCTCTCTCTCTCTCTCTCTTGCACACACACACACACAGGCACATGCATGCAGGCACGCACACAATAATCTGCATCTCAAACGATGTGTCCAGCCACCTCAGATGGCTCTCTCTTCGTCTGGGGGCAGATGAGTCAGCTCTGTGACCTAATCTCCTCCTGCAGCTCTCACACGGAGCTAAATACTCCCTTCTGCAGGGAAAATGCTCCCCCCCCCCCCCCCCCCCCCCCGCAGGCTGTTCCCTGAGCCAGGGTCATCACAGGTCACTGTGCCGTCATCCTTCAGTGGTTAAACACGTCTGAGATGTCCTGGCACTTCCTACAAACAGCAAGCTATCTGAATTTGAACTTCAGGAACGTGCTCGTTTGGAAATGGCAAGAAGATGTGTGTACAAGAGTGTACTTCATGTCCACGTGTTTTCTTTTTTAAATTATGGTCTTCCAAAACAGCCACGCCCAGGCCCGCTCTCACACCCCTAAACCTACCGTCTCAATACACAGCAAACTGAAACTAATTCTGGGGCAAAAAAGTATTTCCAAAAAAATACAAAAATAATGTTGTTGAAAGGCCCAGATCTGGTGATCGACATCTTTATAAATATCACAATAAATTCCACGTGGGATAAGCAAATATTTAAATACTAAAGCACTCATTTAAGTTGCCCATTGAAGACACACAGTGTGACCCAGGAGTGCAAACGGTAGGTTATCCATTAGCTACCCAGGGAGTGGGTATCATCGGACTCACTCTCTCTCCCGCCCCCTACGGGCAGACACATCCGCCACAGGAGGCCGCGAACCGTTTCCCCGGCCACCTGCGAGAGACGACAGCCGCGCCTCACGCGCGCCGCACCGCCCGCCTCAATGTCGCCGCTCGTTTTCCTCGCGGGAGGGAGAGCGGCGGCGACGTCACGGGGGAAGAACCGAACGCCGGACATCTGGAGAACGCGCTCGATAGCCATTAGCCGCACTTTTCAAACGAGTTGAAATTTTTAAATGCGCGAGAAATGAGATTCATTCATGCGGCAAAGTAATAAGATACACTAAAAAACTAAACGTTATTTTAAACGGAAACAGGGAGGAAACCGGAGTTCCTGGAGGAAACCCATGAGTGTAACCCACGAATGTAATGAACGCATTCAGTCTGAAATGCGGCATGCGCGGTTCCTGTAACTTATTAAAGGAAGCAGCGTGCGTTGGAAAGAAATACCTAAGTGATGATATTTCGTTCCAACACACTGCTTTGTGTTGAGGTGCCTGACAGCCTTAAGTTTCCCAGAGTACTTCAGCTCGAAGGATATGGTCAGCATCGTCTCCATCTTCATCCTCCCCCATTAAAACTTTCACACACCTTAAACAATTACACTTTCACAGCATGTGCAAGAGGCCTCCCGTGATAATAGATTAAAATTGCACATGAAAGACTACAGACATTTTTTATTTTTATCAGTCTCCCAAACGTGATAATGCCCTTGATTAAAAGTTGACAGTTGCACAGAATGCTAGATCTGCGCAATCAGTGCCATTGTTCAGATTTTATTTATTTTTTTTAACCATTTTTACGAACAAGATTTTGTGTGCATGATGAACAGTGGAAGTCTGAAGCCCCGCTTTCTCTCCTGAAGCGCCGATCGCATTCTTCCACGGCTCAAAAGAGCCCGGCGCCCGGAACGACGGCAGGCCCAGGGGAAGCGGGATTATGTCCACGGCCCGGCCAGCGGACTGACGGGAGAGGAGCACCCGAGTCGCGGCTAACGGCCGCCGTCTCGCCCCCGCGTCTCTCGCGCGGCGGTAACTGATTTCCTCTGTGCGACGCGGGCTGACGTCCTGTCCAGGGGAAGCCCGACCTTCGGAGCGCCGGACGCTTAGCGCGGCTAATTCCGCCGCCGTTAGCGAACGCCCTCCCGCGCCGCCGGAGCGCTAATAACGGGCTGTCCGCGCGGGCGGCCAAACGAGGCGGAAAAGACAGCGCCACGCGAAATTGTTCTCTGCGAGCTGAGACGCTTCTTAATTAGCTTCTTTTTTAAAAAAGTACATTCGGACCGACGTGGAAATATAGTCGAAACTGACATAGTCTCAGTCACCACAGATTCACAGGCAATAGCCTCTGTGATATCGCTCAGTTCTTCCACATTGACATTAAATAGAGGATAAAGGACTTTGTCTTTCCTGTCGGGGCGGGTTGGACTTACATCAGTCAGGGTTCCTCAGGCTCCGGCTGTATCAGTGCCCTTTAGCGACTCACCCGCCAGACATCACCGGGTTAGCACTGCTCAACAGTGAGAGATACTCTCACCCGCCAGACATCACCGGGTTAGCACTGCTCAACAGTGAGAGATACTCTCACCCGCCAGACATCACCGGGTTAGCACTGCTCAACAGTGAGAGATACTCTCACCCGCCAGACATCACCGGGTTAGCACTGCTCAACAGTGAGAGATACATCTCACCCGCCAGACGTCACCGGGTTAGCACTGCTCAACAGTGAGAGATACATCTCACCCGCCAGACATCACCGGGTTAGCACTGCTCAACAGTGAGAGATACTCTCACCCGCCAGACATCACCAGGTTAGCACTGCTCAACAGTGAGAGATACTCTCACCCGCCAGACATCACCGGGTTAGCACTGCTCAACAGTGAGAGATACTCTCACCCGCCAGACATCACCGGGTTAGCACTGCTCAACAGTGAGAGATACTCTCACCCGCCAGACATCACCGGGTTAGCACTGCTCAACAGTGAGAGATACATCTCACCCGCCAGACATCACCGGGTTGGCACTGCTCAACAGTGAGAGATACATCTCACCCGCCAGACATCACCGGGTTAGCACTGCTCAACAGTGAGAGATACTCTCACCCGCCAGACATCACCGGGTTAGCACTGCTCAACAGTGAGAGATACTCTCACCCGCCAGACATCACCGGGTTAGCACTGCTCAACAGTGAGAGATACTCTCACCCGCCAGACATCACCGGGTCAGCACTGCTCAACAGTGAGAGATACTCTCACCCGCCAGACATCACCGGGTTAGCACTGCTCAACAGTGAGAGATACTCTCACCCGCCAGACGTCACCGGGTTAGCACTGCTCAACAGTGAGAGAGACATCTCACCCGCCAGACATCACCGGGTTAGCACTGCTCAACAGTGAGAGATACTCTCACCCGCCAGACATCACCGGGTTAGCACTGCTCAACAGTGAGAGATACTCTCACCCGCCAGACATCACCGGGTTAGCACTGCTCAACAGTGAGAGATACTCTCACCCGCCATGGAGATCAGGGTATGAGGCTTAAGACGGAACAAGGTCAGCTGGAGGGGTTTTTTATTATATTTCGGGGTTATTTCTGTTAAATTAGGTGTCAAAAGTATGACAAAGTGTCTTAACACAAAAGAGAGGTGATTTGTCAATCTCAGCATGACAGAGACATCTTGCCATTTTCTTTTAAAAAATGAAAAAAAAAATATATTGAAACTGAATTTCCTCCTTTAATGTACTCAGCAATTCTGAACAGGCAACAGATGAAACTTTCTTGACATGGAATTAGTTTGCCTTTAATTGTGCTTTAATGATGTTCACGGAAAAACAAAGACCAGAAAGTAGTGAGATCAGAATGATAAGTGCCAAAAAAGATTTTAAAAATAAAATAAAAACTCAATTTCCCACTATGCACTTGACTATATCATACTTCCCCATAACTGCTAGATCATGGTCAGCAGATCTGATTCTGCAGCATTGTCAAGAGCCTCCCTAATCACCATCCCCAGCTTCCTGCAGCATGGAATGATGAATCATTACCAGTGATAAACAGTGAGCGGGGTGTTGTTTCCATGGAGACATGGGTGCTAATTGAAAGCCTGCCAGCACTGATATCACCACCTGCTGTCACGAGGCACCAGTTCTGTTGCCAGAAGGGGGGAGTCGCCACCCATGTGTCAAATTAGCTCTCCAGTGCCCGTGTCAGTTATGTAATTACTTACTACTTTTTGTCTGGATGGGAAGTGCTATGGATATTTTACGTTTTAATACATTTTTAAAAATGGCGTTCTAATTGTATAGATTAAACAGCAGACAGCACAAGCAAACATCAGGTGCTCTTCTCCACAGTGCAGCCTGCCTGCTGCTGCTTGCTTCCACTCGACAACTGCAAGGGATACTAAAGAGGAACCAGAAAACCAGGAGGAACTGCACTACCGTTAACAGTCAACAGGGACAGCTGATGTTGCTAGTATTCACACAATTCAAATACAATGGGACAAGCCCCATAAAATTACTTGTGTTAGACAAAAGTGAAATATCCCTTTAAACATGCGTTCAACAACCTAATTAAGAGCCTGTTCATTTCCCTCAGTCCAGAATTTAATCAGTTAAAAATTTTTGTTGCCTCCTCTTATTGTTGTTTACCATATAGCACCATGCAAACGTGGGACTTTTATCTTAGTAGCATACATAGCTATTTCTGACATAATGTGGCTTAAGAGGGTAAATAATCCCTCAAAGCATGAAAAGAACCTAATTAAGAAAAATGAGTGTGTTAAAATTCTGGGACTGCAATTGTGGTTGGAACAGAAAACAGCATACGCAGAGGGTCCCCAGGACCGAGTCTGAATGCCACTGGGCTGAAGCTATGTCTGATTATAATTTTAAAAATGGATAAAGGGTGAACAAGACCATTTCTTCAAGCTTGAACATTCTCTCTCACAAGGACAGATTCTCCCTCATGCATACACACACACAAATACACACACACATTTATGTCATCTTGCCCAGAGATGACACTGCCCAGTGATGACACTTTTGCTGAGCCTAGAACCATTATTTCTGGGCTGACTGGAGTTTAATTTGGAGCATAACAGGTTTTCTGGCACATCAGACAAGTGTAATTAAGTGCCCTTTAGCACTGAGATATCTAGCGTGTCTCTGATGCGGACCCATGAGGCATAATGTCCGCTGATCTCAATCCAAACTGACATGGAAATGAGCACCCCCTACAGAATCAGACCAGGAAAAACAGGCCCTTAAACTTGCGAGCAACCTCCTGGATGCCACGCCACAGCCTGCTGTCACACGTCAATGACCTGTCGCTGTGCTTTGTGGTTCTTTTATCATTCAGGAGACTTGAGACTCCAGCTAACAACACTGATTGGTGGGCTTGGAGCAGTACTTGAAAAAGCTAAACTGTGATTGGCCTGCTTGCTCAAAGAAATAGGCTGTGATTGCCATTCTGTTTGTATGCACAAAGTAGTATGCACTCAGTAGTATGTACAAAGTAGCAGCTACTACGTAGTATGTACTAAGAAGCATTTCCTACGTAGTATGTTCTCAGTAGTATGCACTATGTAGTAAGTACTAAGTAGTGTGTGCTATGTAGTATGTACTAGGTAGTATGTACCAAGTAGTGTGTGCTATGTAGTGTGTGCTAAGTAATAGGCCAGCACTGTAGAAAAAGAAATGTACTTTAAATTATCACATTCTGTTCAGATTGTTTGATGAATAAACACAGGCCAAGTGTTATAATGGCCACTGAAATAATTTAGGAAACATTGGGGTAGCTTTGTATTGGAATAGAGCTTGTTTAATTTGTGTGAGCCTCTAGTGTTAAAGGAAACTCTCGGCTCGCTGTCTCACCGCTGTTGCGTTTCTAATTGAGAAACTTGGTGCTGACATCCGAGCAAATCCCAATAAAGGGATGGGAAAATGGATCCAAATCCAAATAATACTGCTCAAATTCGGAAGGAGAAAATATTCAGAGAGAATGCATTATGCGAATATGGTATTTGTATATGGCACCATCCCTAATGTACAGTGTGCTTGCACTGTTCGTATGAATCCCTCGCCGTTTCTTATCTTTTTAATTCAGTGTAGGCTGGGCAGTGAAACCTAAAACAGACAGCTGGACAGCAATCATATTCTTTTAGTGGTGGTCTCTGCTAAATAGCTGGCCGGCTGCTCTAAGTGGATAGTGTTGGTCAGCTAATACAGGCAGTGACTGATGAGAATGGCCTCCTCCCCCCAATCTCTCCCTCTCTCCTCTCTCTCTCTGTGTGGAGTGTAATTAGAGCAGCCTTTTGTGTGCAGAGGACTGGGGTTATTGTGGCAGTTGCACGCTTCCCTCTAATCGCTACTCACAGGCAGACACTGCACAGTTCTGTTGTGGTTTTGGAGAGGGGAGCGGTAGCCTCCGCACAGAATGACCTTTACACTCACTGCGTTAAAGTACCACAGCTTTCTGTCCACATTCACTCACTGAATGCTCCTTAAAGTGTTGCTCTGTCTTTACTCACTTCACACAGTCAAAATATGTCTACTTTCTTCTAAGGAAACAGAATATATTGGAAATAAAAAAATAAAAACACCGTCAAGATACTAGCCCACTTCAAAATATATGGACAAAAAATCTAATTAATGGCACTGTCAGATTTTAAAATAAATATTTATAACACATATACTGCTAATATTTTTAAAGTTAAAATTTCCAAAGAAGCCCAATTCGTGTATGGTATATAGCAGTATATTCCATTTCTTTAAGGTTTAGAGCTCCAGGTATAACTGTTGTGCCTCGTTCCAAAGAATCCTGATTGACTGTGAGCGCTGGATGCCTGGAGAGAGGAGAAATACAGCGGAGGTTCAGAGTTAGCACTGGCGCTTAAATTCCCCCAGGACTGCGGTTGCCCGCCCTTTCTGCGGTTTTCTCGCTTCGACCAAGCAGACACATCATGATTTGGTGGTTAGCTAATATTCACCGCTGCAGTCAGAGGTGCCCATTATTTATAATCAGCTCTGTGACTGAGCCAAGCACATTGTCTCATAAAATACCATCTCCTTATTATTATATTTATTACTAGATCATAATCAGGTTGGCAATCAATTTATTGTTTATTGTTCATATTTTGAATGAACGCAACACATAAAATGTATTCCCACTGCATAAGAATGTGGGTTAGACTGTACTGTGCCTGGTCACATTTGAGGTCATGTTGCATTTTATCACACGAGCGAGCATCAAGATTTCATTCGCGCCGGAACTGACATCGTTTCCTTTTTTTAATCGAAGTGCTTTGACTTGCAGAATGGTGACTGCCGGTGAAGGGAATTAAACGGCGGAGTGGGACGGGAGGTTTCCACGGCGACGTCTGTGGTTCTGCGCAGATGTTGAAAATGAAACGGCGACGTCAACCGCGGTGAGCTGGCCGCACGAAGAGACCATTAAACGACGCACAACATCGGTCAGGGACATTGTGGAGTCCGTTTCTGAACCACGGAGCGATGTCAAAATCTAAAGTTGTTTGATAGCCTGACGTCGCGTTAGGCTGCAGGTTGACTTCACGTTAGCCTACTAAAGCAGGTGAACAGGTACTGCCTGGGTTTTCACATTTTTAACACACAAAGTATCCTCAGACTGCAGTGTTTCCATCTGTCTTTTTACATTAAGTATATTTTGTTCCCTAGCTACCTCATGTTAATGGCTCCACAGAAAGTCAGGATATAACTGATAATTATAAGGGACATGTTTCTTGTATTTAATTTAAAAAATGATCATCACATACAATGTACTCTTTTTAAAGTGTCCCTGACAGTGCATGCAGTAGAGAACAATGACATTAACATTGCATAATTTCATCAGGCTTTTCTTTGAAGCTGCTCTAGTTCATTAAGTGCTTAGATTCATATGCAGCATGTGGCTAACAATTGGCCAAGATTCCCCTTTGTTATACAAATGTTTAAAGTTATAAGAAAAGGTGTACAGTCTTTTGTTATTTGTTCATAACTGCATGAACAATGTTTTTTACTGCCAATGTTCATATGCTAAAACACACCCCAGTGAACAAGATTTGTGTTGAAGCTTTTCCATAGCTTTAAACAATCAACTTGCCATATATAGCCTGTTTACTACCTGAAACAGTCGAAAACTAAAAAAAAATAAGAATAAAAATAAAAAGGCTCATTAGTATCAAATGATACAAGTTCTGGTTTTGGCAGAAACAGCTGAATAAATTCAAGCCATTTATACATTGTGTGTTTGAAGCTGAAACAAAAAGCGGTCTAGAGATCAAAAGCTGCATTTCTCAGCTCTCGTTCGGCTGGGCATGACGACTTTCCTTAGGCCTAAATTTTTGCACTTAATAAATGGATGTTAATAAATGTAATAAGAGTTTCAGAGCCAGACAGCTTATTTAAATACATCACGGTCTAGGAGAGCATAGCAAATCAGAACTGTAATTTATATTAACTGCACAAAAGTATGAACTGAGAAGGCCACAAATGACGATGATGATGATGATGATGATGATGATGAAATGATCCACCCATTTCATTTTAGGAACAACATTTTGATACCAATTTTTCCATTATTCCTTAATTTGGAATTCCTGATCACAAGCGCAAAAGCTTGCCCAATCGGCACAGAGTAAACGTGCAAGGGTGAGTCCACGAGGCCAGTGCTTTAGGGGCCCGCACACGTGCAGTTCCGTAGCACACCGTAGACACGCCACTGTCCAGAGGGCTGGCTTTGTCTGAACTCGACAAAGCTACACCGAGCTATTTCACCATTCCAAACAAGGAAGGCAGAAGCAAGCAGGGCATAAAGATGTGTTCATCAAAATAAGTTGAAAGCTGCAATTGTGCAGTGAAAGCGGACATCCAATCAGAAGGAGCGGCAGTGGGAGGAGTGGGCGGAGCCACAGGACAGAGAGAGAGAGAGAGGCTCATAAATGCACCCTAACCTTAACCTTAATTGCAACTGCAGGAAGGAGACTTCACTGCACGCTCTATTATAAGCAACCTTTCAGAGGCCCAATTACAGTTATTAAGAATATTCAACACCCACTTTGATGCTCCAACAGGTAACCTTCCCAAACAGCTCCTTCCAACTTCCCTTTCAAAAGATCTTGGAGAAAGTAGGTGCAGAAGCAAAATCCTCCCACACACCTGACGTATTATAAAAGCCCTTTAGATTTTTCAAATGCTCCTGCAGATCCCTGAAAATTTTCCACAAAACATGTAATTAACAAAAATGTTGCATTTCAGAAGAATTTTGTTCTCAGTATTCGCAAAAAATATATTCCTTGTAAAACTGTCTGAAATTAGCAGGGATGGTCTCTCAGTTTCTCTGCTACCCACAATGCTTTGCTATTTCCTTGTTCGGCAATAGATGAGTCCTCTGAGCTCCACCTTACCCCCCCAAGCCCACTGTCCTGATGCCTAATCTACAAGGGAACTAGTGTCGGTGTGTGGAGCCAATTAGTTAATTGATTCAGGGTAATTGGTAGAAACAGAAGCTTGGCAGGAAATCCAGAAACAGATATGGCTCTCCAGGGACCGGGCTCCCCTCACCTGCTTTATCCAGGGTAAAACTGTTCAGTGTTAACTCAGACTGATGAGCATCCAAACATATTTATCAAAGTCAAATGTATTTTTAATAGACTTTATGTAAAACCACCACAAATTTGCAGTGTCGTACTTGTAGTTTTTGCAGTAATCACTCATATTCCAGAAAGACTAAGACTCAAAAGCTGCCCGCACAGAGACTAAAACATATGCGTATTTCCCTGATCTAGGTCACGTTAAACAGTTCACATAAAGTTCACATTAAAATACATCCAAAACAACCGTGCACATTCAATTTGTTTTATTGACATAAAGAGCCTATAGCGTCAATGCAATGCTATTTATACCTAACTGGAGAAGATAAACTGTTTGAGGTTGTGCTAGCACTGCCCTGATCGTCTCTCTAAAAGCACTCCTCTGTGAGATGGGATCAATGGTCTTCCACCATTCATGCTTTCGCCTGCGGTCGCCATGACAACGATTGTTATGCTCGAGACTCTGAAATCAGCTGGAGGCAGAAATGACAGGGCACACCAGTGCATTTCAGCCTCTCTGGATAAACATAAAATACTGGATAAACAAAACACCAGGGTAATGAACTGCATTAGGACAACTCTATTTTATGTGCAAGTTCAGTTTTCAGAATGAGTTCAGGATAGCTGATAACCAAAAACTACAACAGGTTCTATTCATTGTATCAAACTTCTTTTGTAGATGTTGAGTAGCTTGACACTGGATATACCACCTACCATATTTACCATGTCAGTAGTTCGGTTCAGTCACGTCTTAGGGGGTCACGGGAAAATAGTCCAGTTTCCCCACTTTGACTTACAAGTGATTTGACTAAATGATTTCAAATGCAACTATAAGAAATAAAGACTGATTGATTGATTTTTCAGTAATAGCACAATGCAATTATGTAATCATGTAGCTTTTCCCCTGAAAGCGGAATGGCTCTGCATCGTCCTGCTGCAAGCGGTCCCGGGTCTGTGAGATTAAGCACAGTGGTATTGTATTGTGCCAGTGGTGCCCCAACTGCCAAAAATGTACAGTTTTTAACCACGGCTCAAATTTCACATGTGCAGCTAGGGCATCACGCTGTGCAGCCTTCACGGCTACAGGCTGGCGTCATGGAAACCAGCCTTGAAACGCCGAAACCTAAGACGCGCAAACAGACCATTTCAGAGTTCTGTCTGTAGACCGTGTCAAAAGCCAAGCGGGCAACTTTTAATCAGCAGGTAACCCAGGAGATTTCTGATACCCCCAGGTGTCTATATTTCATTCTCACCTGTTACCATCAGGAAGTGAACGGCAACCAATCACATGAATGCAAACCACTGCCTGAAATAAACGGGAGCTTATAAAATGGTGAAAATCACCCAAATGGTCAGCAGTCAGAGATGCTCATTGGATCTCATGAAAAAGATCGCTAATGGATTTTAATGAGCCAGGAGGGGAAAGATCATCCATTTTGTCTGCATCTCCACAGACAAATCTGATCAACCTGAAGACCGAGCTTCGTCCGAGCTCTGGGCCCGTCTTTGCCAGTTTTTCCGACAGTGATGGGAGGGCTTTCTCTGCCAGTATTTGAGTTTGGAAGAAGTAATCAGGTGCCTGGGATGCGTCGCGCCTTCTCTTTATTCATGCCGGTGCTTCACCAGGCCTTTGGGGTGTCGAGTGCATTCTGCCGGATGACAGCGTTCATTAATGCGGACAGCGAGGTGGTGGGGGGGGGGGGGGGACTCACTAACCTGCACCTGAGAACACTGCCGCCGTTCACCCAACTTCAGAGCAGGGGAGGGGAGGAGAGGAGAGAGAGAGTAAAGCTGATGAAAAGAGAGGAGAGGTGGAAAGAAGACAGAGCTTGAACAGAGGAGCCTGAACAGAAGAAAGGATGACAGGAGAGATAATAAAAGGAAAAGGGCAGATGAGAGAGAGAGGGAGGAGCGAAAAAAACAGTGCTTCCAGTATGTATACTACTCAAACACATCAGACACCTGCCATGCATGTGCACTTGGTCCTTAACTTTGAACAATTCATTTTTTAAACAGTACTCCAGTCACTTAAAAATGAAAATACTGTACAACTGGCAAGGACCGAAAAGCCACAGAATTGCCAGCAACACTGTAGATTAAGGTGTAAAATTCATAATCCTGTATGTATATATTTTAAAGGTACCTAGTTCATTATGATGTGTTAGTACATTTTCAAACATTAAAGAGAGCCAGATTGAATACTTAACTGGGATACAGCCTACGGTCCGTAATGACCACAGGGAGTTACAACCTTGGTTTAATGTGTCACCTGAAAGACAGGTGTGTGCATGTATAATATTATATAATTACAGAAGTGGTACTGTCCCTTTAGGAACTCTTTAAGGGCACTGATGGAGTGGTTCCCTCCAATGTAATTGCAGTGCTTGCATTTTACCACAAGATGGTGGAAAGATGCTAATTAAGGGATCTGCAGTAATAGCCACAGCTTTTGATTGGTCAGGGCGATTTTTATCATGCAATATTTTCACAGAATTTCACTGATTTTGATGAAGCTCACTACAGCGCAAAAGATAAAAAGAAAATCCCAGCACTCGTTTGAACACTTGCTTGTTTTTTCACATCAATGATGTTAACTTCCCTCCGAGTTTTTAGAAACCCAATCGATGCGGAGACCACGTCTCTCCAGCAACCAAAATAATTGCCGGGCCAAAACGTGGGAGGAATTTAGAATCCCTGCAACCTCAGCACTCCAACGCTTCTTTTGATGTCTGGTTTGGTTGTTTGAGTGGGTGGAAGGATAAGCAGTGTTGGGATGCTTGTAGCTAGTGGAAAGCATGAAAGTATTCAGTTATGGGTGATTTGAAAGAAAAACATTGTTGCCTAGTTTTCTTTTTAAAAACCAAAAAAAAAAAAAACTTAACTACATTACTTTAAAATAAGACATCTTCTGTTTTAGTGGTAGTGTGCTGTGAAGTTTATGGTCAATCGCATTTCTATGTGTACCTGACTGAACTCCATGGAGCAAGACCAGCACTACCTACCACCCCAACATTGTCACTCCAAGCTACAAATGTCACTCCACAATGCTTTCTGCTTCCTATACAGATAAGTCTGTTTTCAGTATGAGCTTTTCTCCAGTCCATCCCATTCATAAACAACATGGCAACATGGCAGCCGTATGTATCCAACACACGGCTGCTCAATGTACAGCAAGCTCAATTTCCGTAAATGTGTGTGTTTCTATGCAAGTCACATCGCTTTAGTTTCATCTCTGTCATATTGATAGCCACGTTTCTGGCCATAATTGACGCCCCTACTTTTATGGTTATTGAGCCGTGGGGGAAAGATCATCTCAGTGGGGCAATAAAGTGAAATATGAACAGCTTAATCTTAATCTTAATCTTGCCAGAAAATGAAGAGCACTCAGGTAATGTGATTTCTCTCCCTCCCTGTTCCTCCTTCTAATCTGGTATAAATGGAAAGATGAAGCCAGTGAGAGGGTTTAGGCCCAGCTGGGGCCCCAGAGCTAGAGCATGCTAACTTTGTAACGTCAGGCTTGATTGCCTCTGAAGACCGTAATGCTCATATCTGAAAACAAAATGAAGGAGTGTTTCCGTGGATTTATCTGCAGAGGGGGTGGGAAACTCGATTTGGGGGGACCTCCGCCTGGCTGAGCTAAGAGCCCTGATTTAATTAAAACAAGACGAGCTGAAAGGAGAAAGAGATAAGATATGACCTTTGACCTCTCAGGAAATTTGACGAGGATTGCAAGACTGCCATATGCATTATACATAGCGAGCAGCTGATTTTTGCCTGCTAGTTGTCAGTTATTTGTCACATACAATGTCACAATGGTATAGTGGATGTGTTTGTGCCCGTGTGCATTTCTTTCTGAACATCTTTGCCCTACACAGTATCCCCAGTGGCTTAGAGACCTATTGCAGGTATGTTGAAAGAATGGGCTAGACTCAACAGCTTCACATACATGGTTTGTCCCTAGTGTAGGTGTTTATCTAGGTTTTAACCCCTTCACGAAAGCCCCCAAGTGTCCAGGACGCCGGTGACCTAAGATTGCTCAACTCAGATATCCAGTGCCCCTGCAACTAAACTATGGGTGGAAACAATAGGGTCTTAAGGCACTGTTCCACTGTGTGGATAGGCCCCACAATCTGGTGTCTGTCCAAGCACTGTTGGGCCCCACAATGTGTTTAAGGCACTGTTTCACTGTGAATGTAATTGTGTGTCCACTCCATATTATTGAGGAGGGATATTGTCACATGAGGTGAATTCATACTGTTATGGTCACTTTAGGAAGACATCTTGCTCCCAGTGTTGAATTTTGCATCAGGAAGAAATGTTTTGACTAATTCTAATGGCAGCAGATTTATTGGAGTTGAAACAGCATATCAGGGAGCATAATGAGGTAGGCACTTCAGCAGTGCTCATCTGAAATGGCAGGCTAACACAGTCAGCTCACAGATGATTGGCACCCTTGGTAAAGATGAGCAAAAAAGGAATCGTTCAGTATGTAGATTGGAACTGGATGTTATGATCAGACGAGATCAAAATGGATCTTTTTGGCCAAGCACCTCAGCGCTGGGTTTTGTAACGGGTGCTTATATGTTGAAAAGAAGGGCATACTGCTAAAAGATGGGGATGGATCTTTGAATGTTACGGTGTTGTATTACTGGTCCTGGGTCTCATGCATGGAATGGAATCATAATCTCCAGCGAGTCCAAAGACATTTTGGTCAGAAACCTGGTTCTCTCTGCCAGGAACGTCATAGCCACAAATGGATTTTTCAGCCAGACAATGATCTTAAGCATACCTTAAAACTATCAGACAGGGTTAACTGACCACAAAGCTTTTTTACCTTGACCTTTATCAAGAAATATTAAAGGCGACTATAACTGCACTGAATGCCAGCAAGCTGTGCAGTTCACTCAACACTCCTCCTGTTCCAAATTCACCAGGCATGATAGCAACAGTGAAAGAGAATCTATTTTCTCATTCTGAAAGAAACAACAATTTTCATAAACATGCGAGCAAGGCATACATCCTGCACTTTACTGCATGACAAAGGTTTTTTTTCTCTAATTTGTTGATTGTGAGACTTTTTTCCCCTCAGACTGTCCTTCTTGACCTCCTTCCCATATAATATAATAATATTAAATTATTATTTACTAGTTCATACCGGTCAAGCGGAAGAATAAATGCATTAATGGTGGGTAATGCAGTTCTTGGCAAACTATTCGGCATTTATTATATTAGAGAGAGGAGGAGATTGAAACATAAAATAGAAGTGATTAGAAATGAGTGAGATTAGCTCTGCAGCAACTCATCATTGCACTCTCAGTAGAACTCATTCCCAATTCACTGTTTTACATTCAGCATCTAAAATAATCCACAGTGACCTTGCGTTCTCTCCTTTTTGAATACACATTTATATTTTACTTACTCCCCTTCCTTTGAATAATAAGTGTCCACCCAATGGACATGACTTCAAGTGCACAATGGAGGCTCGGAACAGAGCGTCTCTGTCTTTCGTTCTTCCTGTTTCGTGCTCAAAGCCGGCTCCTCCAATTTCAGGTAGCTGGTGTCTCATTCGTTTAAGGCACCACGCTGTGGTGGATGGATGAGTCCCACGGTTTTGGATCAAATCCAGACCGCGCCAGCGCCGACCGTGGCCGGTAGCTCCATGGGGTGATATGTAATTGGTGACTGCGTCTCCCAGGGTACGGGAGGGCCCAGTCGGTTAGGGGTCCGCGTTTCATCTAGCGCACCCCGCTGGTCGACCGGGTGCACGTGGACCGCATATGAAAAGGTCTTCGTCGGGCTCTGCTCAATGTGAGCTTAGCTGTAGCCTCCGATGTGAACCTTACTGGTAACCCCACCTACCTCAGAAGAGAACCATGAACACCTACGCTAACCTGAATTGGCGGTGGGGTTCACGCGTGAACACAGCAGCGGTCGCACAATCAGGTGAATGCACTTCTCCAGAGCCACCCGTAATGTGGGAGAAGGTAAGCGCGCTCGCCTGATTTAAGCAAGCAGAATGTAATCACGTTAAGCGCTCGCTGCGAGATCACTGCCCAGAGAACGCGCCTGCGGTGTTCGGTCGTCACCCATTCTACCGCTCCCGCCTTCTGAGTCACTGACCCGGCAAACCAGCACTTAGCCCATTAAACTGCTTTTCTCCAGCAATCAGGAGCAATTAAAATAAGTCTCGCTGGCTCCCCAGGGTGGCTGGTAACAGCGACAGATTTCTACCTGTGCAAAGTGAACACAATAAACACAATGCACTTTGCCTTCCATCCAAACTACCTGACCATGTTAGTTAGAATGGAATAGAATCCAATGCACACCCACTGTACCTTGCACATCTGCAATCACTGCACTTTACATTACATCTGTAGGCAGAGTTATTAGAAATGAGAAAACACATCCTATGCACTACAATAAAATGACCACATGTCTGTATATATGAAACACCTTAATGTGTAAAGGCAAATAAATAAATGAAATATGAACAGCATGTTTAAACCCCCCCCCCCCCCCCCCCCCCCCCCCCCCCCCACCATTCTGTTCCAGAATTCTGGGAAGATTCTGGCACTAATGGTACAAAGGCTGTATTACAAGGGAAATTAAATACAACTGCACAAGAGTAAATGATCACAGTGGGGTGGGAAATTGTCACTGTCTTGCCTGTAGTACTGTGCGTGACCTCTAGGGTGCAGAATAGCCACTGGCCTGCAGGTTGGTGTATCGCAGGAGTGCACATGCTTCAGCTGCAGTGTTCCTGGTGTGCAGGTGCGGGCTGCACAGGGACAGATATCATGACATCACAAAGAGGAGCAGTTAGGGAAGAATCTGGGTACCAATGCGACAGGAATGAAAACTCCCTGCACTGATGTCCACTGCATTATTCATTAAACGAAAGCTGAGAAGAAGCTTTTAAAGTCATGTTGAATATTTCAGAAATAAACGCTGGTGTCAAAGCAGGCCCTTCTCGGGGTCATGTAAAATTGACTAATTTTGCAATTGAAATGCTCAATTCTTTGCGTAAAATTGCCTAAAAGATTAAAATTGTCCAACATAAAGATCTAGGTTCCACGGAGACTGATACTGTTTATTTCACATTCAGACAGCAGTAATATTTAAGCATTTAACTTTTGATAATATTTGATATTTGTTAGGATTCCGAACATAATAAATGTGCACTAGAGAAGAATTGAACTTGAACTCGCACTAGCAAATCAAAAGTGTAACTGTGTCCATAAATTAGCACTAATCAATGCCACGCCTTATTAATTGCCCTGCCAGCCCTGAACACCACCTATGATTGCTAATGCTGCTTCACCTCTCCCAGGGATTTCCTGTAACAGATCTCCATTTCAGTGGGAGTCCCACGGTTAAATAAAATAAGTAAAAATAAAGAATTTGCTCTTTGCCACCCAGTATGTGATCGAAATCTGACATTTGCACAGAAGCGTCTCACGTTTCGCTCCCTTATTACCGAGTAAATCTCCGCCAGTGCGGCGCGGTGACTCTTCTCATGAGCAAGCAGTTTGAAAGTCTCTGTCTGCGTGCGGCAATAACTCCGCGAGAGCGTTTATACAGCGGCTGCGCATAAACGAGGCCGTATCTCATCTCCGTACTTGGCTTTGAGTTTCCAAAGCGTACCCGGCTGAGGCTCAGAGATCGCTCCGGTTATTACCGATGAAATTCGCGGAGAGACGCAGTTAACCTTGAGGGGTGTGATGGCGATAAAATGAACTCATCTCAAATGTAGGCGACCAGATGCCAGCCGTCTCCGGGGGAAAACAGGGCCAGTGCGAAATTCTGTCCGACCGCTACAAAAACTGCGCTCGCTGCTGAAGCACTTATGAGACGGATTAACACAGAAACAGGAGGAAATCCGCTGAAGGTAAATTGTACAATGATAGCAGGAGTTGTCAATGCATGAAAGCTGTTGTCAACACGACCTGAGCTCAATGGGGATTAGCGACTTTGGGATGTTATTAGCATTTTTGGGATGTAATTAGTACTGATTGGATGTGACTAAATTTTGTGTCTTAGCACCTTTGTGATGTGCTTAGCGCACACACTTGGTCTGAATATCCTAGTAAAAACCCTGAATCCGTCCAAAAGAAGCAATTATAATGTTTTCATTTTAAATCTGCTTTAAGTCTTTTGTCCTGCCCCCTCACATTACTTCAGGGCTGTAACCATTATTGGATTTCTGGAGAACCAACTACTGCTCTTAACTATTTAATTAGCAAAAATGTTGTGCAGAGTGCAGAGTGTGGGAGGGGAAAATAGAAACTCAGATAATCATCTATTTAAACACATCTAAGGACAATTCATGATATAAACCCATATTTCTTTGCCACAGCAGGGTGTAGTAAGGTGATCGTGTGGGTTAAAGCTACCCAGCATGCCCCAGGTATTATATTGCTGTGGTACCCCTGGGCAAGGTTCTGCTCTGATAAACACCAAACAGAAGTGGAACATTTGATTAAATTGTTTTTTGACGTAACCCCCCACCCCCCACCCCCTACCCCACTGTGGAAAGATGCCACAACAGTGCCAAGTAGGTCAGTATGTTAAAAGATACACCACTCCCAGATGCTTTCCATGATTTCACACGATAGCCTGTGTGCCAGAAACCTAGCATAACAAAATTCATCATAATAAAACACAGTTCTGAAGACAAATGCCCAAATGAAACATCAACACACCACAGCAATCAGGAGATCAGTTATGGATTTTACAAGAACCTCCAAGGGGAGGCTGCAGCTGGTGAAACAACAGGTGTGGAATTATGTAAATATTAAATATGCCAGTTTGGAAAAAAAACACTGCAGTTTCCCGATGGACCAGACAAGTCTTTTTGCTAAGTGAGATGCTGCGGAAAACCTTGCTGACTTTAATCCTTCTAAACAACACTCCCTCTGCCTCGAATCAGAGTCTGCCTGAGATTTGCTGGCAGGATTTGCATCTGGACCACAAAGCACATCACTGCACCAAGGACTGCTGCTTTAGAAGGCTACTCCACTTCAATCAGTACTAGTTCTGTACTTCAATCAGCACAAGAGCCAAGCCTCACAAATGTGTTCATTTTTTTACTTTACAAATAGTTTGATGGTCTTCACAATCATCAAAAAGAATGGGAAAAAATGTGCTTTGGATTGGGTGAAAAGTATTGCTTGCATTTACTTGAAAAAGAAAATGACTAATGCTGGAAAAATCCTGTCCTGAGCACATCTATACTCTGTTTTATCAAAAACCTCAGACAAAATTCTGCTACACCTCGCCTTTGTGTTTCTGACTTTGGCCCAGCCTTCACTACACACACACACACACACACACACACACACACACACCAGCTGTGCTCTCAGGTCCAACCCACCAATGCAAAGTCTTTGGCCGATTCAGGAAAGTCCGGAAGTGCACACACGCTCCCGCAAAATCCTGCCAGCTGCACACTTCCGGAATTTTTGACCTCTCTGTGATTAAAGCTGCCATTTGATAAATGATTCCATTTTAAAAGTGTAGGAAAATGAGCACCCCGAGCACATCACCCAATCAGAAAATGAAAACGTCAATTGTCTGAGAGATAACCGAACTGATTATGAAGTCCCTAAATGATTGTGGCGTATTTACTCTTCGCAGCATGCGTGACTATTTCTGACACGACGTGGCCTCGGAGGGCAAACCGTCACAAGTGTCTAATTCAGAACAATTATCAGCTTGCTAGAGCAGAGGATCTGCGTTTGCAAATGGAGCCATAACCCTACGCGGTAGCTCCAGGATACTGGGAAGCCTTTTGTATCTCACCGCGAGTCTTTCACCGCGATGAAGAAACCACGTCTTCCCCTGAATAATTTAATGATTGGGTAAAAACTTTTATTACTTTTACTGTGACAGCACCTGGACTCCTGAAAGCTGCATTGGCGGCGTTTTTTAGACGGGCAGGCTCGCAGACGGAACACGAGCAGCCGGGTTTTTACGGAGCGTCGAGCGGGCGAGCGGCGGCCTCCTCTCTCGCTCCGCACCGCTCAGGAACGTTTGGCGGACGGGTGCGTGAGCGTGAGGCCTTCAGAGGTGGCCCTGTCTCGCCCAGCCCAGCGTGGTGATCCACATTAAGTGCAGTACCCCCCTGAGCCCCCACCCCCACCCCCACCCAGAGCCCCCATCCAGGCATGACTGCCATGCTCCAGTTCCTCGCTTTCTGAGGCACTGTGGGAGATGACGGCTCGGACCTAATCGCCCGTCTCTCACGCAGGGCCTGCACGACTAGCGAGAAGCGCAGTGTTCATGAATCAATGAATGAACCAATTCATTTATGTATTCATTCATTCATTCATTCATTCATTAACACCGCGCTTCTCGCCAGTCGCGCTAGCCGCCATTTCATTTTATCATGAAATATTAATATGGGCCGCTATTAATATTTCACTCCGCTGAGCCTGGGGGGTCAGATGGGGGCGGGGTGAGGGGCGGAGGGGAGAGCAGGGGTTCAGGGCCCGACGGCGCCAGGGAGCAGCGAACGCGGGTAACGCCCTGCCCCCGTCGCAGCCGCGCAGTACAGACATGAGGGACGGAACACACTGCTCATCCTCACCAGCGCCACCCACCCCAGCCTCGAGGGTAGGAAGAGGCAATTGCAGAGAGAGAGATTTGCTCGAAGGGAGGCATGTGGATCTCTATCACGTGGGTGCTTACCCGTCAAATGCTAACACCATCTTGAAAGTTAAATTTCAGCCAGCTAGCCGATCATTTATTTAGACACAACAGATAATTTTTTTTAGAACTACATATGCAGTGTACTTTTGCACATTGTTTACCTTTTAAGTATGTGGATGCCGTGTGGGGCAGCAGTTTGGGGACTGGACTCTGACCGTGCTGGCTGAGATCCACTGTGCACATTCTCAGCTGTAAGCTCTGGAACAGCAGCCACCTATTAGAACTGCGGTGCTTTAATTGAGAGAGAGAGAGAGAGAGAAAGAGAGAGACCAAATGAAAAACATGAGAGACAGAGCAATGAGAGAAAGAAAAAAGGCTGAAAGAGAACAATTATTTATGAGAGAGGGATAGTCAGATAAAGACAGAAGTGAAACAAAGAGAGAGAAAGCGAAAAGGCGTGAGACGGAGAGAAAAGGAAATGAGAGAGAAATAGAGAGAGAGGAAAAGCATGAGGGAGGGGGGATAGGGGTGAAAAAAGAGAAAGAGCGAGAGATGATATCGGTCCATAACAGCTCCCTCCACCAGCATTACGCCTCATTTCCTCCCCTTAAGGCCGTGACGGGCCGGGCTTAATGAACACGGATTACAGGCCATAAACAAGGCCAGGCGTCGCCCGGGAGACGGAGACGGAGAAAATGAGACGTGGGATAAGAAGGGCCCGAGTTATCTAAAGAGACTGCAAAGCGCGGCGTCTCACCAAGCCCCGGTCCGGACCGCTCGACCGCTCTCCCGTCTCGAGTTCAAACCCCCCCCAAGCCCGCCACACAGGGCGAAGGAGCGGGGAAAGCGTTCTGCGGCTCCCTCCTGACTCCGGGGAGGAACCGACGTGCGTTTCATCACCGCGAGATTAAAAAGAAAATGTCTGTCAAACAGCCAGCAACTGATACGCGCAAAGACAGAAAACGCCCGAGACATCAAAGCGCAGACGATCCAGCCAAACGGCCGTCTGACGCCAGACACGGGGACCTCGAAAAGATCATCCACATTACGGCAGGCCTTTACAACAAAAATCTTGGCACTTGCTCTAAATTGGATTTTAATAGAGAAAGAGGAGCTTTTATCCCAAATCTTTTTTTTTTTAATTATTTGCTTGGGAACATGAATTTGCATACTCTTGCTACTGTTCGATTTCAGGACTAAAAAATAATTAATTAATAATAATAAAATAACTAGTGCGACAGTCAGAAAAACCATGTAACAACATGACAAACTAGCTAGCTCATTAATTCTCAATTATCACCTAAATCAGAAAACAACACAGGTAGGGGGCTTCGTTGCATTTTAAATTAGTACTTAAGGTCAATGAAAAATGGGTTTCATTTTCTACTGGTAGCTATAGTCAACCATGTACAGTAAGTGTCCTTTCAAAACCATTTTAAGCTTAAATGAATATAAGGAATTGCTTTAGTTTGGCCCATGTGTTCTTGGCTCATCTTTTTTTCTCTTTATTTCTCTGTTCAAATTTATTTAAATATGAAATACAGCATATACGGACTGCACATTTTAATACACATCATTCTGTAATAATGACATATGTGTTTTTGTTTTTGGTTGTTTGTTGGAGAAGAGGCAACAAGAAACGTGATGCAATACATATCAATAAAAGGTCAGTAAGAGTGGTTACCGTAGTCTACAGTTGTAGTATGGTACTGATGACCGAAAATGAAAAATCCACCTGAAACTTGAACTTCCGATTATTCATCTTTCATCCTTTCTGAGAGACTGGGAGATTTTAGATACCCACAGTGAAGAACATCAGTCCAATTAGCATCTCCCATGCTGTCTCCACAGTGGAAAAACATCAGCATCTATCAAATAGACACAACGGACTGACAACAAGCTAATTAACATTGGGAGGCCTGAAATTGCCAAGGTGTGATTTCTGTTCTCCTTGCCATTATCACCACGTCAATGCTCATTTTGACAGATGATATCCATGTGAAGGATTGAAACGGCTGGAGTTTCTTATACACTGTGAAGACGACAAACTACGGGTGAGGAGGGTCACCTATTGAACGTAATTTATTTTTGTTCTTGCTGGCAGGTCTTCGATTGCCAATAACACAATCAGAGACCTTCCAGCAAGGGCGTGTAAAAATAAAAAGATTAAAAAACGCTGTGGCAGTGCAGTGACTGACAAGTGATTTCAAGGCAAGGATGGTCGCTTTGACCTGGCCTTTGCCCTGTGTGGGTCCATATGTGAAAGTGATAAACAAATCTATTCAAAATTAGCCCTTGAAGCAAGTGTGCTACAATTTGGGAGCTGAAAAAAGTAGGAACAATCACACTCCACTTTTCCTTTCAGACTTGTCTGAATGCATTCAGTCTGAATGAATGTGTTTCTGCAGAACTAACCCCAAATTACCATTTCAAACACTGATCTAGTGTGTGATTTTTTTCAAACATCCCTTGAAATGGGAAATACAGCAATAACCTATGCTATGACAAAAATACGGTATTCATCTACCATAGAATGGTCTGTTACCTTTCCACAGCAATGGAAAATGTCTTTAAGGCAAGGCGGCTTTTAAATGAGATCTATTCAGCCAGCTGGGTTTCTTTCCGTTGGCCAAATGGTCCTTTTCTACTGTTACAGTAGCCAAACCCTCACAATTACCAAAGTTACAGTTGAGCAGGGGTAAAACAGTGTTTAGATGCTAAAATGCATGTCATTCTGGAAGGCGTGATTACAGGTTTTGGAATGGTAAATGCCCATTTCCACGGCGCATTGCCCACCACCGGTAAAATGCGTCATGAGTGACACGCAGGGGTCATCCTCAAGGGCGGTATAAAAAGCAGCACACACAGCGGAGAAGTCCTAAGCTGGGGGCTTCGGGAGCCTGGCAGGGGTGAGCAAGCGAGCCAGGCGGGGGTGCCTGTGGGGTCCTGTCAAAGCCTGATAGGCGCCTTAAGAGAAAGCCTGCTGGAAAATACTGCCAGATAGTGGGCAGTTTTTGGCGTGAGCTTAGGGGGAGAACATTTGATTCTGGGACACCTGCAGTCATGTGGAGCATGCTGCAATGGCAGGCCTGTCATTTTCTTAAGGAAGTCACCTGACTTCCTTCAAAAAATTATTTTAGTGCTATGAGGTTCCCAAAAGAGAAATTAACCATAGTGCTGCTGTTCATTTCTGTATGGAGGTATGGTGTATTGTGGTACAACAAGGACATAATGTTTCCTTTTGGGTAACCAGTTGGAAACTACATAATAAAACAAACTGCGTAATTTTGCAATATACAGCCTCGGTGAGCCGATTGCACGGATAAGCACGATGAATCATTCCATTTCGGCCAAACCGGATTTTCATCCAAGGCCTCAGCCTCAATCGGAAAGACCTCTGACAGACTGCATGTATCCACCCTAACGTTCTCCACGAAAGCATCATTCTCCTTCATGAACCACTCAGGATAATGGTAATGCACTCCGGACAGAAACGCACGTATGACGCGTTCCATCGAAAGATCTATATCGAACAATGAAATTATCTAAAAAATTGCAATTATGAAAATAGAAAACGGCACACGGACAGCAGCTACAGTCCCTGTAGCTTGGCAACTGGTGTGGTAACTATGGCGATTTGCCTGGAGTGGTTATGGACACTCCAGCCTCCTCATTAAGGCAGAGAATGAAGCCATCGGGGAGGGGAGGGGAGGAGAGAGAAAGGGGGGGTCTGATCCTTCGGCTGGTTTCTTTCCAAGAGCGGGAGCAGTCCGCCGTTTATCACCGCGAGCTCGGCGGGACTCCTGCCGAAAATCGGCTCGCTCGCGTCGGAAACGAGCAACGAGGGGGTTAGAGAAGAGCTGAGCAATCACACCTCCATCTTTTATGGCTCTCATTAATCAAATACCGCGCATTAAGGCCGGTGCCCAAGGTACGAACTGGAAAAAAAAAATTTATTTAAACACGCATTTAAAATTGACTAATAGTAATAGCTTTTTTTCTTAAAGCAAAAAAAGTATTGTTTACATATGGCTTAATAAAATAATAATTAGGTTTCACGGTTATAAATTCAATCAATAATAATCTTAAGAGCATTCAGATGATTTATGAATAATTTTGCTTTGCTTTGATACCTCACGCGTGCCTGTAGACTCATTAGTTTTGAAGTTGTAGGAAGTTATTTGGGGGCACCGCTTGCGGTGTTGAAACTGTTCAAATCAACAATGGACTTTATAAGGACAGCGTAACGAAAGGCGTGCTTTTCGCCTAGTTACCCACAATTCCACCACAACCGCATCTGAGATGCTGACACCCAATTCCTCACACCTGCATACCTGGAGCAGGTGTTTGCTGGGGCAAAAAAAGTATGGCGTCAGTATTTTTTTCTGCTGCAAAGCGTATACTCGATGGGGACCGGGGTCATAGTTTAGCTCATGTTTACGTTGGCGTTCTTCGTGAGGGTGAGCCGTCTCAGGGCTTTTAGCTATGCATGACTGAATGCTGACACCACCGCTGTAACCTTATGGCACATTGTGGGCCCGGTTTTATATCACTGATCACAGTATCTCTAGTGCTGAATACACTGGAATTAAAAGCTAAGAGGACTGTTGCTTCTCATTTTCTATGTCTTCATGTACTTTCTTTTGGGAGATATTTGTGAAAACCCCCGTTTGATGCTCCTTGCTAATGAAATGGTGTTACTCATGGACCTATTCTAGGACCCATGGTGCATATTCATGTACTTCTGTTTTCATTGCTCAGCTTACATGGCCGGTGGGGCTGTCCAGTCATGGCTTTACCAGTATGCTATGTTGTCCTCCCGATTTGTAGTGCCAAACTGTGGCAAGACGCAAGGCGCAGTCTATAGGGCGACCAGCTTTCTACCTGTCTGAATAAAGCTAAAGATATGAAAGAAGAATGCCTAGTTGCATTCATCATGAGCATTTTTGCTATCGATTCAGGGGAGCACGTGATGACAGCCACCGTGTCCAAACGCACTGCAGTTAAGAAGTTTGTCTCACAGAGATACATCATGTGAATCTCAACTGATTTGAAAACGAGTGGTGTTCAGTCATTACCATGAGCCTCCTGCACTCAATACCACAGGTTCATCTGAGCCGATCGAAACCGCAGGCCGTGGTTCCCGGTTTGTCTTGCTGTACAGACAGATCAATAACAAAACTAATACCTCTGTTTCTCAGAAGCCCGGCTGAAAAAAGCTCTGGGCACAGGATGCCCTGGAGTGAGAACAATGGGGGGGGGGAATACAAATGAAAAATGGCCTGTCCCAAATGGAGACAATAAGACTGGGCCAATGAATATTTAAACCACAGTGCTGCTAGGCTGCTGGACGGCTCGTGGTAAAACGCTGGGCTTCAGTGTGCGGATGGGCTTCAGAGTCAGGTCAAATCCTGACAATGCCCGTGCCAGCCAGGAGCACCTGCCCCACAAGGTGACATTGTAATTGGCTGTAAAGTTGCCCAGCAGGAGGGGTTTAATTAGTGGGCTTGTCCATAACTCAGCACACACTGACCCCTGCTGGCCAATGGGGCACCTGCAGCGTGCCTGCATCAGCAGTGCGTGAGGCTCACTCCTCAGATGCAGAGACCGAAGTGATAATGAAGCAGTGCCTGGCAGACCTGTCGCTCTGACCCGGTGGATGTGACAGCGATGACATTCTGCACGGGTGCTGTGAACAGAACTGAAAACCTGAACAGCTGGATGCGCACCAGCTTTCAGTGCAACCGCTCAGTCACATTGGAGAGTGTTCAGGGTGTGAATGCTGAGCGGGTCTGTCTGTGCAAAAGTTAGTAAATGCTTCTTTTTTCTTTCCTGTACGCCACCGATTCCCACTAGGTCAACTTGACCGCCGTTTAAGGTCAGCCCAGTTTTAACCGCATTAGCTCGACTTGTCTTCTTTGTTTGCTCTGGAAAATGTGCACCGCTGAGCACTGTGTGAAACCTGTCTGCAAGGGATGCAATTCAAAGTCTAAATGCTGTGATAGATTGACAGATTTAGCTTAAATCTGAGCTGTTCTCCAGAGCCTTTCTTTCACCTTCGCTATGATTGGGCTGTGTGGACTGTGCTCCTTCTGATTACTGCCAAATTTCCCCAAAGTTCTGTCAAATTCCTTCAATTTTCTTCACCTCTTGAGCGTGGTATTGTCATTCCAAATTATCCACGGCAGCACACCGAAAAGCTTGAAGGGTTTCACTAGCTTTTAGAGACCAAAAAAAAGGAGCTTTTTGTTGTTTTTTTTTTTTTTGTTTTGTTTTGTTTTTTTACTTCAAGATATTTTCCTTCCCAGGGTGCTTTGGTGCTGTCTCCAGAGATCAGACTTTAAAGACAAACTCAGAAAGCAGGAACGCAGCAAAGGAGAAGAAAATACCTTTAAAATGCTGAGAAAAATGAATTTTTGAGCTTTGTTTGTCACGTAATTATGGATGGGTATGCACAGACAAACCAATTAATTCACCACACAGCAAACTCCTGCATAGCTACCTCCCACATAACTGACCTTCCAGATTACCCAACGACTTCATTTAACTATTAGTTTTTGAAGGAGACTGGAGTTCTGGCAAACTGCCGTCTTTTAAGCTAATACGGCTGAGATGAGTGGCGCAGTCCATGGGGCAGCTGGCTATCAGCACATATACAACTGGCTATCAGCACATACACAAATCCGCCTTGCGTAGTTGGGGCTGGTATCTCCCACCATGGCAACTTCTGTACTGCGATCCCATCTCTACCAGTTACCCTCTCTGCTTTCCCACTATCTGAATACAGTAAAATTAAAATACAAAAGGGCGGTCTAAAATAATGTTTTCATTTTGCTTGAGTGTTGTACAAAGATGGTTTTTAATGTACTGTACCCTGGACCACCAATGAAGAATGAAACTGGGGAAAAAGGAGATTTTTCTAATTTAGTGTAATTAAGTGGGGGCCTGTGGAAAACAGGAAGCGATATGGGAGGGAGGGAAGGAGGGAGGGAGAGTGAGAGAGAGAGGGATAGAGAGAGACAGAGAGACAGAGAGAGAGAGAGAGAGAGAACAAAAATAGCAAAAGAAGGAGCATGTGGTCTTGTCCAGTCCTTGTATATTGTAGTCTGGTGAGAAGCTGGACTGTCTTCCTTTCTGACCCAGGAGTCTATCAGAGTGCAGATAGAGAGGCTAATTTTTTTTCTATTGTGGCTCCAAAGAGCCAAAGAGGTCTGGGCTAAAAATAACCTCTCCTTCCAAACCTCTCCTCCATTCACACCGAACTTCCTTTAGCCCTATTCAAAACCCACACATGCACACAGGAATACACACTGAGTCCTTCATACGATTTACAGTTTACCAGTCCATACAGCTGTATACTGTAACACATTACATCATTTATACAGCTGTATCCTTGGATTAATTGATTGTAAAACTAAATAAGTACATCACCTGAAGTCCAAGGCAGTTTTAACGAAGATGCAAAATGTTAAAAATAATGTAATAATACGTTTTTTATTACAAGATGCAGTTCTTGCCAAAGTTTGAAAAGAAATTGGGTTTTCCACTGACAACGCACTACAGACGCAATAATTACAGGCGCTAATTAAACACAGCTCCGGAGTGACAGATGAGGAGTCAGCGGGGTCTCAATCTACACCTTGACTGCGAATGACAAGCTGGAGCTCAAGTTCCAGAACATTCCTGCTGAGGAAGTCACGTCAAAGACTGCACCAATAAAACCCACAGGCTGTCTGATTCTCATCAGTAAGAGAGGTGGATTGTGGGTAATGGCCTGTGAAAGACCAGTCTGACTGGGGGTCAGTACTTGTTCATCACTTGCTTCACACCAGAAGTGGGAGTAACCTCTGCCCCCAACATGCAATCCAAGCTTAAAACAGAGCTCCCCTTACACTGGTTCTGGAAACCTGCAGGTTTTAATGGTGTTTATTGTTTCTCAGAACTTAACTGGATCGATTGCAGCATCTGGTGACAGTTGACTCGCCTCACCTGGTTTCTTGGGTCTGAATTTTTTTTCTGATTTTAAGGCGAAAACAAAAAACCAGCACGAGGCTCTCAGGGGCCAGGGGCCAGGGACAGCCCCCCCCCCCCCAGCAGGCCCTGTGGCTCTCTAGGACCCGGGTTCTGGCTTAATGGATACAGAGTTCTGGCCTCTCCTTATCAGTAACTGTTCAACAACCACACAGATTCACACTTTACACGACCCTGATTTCCATGTAAACAGTCAGCACGTTTCTAACATGGAAGTCAGCCTTCGATTCAGGGGGCGGTCCCTGTGAGGCGGATTTCCGCTCGATGCAGCCGAGCGATCCGAGCCGTTGTTTTTCTCGCAGAGGCGCCCGGCGAAGCTTCAAAGGCGTGAGCGCGCGGAGCGGGAGCCCGGAGCGTCCCGGAAGCCTGTTTACAAACGCCGCGGCTCAGTCGGAATCTCCTCAGGCGCCGGTGGAAATTACGTCTGTCAGCGATAAAAAAAAATAAAATTAAAAAAAAAAAAAGCCAGGCTGCGCAATATTTAAAATGCCGTTATGAGGAAGAAGTGCCCGATAAGCAGAAGGCTGAACCGCGCCTGTGGCTCGTTAAATCTGCGATCAGCCATCCTTCGTTAGCCGCTCGGGGTTTACTGAAATATATATATATATTTTTCACGTTATAAACAGCCATAATTCTGTTTTCCAAATTCAAACGTATAAGAACTCGCACGTTGTGATTTTAAACTGCTTAGACTCGCTAGACCTTGCCAAAATGTAACATTTTTTAATCTAGCCCAGAATCTGCAATACATTTTAAGTTTCTTGCTCAATGATACAGTTCTGGTAATGACTTTGGCCACTTCAGCTAGAAGACCATTTCTGCTGTTCTAAAAATGGCCTAAAAGTGTTTCCTATTTGATGTGAGTACACATTATAAGCAATCTGAACTTGCTATAAAACTCCTGTGGGGAAAAGCAGAGTGTTTCTTAATCATTACCAGATTTCACAACGAAGCAGCGTGAACCAAGGAGGAAAGGCAAATGAATATCTGCCAACAGTCACAAGTTTAAATTTAAAAACCGCCAAAGGAGTTTATAGGAAAGGTTTTTTTCTTTTCCTTCATCTTTGCTTTTCCTTTCCTTTTTTGTTGTTAGTTTCTTTTTGTATGCTCCATCACAGACTGATTTCACTTTAAAGTAGAGGATTTCACTTCCCCACAGCTCTGACAGAGTGACACATCTTTCTCGCACATTCAATGTCTTTATCTAGAGAGTGAGAGAGAGAGAGAGCGAGAGAGAGGGAGAGAGAAATGGTGAAGCACATACACACGCACATGTGCAGAGACACACATCTACACAAAAAATGTATGCCCAATGTGTACACACACACACACACATGCGTGTGCACACAAACAAAGCCATGAACACACACGCAAGTGTACTGCAGGCACACATATTTGAGATGGCTTGTGCTCTCCATTCTATGCGATGTGACTTCCTCCATTTAGCTTCACGAGCGATCATACAGAGAGACAATGACAACCCGCCTAACGCGAAACGCTCTCGCAAAGTTCCTGCCCCGTAGTGGCAATGCTATAACCTGGGCAAAACATTCCAGTAACACTGTGAGAACATTGTGTGTCCGCCGGGCCTGCCAGCCAAGGCGTTACTGCCAAAGTCAGCGCAGTCTGCGTTTGCCGCAGCTGCAGACCTGATGTCACCTTTATCGGAAGAGATTGAGAGTAAAAAAACACGCAGACCCAGGGACCTCAATCACACGGCAGGTGCCGGAACATATAAAGGAGGCTAATTAACGGGCAGGCTAAGCCCAGGCCTTAACGAGGGTGACTAACGCGTGGCTACGCCTCGGCTCTGTTTGTTCCGAGAGACCCAGCAGGCACAGAGTGCAAAATCGTTTACTTCGAGGTCAGCCTCGTCCACTGAGGAGCGCAACGCCAGGGGACGCACAAATTCACACCGCCCATTTGGCCAAAACAGGGGGGACACAGCAGGGCATTCATGCTCCATAAGCACTGAGCCATTACTGTAAACTGAAGACTGGACACAGCTGAAGATGATACAGGAGCAGCAGAGGAGAGATGCATGCGGCACATCGTTCATTTAAGGCCTCTGTGCCCTCTGAAGGTGCAGCGGGCTGTGTAAGTACCGGCCTGGCCTGGTTCAGAGTCATCGCTCAGCCTCAGCTGTGCTCTGCCAGTGAGGCAGCTGCTGTCCATGGTGCTGAAGGTGCCCCGGGCTTTGGGAGACAGTAGGAAGCAATTGCATCAGCAAAAAGGGAAGCAAATTTCCATTTCCACTATATTGAGACTGCTAAAATGTCAGTGGTTTCCATGGCAAAACTGGCTTCAATAGCCTAACCTCTGTATTTTTACAGATGGATTGTGGGTAATGGCGTTCCATCCTGGGGATAAAGCTTAGAAGTTCACCTTCTGAGTAACTTCCCTCTGGCCAACTCTCTGGCCACAGGCTAAATATCTTTATCAGCATAACTGTCAGAATATAAAAGCTTTTCAATGCCAGTGAATCCTATTCTGGGGTGGGCAGAGAGTGTCTATTTCCAGGTTAGAGCAACAGAACGTCCACGGTCTGAAACTTTAATCGTGAGCGATTTTATGGAAGACAAGCTATTTAATTCACGCTTCACTTGGAAGATAATGGAAAAAAAGATGTTTCTCAAACAGCTCTTCTGATACATCACTCCAAAAATAGTAAAGAATACTGTCTGGTCCATGTCTCCCTCCCCAGGTATCTACTTGGGTTTTGCCAGGTAAATAATGCATGGCAGTTTGATGCTTTGGATCATACATAATCCACACCAGTATGTGGGAAGAGCTTGGGCCTAATGTAGAATTGCTGTACTCATATAGAGCAGGTCTTATTATAGAGCCATACACAGATATACAGTCACTCACTGACTCAATCACTTACTCACATTCAGTAGCTGTCTCACTCACTCATTCACTCACTGTCTAAATTTGTCACATTTGCATACTCCCTCTCACACTCATTCACTCACTCGCTCGTAGTCTTAGCCCCCCCACACACACTCACTACCGCATTGATTCACTCACTGTGTCTATCATACTCACTCACTCACTCACAGTCGCACACACTCAAACTCACTGCCTCCCAATACTTTTCTCAGTCTTAGTCAGTCACCCACATTAGCACTCTCGCTAACTCTCACACTCACTGCCACGTTCAAGATACAGCAGCATCTCTCAAAAAAAAAAAACATGAATTTTTTTTTATCAAGCCATTGTGCTGGGTAGATGAGGAACAAGACAAAAAAACTGAGGGGAAAAAAAGCAGTGATGGCTGGCCAGCCTTTTTAACAGCTAGTGACCATGTGACACAGAAGTTTTCCCTTTAGTAAAGAACTCAAGCTTATGGCTTCACAGCTTCCATAAAGAACTTCAACCTAAATCTTTTGTAGGGAATATACAGAAATGGTGACATGCAGTACAAAAATACAAAACTACAATGCCATATGCTGCTCAAATTCACCTCCATAATCCTATTCTTTCTGAACAGTGGTCATAGTAGTAGTAGTAGTAGTAGTAGTAGTAGCAGCATGTCAGCTATTGGACAGAAAGTAGACAGAGAGATTTCTGGGCTGTTTGAAGGGAGGTTCTGATCACGTTTAAACCAAAGAGGCACTTTAAAGGAGGCATAGATCTGCAGCTTCAGGTGCAGCATGTTGTGAGTTTTCTGAAGGCTGCCTTCTATCCCAGACTAAGTTATGTTACCCGATACAACCATGTACCAATCAGACAATAGAATTACGTATGTTATTGGAAAAACACTTTTTACTCATAAAAAAAGCAGGGACTGCCCCAGTTTTCTTCAGTTTGGGCTTGTCCATCTTGTTTTGTGTAAGGGCCAGACTCTTTCTGCAGAAATAAATTGTGTGTGTGTGTGCATGCATGTGCGTGTTGTAAAAAAAAAAAGCGTGTGTGTGTGTGCATGTGTATGCGCGCGCGTGTGTGTGCATGCATGCGCGTGTTATAATTCAACAGAGAAACTGAACTCAGGAAGCTCTTTCCCACCACAGCAGACTTGAAAGAGTTCTGCTGTTCTGATGTGCTTCATATAAGCACCATTAAGATATCGCCAGTCCAATTAGATTAGCCACAGGACGCCCCTTTTAAAGTCGTAATTATTCTACCGTAGTACATGTAGATGTTTATGAACTGAAACTCTGGATTTAAATTGCTGAAGGCTCCTACATGTTGTCTGAAGCACACATTATAGACATATCTGCAGATAGTACATCTACTTCCTGACGGACATTATGACTGGACAATATTCAGTTTAGGTAGAGATCCTGGGGTGCAAATCAGAGGGGATCATCTTGTTAAATCAATTTCAGACAATTCTCGGTAAATCAGAACGAATACCTCACTATAGGGGTTTAGAGGGTATATACCTTGAACAATGATTATGCTTTTCATATTGGAGCACATGCATCTCCTGTTAGATGAGAAATGTAATTTATTCTGATGCCATGACGACAACATCACAACACTGACAAAACAGAATTAGCATTAATTTTTTTGTCCTTGTAACAACAATCATTGCAGTCACAGACAATAAAAAGACATGAATACCTTACATGGACAAACCTGCATGAACCAGCTCTCTAAAATAAAGCTTCATTTGTTTTTTTGTTTTCCCTTTTTTCTGCTAACAGCGGGGAGTCTTTGAGCACTTGTTATACTAATCATGGCTTTAAAGGGCGAATTAAAGCTGAAAACCACTGGGGAATACATTTCCGCTGCTCTTTTTCTCGGCGTGAGCCTAAAGCAGACATCCCCATTAGTCCTGCAAGTCAGACGCCATTCGGTTCCTCGCAGGTATTGGATCAAAGGCGATATCTGAAGCCGGGAAGGATAATTATCCCCGGTCAGGGCTCTCCCCGACACCGCAGAGCCTCTCTCTGCCTTCACCGCCCGTTTTAATAACGCTCTCCTTTCTGCGGATACTTTCATTAACTGTGCTTTTTTAGCAACGGCACAGAAAAGCCAGACACCAGACGCCATTTGTGATCTTTATTGGGGCAATTGGACAAAACAACCGTGTCGTCTGGAGCAGACAGTCAGGGGGTATGCAATGTAATCATTTTGGCTAAGCGCCGCACCTTGGTTAAAGGTCCGCATTATGCACGGGAGATTAATTTATATCGATACATTACTTTAAGTTTCGATGGCGCTATTAAAACCTCTAATGGCGCTTTTTAAAGTCTTCCATTTAAACGGGCTAATCAGATGTGTAAATGCGACTGAGCAAACGCAGACACTGAGACTGGGGTTATGTTGCGAAATTTTCCAAAATAGAAGAACAGGATGGAGGCCAGCTAGCCCACTTGTCTGGCTCATAACCTTACGATACTGTGAGCATGGCCAGGTTGCTTACATGCTTACAGTACTATGAGCCTAACCAGGATGTCCATAACCTTAACGTGCTATGAGCCTGACCACAGTGCCCGTAAACTTACAGTACTACGAGCCTTACAAGGATGCTCACAACCTTAAAGAGCTATGAGCCTGACAAGGATGCTCATAACCTTAAGAAGATTTATGAGCACTGAAAAACACCAACCCGATTTTTAATAAGCAGAGCCAGGACATGGAAACCAGCACACAGCAGCAGACAGGCTGCAGGAGGAGGAAAACACTCTCATTTACAAAAGAACCAGAGCTGGATTTCCAGACAAAAAAAAACCGCCACATTTCTTCCCAAATAAAGGAAATCTAATCTTCCCTGGTCCTAAGAGCCTCTCAGAGGTGCATAATTTGCCATTCTTCCTAGAAGAGCGGAGAAATGTTTCATTTCAGTATATGCCTTTGGCTGCATATGTGTGTACTTGTCATGCCAAGTGCGAGTTTTAATGGGACTTGAATTTGAGATATTGTCCTTTTGTTAGCACTTGCTAGCTCGGTAATAGGAATGCACCTAGGAACGTGCATCTGAGAATTTGATCATATCACATTGAAAACGTGTCCCACCTCCTGACAGGAGTCAGGATTGGGAGGATGACATGAACAGGTGGCCAGAAATAACAAGACCGTTTTTAATTATTTTGTCTACTCCCTCTGCATTGATTATGGTACGATACAAAAGCGCCAATGCAGGGATAACAGGACAGTGTCTATATCTATACCTATCAACCTAGCAAACTATCTATCAATCAATATGTTATTGATGTCTGTATGTATTCAGAATTTGTACTTTGGTTCTTGATTAACACAATTAACTTGCAATGGTGCTTTAAAGACAGGGCATGTTTACTCTCTGGTCTGGGAATGATGTTAGCCAGGTCTGGCACTATTGTTTATACTAATCAGGTGAATGCACGTATATCCCATACTGTAATTTGCTCTGGATGGGGAAGCCTGCTAAATGAATGCTATGTAATGTAAACAGTTGATCTCCACGCTAAACAGGCTACAGAACGAAGACACCATCACCCCATGTCAGCAGACTCTTCCCAGCTCAGACAGCACACAGAATCCAGGAAGGGCCAATCATTTTATCTCCAGTTTTATCTCGGAAGCTTATTTCCCCTGGCAAAACACATGCACAGAATGAGATAAAGTACTGCACACCCATAAAAAAATTTCATATATTTCTTATTTTCCCACAAACGTTTTCGGGCAAGACGCCCTTCTTCATCGTGCCAAAAGGAACCCACTGCATTGCAAGTCATCAATCAAATATCGTTCACCTGGCGCAACAGGTTAGATGCCGTGGTACATAATAGGGCCAATCACACACAAGAAACCAGCAGCAAGCAAAGCTCATATAAAACAACTCCTCTTTAAGGCCTTTTGGCATTAATGTATCCAAATCATGTATCCTCTCAGAAGAAGAGTTTTTTCTCGATTTTCTTCCCTATTTACCCTAATAGCTTCAATGCCCGCGTATTTACTGTAAGTTCACTCAAATTATGTTTGCAGCTGTTAAAAGGTCTAGCCACTGATCTTTTATCATCATTGTTATGTATAGAGCATTTGCGTACACAGATTCTTGTTTTAAACCCTTGTTTGGTTTTGCCTACATAAAGCAAATTACACTGACATTTAAGCGAATAAATCACAGAGTATTGCATGTGATTCTGCCCTTTACCTTTACCTCAATCCCTGTGCTTGGGTGAATAAAAAATGTCCTTTCATCAAACCATAACAATGGATACAATTATGGCAGGGAAAATTACCACAGGGAATATGTGTCAAAAAATGATGAAAAGTCTTTTGGTATGTATGATGTGTCAAATAATTACTCGAATTTGCCGTTTATAACAGAAACGAGGAAGATTGTGATCTAGGAGAAACACATGCACATACTAAAGTATCTTATGTGTAAAGTGCATTGTGTGGGATCTGGGAGTACCTGTGCACTCGATGAGACGGCGCACAGTCATGCACAGTGTGTGTGACAGGCTGCGTTGCCTGAAGCCGTAGTTTGGGCAGGGAAACCACGCTGCTGCTCAACAGGACTGCTGACACCATCCCTCGGTTACGACTCCTCTGCAGCTGCTCCTCTGGCTGCAGAGAGTGTGCACCGTGCAGCACTGAAGCACAGATAGGTACAATATTAACGAGCAATGCTCGTACTTGGCTTTGTTCATTTGGTGATCTGTCGGGGACAAGTGACACTGAATAAGTGATAAAAAAACGACTTTATTGTTCAAAGCTGGGCTACTTGAATGAACGTGGTCCTGGGGGGCCACAGTACCTACAGGGCTGCCCAGCTCTGGTCCTGGAGGGCCGCAGTACCTACAGGACTACCTAGGCTCTAGTCCCGGAGGGTCATAGTGCCTGCAGGTTACTAAACCCCACATATCAAGTGTTCTTGTTTGTCTGAAGTTGGTAGAAAGCATTGTGGAGACAGAACAGGCCTTCAAATATGACTGGCCATTCCAAATTGTGTGAAATTCCCATGACTGTCAATGTTTTGCAGTAACTGTCTAACGTGTGATGTTGCTTAAGTGCTGGAACAAAGTGTTCAATTTGCTTAATTTGTTGCTCAAAGTGAAGAGGATTGAATGAGTTAGAATGCCTTTGGAAAGAAACTACTTCTTTAAGTGAAAGATAAAAAAAAAGATGAACATTCACTAATGAATGTGTTCTTAGACACCAAATGAGCAGCTATTTTAAGCCTAATGGCATCCAAGTCATTATAAGCCCAGAGTAAGTCTAGTCTAATTTAATGGACTATGAAGCACAATGAAAACATTAACACTGAAATAGTGGCCAGGGAACCAAACTGGCGAGCAGAAGGTTGCGAGTTCAAATTCTGGATGAGGCATAGCTGTTTGCATCTCTGAGGCGATGAGATCTTAAAGCTATATGATCATGTAAATAATCAGCTCTACCGACGAAGAATCATTAGTAAGAACAGAATAAGTCATGTACCTTGAAACGTTAAAATTGTGCTAAATGTAAGCTGTATAGTCTCCATGGATACGGCTGTGTGCTGGCTGGGGTGGGGGAAATATGAGGAGGGTGTTTCTCTGCATTTTCCCTCCCCAGTTTGGACTGATTGTGATGTGTCTGGGCAGCTATGATGCACTGAGGAGCAGGCTTGGTCTCCAAGGCAATCTGAGAGCTCCAAGGCAATCTGAGAGCTCGAGGGATGTCACAGATTCTACAGGTGGGTTTCTGTTTTAGGGTCTTGAGGGAGGCCAAGTACATGCTGGAAAAAGGAAGCGCCCTTGTGAGGTGCATGCTGGTTAATTACCTCACATTTCACCTACATTTAAAGGGCCAATTCTGAGTACCTCACTCTTAACTGTACTGAAAGCCCAGATTCTGTCTGTAATAAAACAATTTGAATGACTTAATGAATGAATTCAATGAATGAATGAACAAATGAATTTGACAACTTAAAAACAAGATTGTATAAGACTGCATAGCAGA
The DNA here is from genome assembly GCF_013347855.1 of Anguilla anguilla. Classification (NCBI taxonomy): domain Eukaryota; kingdom Metazoa; phylum Chordata; class Actinopteri; order Anguilliformes; family Anguillidae; genus Anguilla; species Anguilla anguilla. The sequence goes on from NC_049217.1 coordinate 11,994,725, forward strand.
CAGTAATCCTTTAAAAATTGTCAAAGATAGAAACACAAGAAAGCTTGACAGGCTCGTTTTCATTGTGGTCCTCTACCATTGAAACATAGACATGCCAAAAACATCGAGCAATACAGATGGATATGACAGGACAATAGATTTGCCACAGGACAGACAGCATACTGGCAGACTAGCTGATTATATTATTATAAAATGACAGTTACACAGTGTTTAACAACCATCTTTTTAAAGATAATTTAAAATTGTCCTCTGACGCACATGATTTCCATTCAGATGGAAGTCTTATTCCACCAGACCTACCTTGTACAAAAAGGTCTTCCCCATTTGGCTCTTGAATGTGCAGGGGACAAAATAAGCAAGATTGCCTCTGGTTGTGTTATTATGGATGTCTTTGATTCAAGTAAAATCATTTACAACATAACTTGATACAGAGTTGTTTATAATTTTGTATGAAAGCCTCATAGTAATCCGCATGACCCTCTTGTCTCCGGTAAGCCATTTAAGAATCAACAAGATGGGTACGAGGATGGACCTTTAAAATAACTCTGTTTGTTTTGTGTCGTTTGTAATTTATGTTTGAGGTGCTGAGGTGGAGCATAATACCACATAAACAAGCAGCATAATCGAAGTGGCTTTGCATCAAAGCCCTGCTAACATTTGTGGTGCTGCTTGATCCAAAAACAAAGCTTTTCGAGCAAGAAATTTAATCTTATGATTTATTTTAGTAATGGCTTTCAAAGCCATACTTTGCCCAGAAAGCGGATTGTTCTCAGACACATCCCAGATAATTAACAGATGTTTTAGCAATAATCTGGGAGTCCTCACCTTTGACATTGAATTCTGGTGTTTTCCCAAGCGTTTCGGAACCAAATAATATGATTTATGTTTTTCCGAGATTGCAGAGATAGTTAATTATCCATCCACCTACATTTTGTAATTCCACGCCGTTTCAACAGCTGTTCAATCTTTACGGGATACAAGGAGTGCTGAGTCATCAGCATATGAGAAAAGGTCACATGAACAGATTGCCTTTTAGTCATTAATGTACGCCGTTACTCATGTTACCTAGTTAATATTAAAATTCAGTTCTGTTTTAGGTCAAAATGGTCTCTGCCTATTCGAAAGTATCCGGAAGTATAGGTGGGTATTATTGGGTCATCTTCAAAGCGTTCAATCGTTGACATTCAAATCACATGTGTGATAGTACGTACCAGGGACCACATGCGCTGCTATGTTAGATACAGGCTTCTAATGCTGTGATTAGGCTAGCGACTGCTAACAAAATTAAGTGTTTTAAAATTAAGTGAAAGATGACCGGTTGTTGTTGAATTGTAAATTTAATCGTAAACCTGTTTTTTTAATCTTCTTTTTTATATCTTTTATAACAGAATGCAGCAAGTGCCTATTTATGCGTTTTTCTCTTAATGTCAGGGGAGGTGCTGGGTAACCTGGGGGAGGTGCAACACCTCTCCCAGAAAGCACTGGGGGAAACCCTGCCCTTATTGTGCAGAATGTGGTATCACAGCTAGACATGACCCAAAGCACTTGCAGCTGGTTTAAAGGAAAAATTCACCACGCTTAGCTACGTTGTTGCTTACTTTTATCGTGAGTACGTTGTGGTAAGCTATAAAGTGTGCCGTTTAAAAATTTTGCTGCAAAACCAGTCTTCAAATTTGGCATGGCAATAGAATTCCCAGACAAAGACTGCAATTGACTATGGGAGCTTGAAGAATGGACTATCGGGAAATGGCTGTGCACCATCAAGCTTCTTATCTCTAAAACATTTTACAGGACATCATACTGACGTGCCAAATTGATTGATTTCCCAGCCCGTGTAGGGATGAATGATTCTGAAATTGCAAAGATAATTGAATATACAGCTGGATATTTATTGAAGCAATTCAGGTTAAGTGCCGTGTACGAGCCTCGAGAGTACAACCGTGATACCCTCAGCGAAGGCACAACCCTGGAGTCCAGACCAGAGAAACAGTCAAATAGGAGAGGAGAGGCATACCTCATACTTCACACATACACACAGAAGAGGACCTCATACTACACACACACACACACACACAGAAGAAGACCTCATACTACACACATACACACAGAAGAGGACCTCATACTACACACATACACACACACACACACAGAAGAGGACCTCATACTACACACATACACACAGAAGAGGACCTCATACTATGGAAAGGCATGAATGAGCCATCAAGAAGCTTTTAAAGCCACCAACTCAATGTTTGTACTCTGGGCCTAGCTATTACTAGAAGTGTAACCATCTCTGTCACTTCAATTATTGGTTTAGCCATGTCTGATCATTTTGTGTATTCTCCTAGGTAATTTTTTGTTAACGAAGTGGGAGGGAGGGTATGAAATACACTGTCTAGAAGCGGAATTCAAATTCTAAAGTTGCTGAAGTTTTTCGATCTGATATAGGCTTCACCACTAGCAGTTTTTCTTCTTTTCTATGAAGGCTTAGTTTACGGCTTTACATCTTAAAAGTACACCAGATATCATATATAGCTTCAGTCAAATATAACAGTGTTCCCCCAAACAAAAGGCTCCATGCTCGACTGGCGAGATAAGCCAAGTTTAAAAGAAACCGTAGAAAGGCAAGAGGCGAAAAACAAAACCGCAGATTCATTGTGACAGCTTTAAACAGCTCCCTGGTTACAATAGGGTAATAAAGGAGGCCGGGCGGTTTCGTTTTCACTGAAAACAAGGATTCTTTTTCCAATGGTTGATGACTTATTAAATCCAGATGTGGCAGCTGGTCTGGGAAGAGAACCTTTGTCTAAATAAAAATCTGAGGGGTTTGCAATGTCTTTTCGAGAAAGAATAGCCGTTATCAGATAGAATAAGGCAAACAGATGCAAACACAGTATCAGACTGTGCAAATGTACAATGTGATACTGTCATGGATTCTTTTGCTCTGACTGATGTACATATGGTGAGTACAATTGTAATGAAAATGATCTAATCACCTACCCGTTCTCATGATTCTGTCTCTAGTTATTTAAAGTGCATGTTGGATGGCTCATTATAAATAATAAAAGGCTTTTTCTTAGCAGGCAGATTTCAATATCTGTTTCCTGTCCTTTATAAAAACTGGCATTGTAAAACTTCTACTTACAAAAAACACTCTAAATTGAACTGTTCTTTCTAATTACAGACTAAACTCAAATAAATTTTTCATTACTAAATTTAATGCTGATCACAGTGCTCAAACTGATTTTGTTTTAAATGACCTGTGTCTCAGCGCTGATGCCCCATATGTCTCAGTTCTTGTTGTCCTTGTAGATCTTTGTTAAGGGTTCAGTACAGCTGACCATTAAATTCAAACGCACCCACTAGAACATTGGGCAGGTCTCTCAGGAAGAGTACAGCAATGGTGTCGACCTTATCGTCTAGACAGAAATGTCCACTGCTGTTCTCTTGGTAAGACATTAGGAAATGGTTTACATTTTCATAGCTATTTGGATGATACACAACTCTGTATTCCTGCGCTTCCTGAGGATGAAAGCACGATCAGCTCTTAAGCAGTAGTATGACAGACGTAAAGTTATAGATGTCACAACATTTTACAAAGTTAAATGAAGATAAGACACAGAAGTCATAATTACTGGACCAAAGGCTCATTGAAAAGTTTACCACTGCCAATAAACATTAAATCAGAGGTAATGTCTCTTGGAGTGATTTTATGATTTGTGCTTTCAATCTCACATGAGAAAGAGAACCAAAGCAGCATTTTACCATCTTATAAACGTACCCATGGTGAGGTCTTTTCTTTCTTTCATTGCAAGCTGATGCGAGGTCATCCAGTTCCAGCCTGCCTAGTCCTCCACTTCCTCCTGAGTCATGGCAGAAAATAATAAGCATTTAAAATTTTTGATTAAACACAAGCGTCTTGGATGACAAAAACATGTTGCAGTGAAACAATGCGGTAATTATTTTCAAAAATAATATTTGTTACATTTTTTTCATTGAATGCCTGTAGGTTTCAGCATAGTAGAGCATATGTATGGTTCTTGAGATTAAGACCAGAGACTCGTGTCCCCTACAGAAGAATAAAAATGAATTGTCAGGCCTCAGGAAGACATGCCAATCACAGCTTTTAGTTTTTATTTCACTACATTACGGAAGACCCCATCATCTGACATTAGGGGAGTTCCAACAACAGAACATTTTTAATGCAAGCTGAGCACAAAATTATTTATATTAGTAACATAATATAATAATATTACATTTCACCATTTTGTTGTTTTTGTTTTTATCCATTGTCTTTAAAATTGCCGTGTTCAGACTGTATTATCTCTAAATTGCCTCTTGATTGTTTTTAAATGAATAAAGTGTCGCTCATTACTTTCTTTATTTGATTAACTTATTTTGTGACTATTATGTTTGTATAAGGTGCTTTACAAAACAGATCAGAATATTTATCTGGGAAGTGAATGCCAAAAATAAGCATGTGGAAATTCATCGGCTTGTGTCAGCATTTCCATAGAAGCCAACTCACAGTTCATGGGACAAAACCGGAAAACAGGGTGGACAGACATGACTTGGTGTCTAATCGCTAAGATTGCTGATAAATCGGGAAAGAATTACGGTGAAGCTAAGGCTAAGGCTAAAGCTCAATGAGACGTCGTCCCGCATCACATCATCGCAGAGCGTCCAGGTCCTTCACTCTAGCCTGTGACAGAAATACTGCTCCCGACAGATTAGAAGACATGATTGTGGAGAGAAAAAGGGTTTCCTTATTTACGTGCACTATAAACATTACAGCAGACAGTGCCTGATGACCCACGCCTGACTGGAAGTCATGTTCTCTGAGCGAAAGCACGTGCCTAAAACAACAGCATTACACGGGCATGAATTACACAGGGATCACAGCTGAGGTGCCACATATAAATACAGACACAAACTTACACACAAACACAATTTAGCTCACACACAGACTCTCTCACAAACACACACTCACACACAAACACAAACTGACTCACATACAAACTCTCTCAGACAAACATACACTCTCACACACTCACACACACTCACACAGTCTCACATACGCACAAACTCTCTCACACAAACACAAACACACAAACACAAACTGACTCACATACAAACTCTCTCAGACAAACATACACTCTCACACACAAACACACACTCACACAGTCTCACATATGTACAAACTCTCTCACACAAACACAAACACACTCACACACAAACACAAACTGACACACATACAAACTCTCTCAGACAAACATACACTCTCACACAGGCACACACAAACACACACTCACACAGTCTCACATACGCACAAACTCTCTCACACAAACACAAACACACTCACACACAAACACAAACTGACTCACACACATACACTCTCACACACACATACTCTCTAACACAAGCACGCACTCACACACGCAATCTCAAATACACACAAGCTCTCCCTCACACACACACACACACACACACACACACACACACTCTCACACACTAACAAACACTCACACACATACAGTATATAGGGCATGGGATACTAGGCCGGGTGCAGATGAGGTTAATAAAAGTACATGCAAGTGAAATTATTCCAGAATGAGCTGACTAGTGCAAATGCCATTGACGAAATAACACTGTGTGTTTCTCAGAGCAAGTCTGACAGACATAGGAGAGTCAACAAACCCCCTGTGGTTTCTGGATTATGCACAGGAAGTGAGCTCAGCTCAGAGTCCAGAGATGTATTTAATTACCTGGGCAGAAAGGATGTCTCTTATTCGATATGCTGTCCCCTAATGAGAAATCACTACGCACACGCCCCATCTTTGTAATTAAATCAAAATGTTAAGTGGTAGTTTTAGTGAAGTGCTGGAACAGCATTGTTTTTGTTCCGATTTTTTTTCTGCCTTAAAAGTGCACAGCAAAAAAGTACATAACAGAGCGACTGAATTTGGCAGTATGGTTTCCATTCCTACCTTCGACTCAGGAAAAAAAAAACTTACCCAGATTGCCCAAATGCAATATAGCACTATAGCAAGAAAGTGACTTTTTCTTTTAACCTTTTTTGTATTTAACTTTTGAACTGTTCGGCCTATTGTCAAATTTTTTTCCCTCAGATTGCCTGGCTAACATCAAACAAATTTGCCTCAAGGACCCATGAAGTCCACCATACCAGAATTCAACGTTAAAATATAGATTAATAGCTAATTAGAGATGTGCCCATGGCTTATCACATAACTTTTGAATGTAATGTCTGACCATGAGAAAACTTGATGCGTATTTTCCCCGGGTGAACCCCATGTTAAATCTTGTTCTCCTGCGCCCATGAGTCTGGAGGTGAGACATTCTTTGGATGTCACCACAGAAGAAGAATATAGAACTCTGACTCACTCGCATCACTTCCTGACTCTCGGCAGTTTGGGACGCAAGCACCGGTGTTCCATCAGCGGTGACGTACAGTACTTGTCTCTGACAGGAGGACTTGGCCCCGGATGCGAAGTGAACCGTTAAGTTTTGGAGGAAATAAATGAGAGCTGGAGTAGGGTGTCATTGTCATGGCAACCATATGAAAACATCTGAGGAAGTGACGAAAACTTGAATCTGAAGGCGAGGCTTCCAGAGTTACCATCCACCATCAATCACCGCTGATTGATATCAACCAAATAAAAACTGTTTCCCTCCACTGCAAAACACTGAAATTGGTTCAGATCAGGAAGGCATTGATAGTACATGACTGTCTCCCTTGTGTGCTCCATGAAGCCTTCCTCTCCCATCACCGCAAACAACCGGAGCAGGGTATAGAGCAAGGGCAGCCATATCAGTTTCTGGGTTTCATATCAACTTCCATTCTTATTTATTTAATGAACCCAATACATTGCCTGAATTTTAAGGTACATTTATTGATACATTTACTGATGAATGACAGCTGAAGGCTGTTCTTGTGTCCTTATATGAAACAGTTTACTAATCTTTGAATGAAGCACCACTGATGTACACAACTAAATAGCTCATTGAGCCAGAGGTAATTGGTGTGAACAAAAACACACATACGCACACGTCCTTGAGAAACACGATTTTCTCAGCATTGCCACGTAAGGACTTTAGATGAGTGCTGTTTCACCACTCTCATGGAGGACACATGTGAATCTGGGACATTCATTCACACGAATTGGATTTGACAACGCGAATAACCCCCTTAGAAAACCAGAGTTATCCACAGCGGTCGACGTTCGTGGCCCAATGCCGAATTCACTTTCCGTCAATTACGCGTTTCTGGCGAGCGATCGTCTCAGTGCACTCTGGGATGGTGCGGCGGCGACGGCGGCTCGCTTCCCCCCCCCTCCCTCGCTTGCCGGGAAGGCCGTGACACACCGGCGCATTGAGGTGCGTCTGATCCGCCGCCGCGGCGCAACTCGAAGCCGAGCCCGCCGCCCTCGCCGATCCGTTTAAAAAGGCGATCGCCCCCGGAGACTGAGCGGGCTCGGCGGAACGGAACACGGCGGCGGGATTCCTGCTCGCGAGAAGAAACGACGCGCAAAAAATCCACAGAGTCATCCGTCGCGGGAAACACAAGAGCCCTCGTGAAACGCCCACTCAACAGCGGCTACATTTAAAAAATAAAAAAACACACAAAATAGGCCGATAGCACACAACATAAGCGCACTGTTATTACTGCAGTACACTATTACAATTACAGCTTTCGGTTATTCAAAAATGTCATGGATTTTAGCGTGTTTCACAATGTATTTGCATCATTTACCAGTCTATAGTACACGCAATGAGCGATAACACATTGAAGCGGCAGCGTATGTTGCACACGTGCTGAACGCTGTGCTTAAATCCTCAGGTTTCTGGGCTTTGTATTTGCAGGCCTCTGTTTCCTGCATCGCACCATTAATCTGCACAGCCAAGGCCTCGGCAGCCATTCTGTGCCCTGGAAAAAAAGGACGCTGCTCAGACAAGCGTCAGACGCAGAGCAGACTGACACATTCAAATTGACGTCGCGCGTCGTTAAATGAGCCACCGTCCTTGAGCTCGGAAGATGCAGCCAGTGAAGAAAAGACCATTTCTCTTAGTCTTTTTTTAAATATGTGTTGTTAGAAGTGGCCTTCATTTTAGCTTCTCGGCCATAAGTTACAAGAAAGACAACCCATTTTGTCCTGCGGTCAAACAGACTGGAATGAAAATCACCCTGGGGTGAGGGGGGGGGGTGGGTGAGGGGGGGGCAATAAGGTACAGAGGAGCAGTTTCAGTCACACTCCTAAGTCTGCAGCAGAATCTCTTCTCAAAAATATTACATTTAAAAACCCTGGCTTTTAACTCCCGGAATGTCTGAGGTGGCATTCCTTTAAACCCTTAAAACCCACTTAAAACTCAATAAAAATCCAGGGGTTTTTGTATGAATCTGCCCGTCTTAAATAAACCCCTTCATCTCCCAAACTATATACAGTACAGACAGCACATATGTGCCTTAATAACCAATCCCCTGATCCTACAAGAGTCTAACTCAACAAACGTGTGCTCAACTGTCAGGGGAAGGGGAGGAAGAGAGAACCATCAGTAAGTGTATATTATTATTATTATTGTTGTTGTTGTTGTTGTTGTTGTTGTTGTTAGCCAGTCACTTATTAGCCAACCCAACTATAGTTATCAAAGCTCACAAAGGAATTTCAGAGGGAGGTGTGAAGTGAGGCAGCACCTGTCTTTCCCCAACTGCAACACGTCTTTTGCCATCGCATGCAGGGACGGGCACACGCGCGCACGCACGCGCACACACATACGTTGAGCGGGCCGTGCTCTCTACAATAATTCAGTTGATTGGGCTGTGCTTTATCTCACCGTTTGTCCTTCAACCCGGACCTGCCCGTTTCCTCCCACTGACATAGTTTCCTTTCCATGCTCCTTTATAACAAGCACTAATCTAGCACTGATAAATGGATAAGCAAAAATTGTGTATTTTGCCGTGCTACTGGCCTCAGATCCAGAACAGGGCATTTCCCAAACCTGGCATTTGCACCAGTACACCGAATCATTGCTTGCAGAAATGGATGGTAGTGGATCAACTACACAGGCCTGCATTTGTCCAAACATAGTCAAACATGAGCTACATAAAGCACATATTTACGACTGGCGCATACAGAAGCCGAATAAACATACTGAGCATAATCGCAATAATAATATAGCCAACTCTGTGAGCCTAAAAGCTGGAAGATGACTGAAATACTAAGTGAAATTGTATAACATGGTAACACAACTTAGAGTAGCATACGTAAACAGCGAATACAAACAGTGTAGGCTCACGAGTCCAGAAGAGGATCCGAGCGGTCATCGTATGCTGCTGTTTCTATGGAGTCTAAGCTCTCCAGTCCAGAGGGAAGTTCGCCATCACTGTCGCTCCCGTCACTCTCCAATTCCGTAAATGCTTATTTCAAAGTCTTCCTCTTTTGCTTGTTGGCTATGGTGTCTTTTGCAAGTATACAGCAATGAACGAGGCCCTGAAAAGGAATCCAGCTCAATGGAAAATAATGCATCAACTTTGCCTAGCCTATGCACAAGGATTGGATTCAATTGTTTTGGTAAATCCCAGGAGAGAAGGATTAGCAGCTGCTTGTCTTGTTGGGGACATTTTTTGGATAATATAATAGCATAATCTTCAACCTGGGGTGTCAATCTCAGCCCTCCTTTGGGAGGGGGGGGCTGCTTTCTTATTTGTATTGTTATCTCTAGTGGTTTTACTGATTGAAACAAAGTTTTTTGCAGCAAAGTGCAAGAATACACTGGTACATGAGTCATAACATTGCACCTTGAATCAATGATCGTTGAGACAAAATTATTGTTAGACACTGGCGTCTAATTTCATGGCCACCGAGCTTTAAGGGTTTAACTACAATAACAAGTGTCTGCTGTCACTGTACTTGTCTGTGAGGATCAACACACTAAGTTAGTTTCAACTGTGAGTCAGTTATAAGCTACCCTCAGCTATGAATGAGCCTCAGCTAGACGCAGGTGTGTCCTCAGGTGTGTCCTCAAAACCCCTTTGAAAAAAGCACAAAAAGCAACTGTGCTTTTGGCTCCTGTTCTTTTTAATTCAAGCTCCTACAGCAGATAAGGGGGGGTAGATACATTAAAAAAGAAACGGAGAGCTATCGCTGTACCTCACGAAAAACCAAAGCCTTCTCTGAGCCTGGGCGGGGTCACTGGGTCAAAGACTACCCTGATGGGTCTGAAGCAGCTGAGGAACAAGAGGGAAAGAGTGAGGGAAGGAAGGGAAGGGAAGGTGAGAGTAGGGACAGAGAAAGAGTGATAGCAAGAGATGAGGGAGTGAGAGGGAAAGGGAGACGAGGGCAGTGAGAGAAGGGAGGAGGGAGTGTGAGGGAGGGGGAGGTGAAGGCAGTGCATTTCCACATGGTATTCCATTAAAGCAATTCACAGAGCATCATCAGAGAAATAAGAACATCCTCTCTTATTAACCACTGATAGGGCAGAGATGCTGGGGAAGGGCAACATCGAGAGGCATCATTCAGACGAATCATTGAATTGAACTGAAAGGATGAGAGAGACGAAGAGACAGACTGTAATTATTAGTGCCATTGTACCCCTGCTGGACTGCCTGATAGCAAAGATCACAACAGGATCAGGTGAGATGAGGCACGCGTTCACTCGCTGCAAGTGCTCCATTCTGGCCTCTCAGTACATAGCATGCACAGTTCTTTATCATTTATTTATCCTTTCGTTATACAGGTCATCTCATTGAGATTAAAATATCATGTACAAAAGAAACCTATTCAAGAGGCAGCAGACAGGCACTTATACCCTTTTACAAATATAAATTAAAAACCTTGCCAAAACGACCTGGGCATTGATGTACAGTTTTAAATGACTGACAACTGAAAGCAGGTTAGATTAAAACTACAGTTTTAACTTGCTTGAGATCTGTTAAATATTAAGTATATACCTCAAGTGGAGTTAATGATATGGTAATTGATGGTGAGCAAAGTGGTTTGCTCTGTCGTGTGTCTGTGCTGTGACTCATGTTCTTGCTAAGAGAAGTAAATCTTTCCCTATTGTAAGACTCACCCCCATTCCCATCATCATTTAAATTACATAGCACTGATGGTTTTGGCCTGTTTGTTTCACTCTAGTGCCCTCAGCTGGTGAAACAATGCCAAGCACAGTCAAGATGTTCACTACTCTGGCGAACTTGGAAGGCCCACAACACATTGGTGTCCTCCAGTCTAATCGGCTATACAAAATTTTTGGCTATGTTATATTAAAGGCTAATGGCTGAGTTGCCCGGATTCGCCGCATCAACCTGGAACCCCACCAACACATAAGAAGAAACTGACCATTGGGAGGATTAGCAAAGCTCATCCTCAAAAGAAAACGTATTTCCTGTCAGTAATCAGTATAAACCTGGCCAGGATTACTTTACCATAAGATTTAGGATGGTCAGGCTAATAATGCTAGTCTTGGATTCATAGAAACTTAAGGTTATGAGTAAACACAGACACGTCTATCTGTGCTCAGTTTTAATCTGGGTTGTCACGGTTACACAATGCAAAGAATGATAAAGAGCACAAACGGATGCATTTAACTCACCCAGCCACGGTACTTTTTTCAGTAACACATTCCCCAACATGGCACCGTGCAATGAATGCTAAATAAATGCACACGGCTAACAGCCCCTGAACCCAGCTACGGCTGAAAGGAATTCTACAATACATGTTTAGGGTTCAAAACTGAACTGGACGGAAGGAAACTCTGCCTAAACTGAAGCTTTTCCAGCCAGAAGGCGGAGAGCCTGAGGCAACGATGCCGAGCAAATCAGCCGCGTTCAAATTTCTTCAGTCCGTGTGTAGAGTATTTAACATTCCTAAGAGCGTGTTTACTGCATGCATATTTTTTTTCTATAAATTGATGGGTTACACTGAGAGAGCTGTAGCATTTACGTCATGAACTTATTAATGATACACATTAGAATTCTATGGTTTAATTTAACTTGAACTCATTAAATTGAATTAGTAAATTAGTGATTTTTTTGGTGATTACACGTGCTGCATCATAGATGTGGTAGAATTTCTTCCTCAAATGACATGCACTGTTGAATAAAGCCACCGGGGGGCAGCAGTGTCACACAGCTCTGAAGTTACTTGAGTCTACACTCAAACAGAGCAAGAGCTCAATTCCAGTGGTTGTGAGCTGAGATTACAAACAGCATGCATCTGTAGTTACAGAAAATAGATCTGTGGGGGGAAAAAACAGCAACAATCTCTAAATTGTCTTTCATAATGGCACAAAATGACACTACAGGCAACAGTGGGTTCAAGTGAAATCAAAAGAATCCATCATTTAATCATTCACTTGTGAACCGCCCACCCCCTAAAACAGCTGCTATACTGCTGTTCCATTCACATTCAGCATTTTATTGGGGATCCGAGCGAAGTGCGTCAAACCCTCGGCGGGAGCGCAGAGCTCCCCCTTTCGCACACAGGCTTCCTCGGGTTCGGACGTCAGAGCTCTGTATTACCCCTCTCCAGGGAAATGACGCTAACCAAGAGAGAACGCACTTCACTTCAGCACCCCCGAAACAGGGCATCGCTTTTATATCAGCTTTGATATAACATCAGATGGCTTCCCTGGACTGGTTAAGAAATGTTTTTTTTTTTTTTTACAGGTGATGCCATCTCATAAAATCTCAGTTGAAAAGGACACTGATCATTGTGTGTTTTGCCTCGCCTCTGCCTACACTTCCCAGCATGCACGGTGAAGAGGGTCATCATGGCCCTTTGCACAGTTTTGACCTTATTTCTCCCCTATTTTGGGTGCATCTCGATACTCAAAAAATGTATACTCTTTTCCTCCACTACCACCTCCCCTCCATCCCGTGTGTCCTCCGTGCCCCAGAAAACCTATCTTTGTGTTCTCCCTCCCTCCAGTGTCCCAGTATTGTAGGAGACGAGCGAAGTGCACAGAACTGTAGTAGTGAAGTGGCTTCAAACTCATCTCCTCCCTTCCTTTCCGCCTCATACTTCCGGGTAGGAGACGAGTGGTAGTGGGGGAGTGGGGGAAAGGAGGTGAGGAGTGAAGAGTAATGGGACGTACCCTTCTCTTTTTAAGTTTCCTTCCCTTTCAGGTGTCGATATATGACCAACTGACCAAGGGCGTGTCCAATGGGGTTGTCGGGATGGCACTGAATTTGATTGGCCACCACTATTTTTCCACTTAACATAGCACATTATCATTGGCTAACATACATACATACATACATACATGTATATATATACAGTGAGTGCCATAATGTATGGGACTAAGACATATTTTTATTGATTTGGCTCTGTACTTCACAATTTTAAATTTGCAATCAAACAATTCATATTGGCTTACCAGGCTCTTTGTGATTTCTGAGGTCAGCAGGGCTCTCTTTCTACTTAATGATGTTCCAAATAGTTGGTTTCAGTTACCCAAAGGTTAGGCCTATGACTTTGACTGCTTTTTTTCTTATTTCTCAGCCTTATAATGACTAACTTGTCTTTCATGGCACAATTCTGGTTGTCACGTTGACAAACGCCAATAACAAATGAGGGGTTTATGCACTGCAACCCAACTATAATATTCTCTCTACGTAGTTGTCGACAGGCTTTTCTTGCTGACACAGTCTGATCATGTCCTGTATAGACATTCTCATTATGTTTCTCCGCTCATTTATTCAGGTTTTTACCTTTAATTTGTCATCCATCTGTATATATATATAAACCTGAATAAATTACACACACACACACATATATATATATATATATATATATATATAACACAGGCTGAAAGTATTCAGTTTAAAAAAAGAGAGGAATTCAGTTAATATATGCGCATTTATTAAATACAAATCAAAGTATAAACTTTAAAACCTACAGGAAAACAAAAAGATAATTTTTACTTTAAAAAAAAAAAATCTTAGGCACCACATCTCCTCGAAATAGATAACTTTCCTCATTCCACTTTTCCATAATTAGAATTCTATCCAATCATTTTGCGGTGGTAGGTGGAGGGCTTGTTAAAATGATGCAAATCTCATCTATCTTACGTTTTTTGAAACTGCAGGTAGCCTAACACCATTGGCCTGTAGTGTGAGTAAAACAGGCACTAAAGTTGCAAGAAATATGGCAAACAAAGGAGTTAGGCATAGATGTGTGGAGCCAAGTAAACATATTGTGGCAAGTATGTTATTCCCAGCAATAAATTGCAAAGAAGCTTAAGATTTCCAGGTGCAGTGCTCAGTACACACTCAGAAGGTTCCAGCTGATAGGCAGTAATGTTAGCAGGAGAAGACCAGGAAGAAGAAAGGTAACATCAGTGACAGAAGACAAATCTCTTGTGGTGTCTAGCTAAAGATACAATTATAAAACTGCACCACTACTACAGAAAGAAACCAGTTTCTCTAACTACAGTGTAATGGCAACTGCAATCTGCTGGTCTAAAAGGATGCCTTTTCCCAATATTTCTTGGTCCAGTGTTGATGGTCCTTGGCCCACTGGAATCTTTTCTTCCTGTTAACAGCATGTAGTTTCCTTTCGCTGTTTCACTGTAGTCAACCTCTGACACTGACACTGGACCCTTCTGTTGTGCAGAACATTCAGCCAGTCTCCGTGCTACCCTTTCTCTCCAAAACCCTGGAACGTGCTGTATCTGTACCAACTCCCTTCCTACCATTAAACATCATCAGTTCTTTCCAGTCTGGTTCAGTGCTGGTCACTCCACAGAGTCTAGCCTTCTCTCCATCAGCAAAGCACTTCAGTCATTTATAGCGTCTTCCCTCTCTCCTGTCCAAATCCTACTCTACCTTTATGCAGTTTTCGACACTAAAGACCACATGCTTCTCCTCTCCCTGTCTGCCAAGGCAGTAGAGCAAACAAGTAACAGCACAACAATAAAGTAATGTGACATTATTCAAGCGTAGATTAATTGATCAATCAATCGACTGACACATTTTAACTGCAGCAAAAAAAAAGGCAACTGATTTTACAGTCCAAATTTCGGAGATGACTGTCTACGGTGTCACAGATCTGGCTGCCCTTTTAACAGGCCTGTTGTCGTGACAACAAATAGAGCCAAGCTGTGAGCTCACGCACGGTGCCTCATGCAACCGGACCGTGGGAAGGCTGCTCAGTCCGGTCTGAGGATATTCCAAAACGTGTTCGGCCTTCTTCCTCCCACGCCTGAAGCCGTCCAGATCCGAAGAATGGATAAAGAGACGTTCGGCCCACCGTGACTTGATTTTAAATGCTACTGAAAAAAAAACACGAATAGTATAACTGGTGTTTGGTCCTAGAGTGTGCAGCCTGATTGCACTTAAGAGTCTGTGGAATAATTTTTTCCACCCCAAAATGGCTCATTTGTTTCTTCCTGTCCTCTTTCTTAAGTGCAGTGTGACAATCCGTTTGTGAATACTCAGTGGTCACGCCAGTTCAGGGGTCCTCAGTCTTATCCGGAAAGATCCGGCGTGGGTGCAGGCTTACGTTCCAACAGAGCAGTTTCACACCTGATTCTACTAATCAACCACTCCAGTCTAAGCCTGCACCCACACCGGCCTTTTCTGGATGAGATTGAGGACCCCTGTGCTAGCCCATGGAGTGCTGCATCTTTGGATCACCAGACATTTAAAAATCAGAGTTTTAAACTGACCCACTTGTGTTCTGATAAGAATACTATACCATAATATGCCCACTCACAATAATGACACAATACATGTACATCATTCACAATCTTATTATGACATTTGTAGCTCGTAAAAGTGGGATGAAATAGTGGGATTAACTGAATGAAATGAGATACAAATAATCTTTTGGCATTCTGATCAAAATGAATTTTTTGCCACACAGGCTAATAACATTTGGAAACCCTAAGAGCGATTTCTGTTTTAATTTACTCATGTTGAGCAAGCTAGCTCGAGCGTGACATCTCATTTTCGACTTTTCAACTCGCTTTCTCGCGCTTTCTCTTTGAATCGCTCAGTGCTACCAGAGGCTGTGTAAATATCATGATCGATAAACAACACGAATGTCAGACACCGAAAGACGATTGACTCAAAGAAAAGAAAAAAAAAGAGTAGTTATTTTGATGTGGTTCAAAGCTGGATCTTTGCCCGTTGTAATCAATAAAACAAGTCCTTGGAAAATCTGCGGTTATAGAACGCAGTGCATTTTCTCCCTGCATTTTTGGCTCTTTCTTCTTCTCCGCAATAACTGCAGAATCCTGAGTTAACCCGACGGCTGATGGTGCAAGATACAAAAGATACAAAAGGAGTTTATTGAGATAAATCATTAACCGGCCAGCCATTTAAATGCACTCTCCGACTAACGACTGAGCCAAATCCACACCTCAGTCCACTAATAGGGACGCCCATGGCCCTGCCTCTGTGAAATATGAGCAGAGTGGGGACTGAACACTGGAGGGCTTTACACAACTCAGTGTGACCAGTGGCCATGCTGGTATTTTTCTTCAGTTAATGAACGGTAGAATCTTCGCAGACACACGCACGCACGCACGCACGCACACACTAAAGTGGTGTCAAGTACCTAAAACTAAAGGAAATTAAGTGAAATTAATCCACTAAAAAGTGCTTTAACATTGAATTTTAATTAATTTCCTGAATTGACAGAGCTGGGATGGAAATGACCCTGGCCCACCCACCTACTCACACACACTTTCTCTCTCTCACACACACACACACACACATCACAGACACTCTCTTTCTCACTCACACACACACTATCTCTCTCTCTCTCACACACACACACTTTATCTCTCTCACACATTCACACACACACACACACACTCATACTCACACACAATTGCAAATGGCTGTTGTGGAGGTGCTCAAGCAGAAGGCGTGTTTATTTATTTACCGGCAGGAAAAGGGCATTGTGGGCCCTGATTCCCTCCACCCCCACTCAAGGCCATCTGATATCCCTCCACCCCCACTCAAGGCCATCTGATTTCCCTCCACCCCCACTCGAGGTCACCTGATTTCCCCCCACCCCCACTCGAGGTCACCTGATTCCCTCCACCCCCACTCAAGGTCACCTGATTTCCCCCCACCCCCACTCGAGGTCACCTGATTTCCCTCCACGCCCACTCGAGGTCACCTGATTTCCCTCCACCCCCTCTCGAGGCTAACGCGACATGTTGCTTCCGCCAAAGCGCCGTGTGCCACTCACTCCGCATATCGCCCGCCCTCCTGTGGAAACGCTGCTCGCACCGCCAGCTAAAACGTGGCCTTCAGTTCGCCAACGTCTTTGGTTAAAACCCAATTTCTCCTCTTCTTCTGCATTTGGCCATGAACCATAAATGGGCCAGAGAGAGAATGTGTGCGAGCGAGAGAGAGTGTGTCATTTCCTGAAATTTTTTAACAATAGACACCAGTACATGTCCTGCACAGTACAGTTTTAAAAGAAACAACGATTTTCATTGGGAGGTCTAAATTCTCAGTTTATATGATTCTCAGGGGGTTCTGCCCAAATGTTTTGAGATCTTACTGGCTTGACCAGAAGTCATTTCGGAAACACATCTGAGCCAGGTGTGTTATGAATGACCAGGCCTTTGGGAAGGATTAAGGATGGAGCCTGCCGCTAAAGACGCAGAACAGGTTCTGAATGAGCTTCATAAGAGTCGCAACCGCCTTGGTCTGAAACTCCTGAAGACTGCTTTTCTGTAGCTGCTCCTGATTGGCCGATGTTTCTCTGACGGCGCGGGACTCAAGCGAATAGCCTGCTGCTCTGTCCTCAGCGTACCACGCGGCCGTGAACGAGCCCAAGCGGCTAATCCCAGCTGTCCGCGTTACGCATCGCCGGCCTGCGTCAGCGCGCGGGCGTCCGATCGCTCTCGCTCCTGACGCGCCGCGACGGTGACGAGATCATTTCCTCGCCAGCGCGTCGCTCGCGGAAGCTCAGAAACGATGAAAAGATGAACCAGGGAAAAGAAAAGAAAAGAAAAGAAAAGAAGAGAAAAGCAGCGGACGGACGCGGCGCACGCTGTGATAGGACGGCGGGAGGGGCGCGGCCGCGCGGCCCGGGTTCGGGTTCGGGGGGACGGGTGCGCTCAGGGAGCCGCCGCTCATTACGCGCACAGCCGAGGCGCGGGAGAAGGTCCGGTTGCCATAGAAATGCCCATCAGACGAGGACCCCTGTCAGGCGTCAAGTTTTCGGTACGGCTCAGATGTGTGACCACAATACCCCGCCCGTCCCCGCTCCCCCTCCAACCCCCTTTGAGCTGAATCATCATCATCATCATCATCTTCATCGTCACTGCCATTCATTAATGACAGTTTTCATCAGCGTAGTGACAGTAGCTCCATTGTCAGCGTTCTATTTTGAAGCTGTTGGTGAGGGACTTCACACTTGGGATGGGCAGCCTGAAACTCGCTGATCCACACTTCCATTTCCTGCCGGGAGCTGAGTCACTCCACACAGCTTCTCTTCTTACACGGCCCCAACCCACAGGGCTTCAGCACAGCAGCCCTATATCACACAGCCTCGCTTCTCATATCTCTCCAATTACTCACTCTCTTACATCACCCTTAAATCACATACTCTCTAATACCACCCTTAAATCATACACTCTCTCATACCACCCTTAAATCACATACTCTCTAATACTACCATTAAATCACAATCTAGCTTATACTACCCACAAATCACATACTCTCTCATGCCATCCTTAAATCACAATCTACCTTATACTACCCTTAAATCACATACTCTCTCATACCATCCTTAAATCACATACTCTCTAATACCACCCTTAAATCACATACTCTCTCATACCACCCTTAAATCACATACTCTCTCATACCATCCTTAAATCATATACTCTATTACATCACCATTAAATCATACTCTCTCATACCACTCCTAAATCCCACAGCCTTTTATACCACCCCAAATTTACACACCCACTTATATCACTCCTAAATCACACACCCACTTGTATCTCACACCCTGATATTGGCCCAGCATCACACACTCTCATATGATTCCTCCCAGTCTGTGGGAGAGAATAAAAGTCAATGTGTAACCCTGCAATCCAAACCCGGGAATACTGGCACAATGTTACTAACAGCCTGCACAGAATTACCAGTCAGTGTTCACAGCAACTGGGTCACAATGCCTGCACCGAGTGATTGACATTGATTATAAATGCCGTTTGACAACACTAGCCTGCCGTTAATAGGTGCTAACCGGCTCCTAAGGATTCGCAGCAACCGCTAAAGGCAGATTGGCGTGAGATTGACAGATTGATCAGGAGGACAATTAAATTTGCAGCCCGTGTTTCAAGGGTCAGGAGAAGATATTTTCCTGTGTTCGCAAAAACATATCCAACCTTGAGCTGTGAATGGCTCAAGATGCGAGTTTGTCTCTGTTGTTACACAGACGGCCTTCTATTCATAATCAGAAGAAAAAAAAAGAAAAACCAACACATTTTTATTCGCTACATTTTCTTGCGAACAGTACAGCTTCTGGCATGATCTTGCTCACAATGAGGGCACGGATTTATGAATTTTTCAGCGAGCTGTCGGCTGCGGAGTGATCATCTTTGCCGTGGAAACAAACGCGGAGACGCGCGCGGCGTTTGCGCGGGCGCGGCCCTCGACGTGGCGGCCCTCCAGTACCTTTCTGACATGAATGATTAATCCATCGCTGCTTTTATGTTTCCTCTGGGGTGGTTTTTAATACGGGCTCATCAACTCTTCCGCTAGCCGCTTTAATGACTGGAGGCTGGCGGATGAAACGGATCGGGCTTCTGCGCATGAAACAGCCGCTGTGCAGAATGAACCGCTAACCGCCGCCAGCTCCTCCCTACCTGTTCTCCATGTTTACCTGGAGCTAAAAACATTTTTTTTAAAACTCCTGTGCCTCGACGTACAGCATGAATACGTGCAATAACACAATGGTTTTGCGCATGACAAGCGTCTCCTTTGTGTAGATCTGATTTTCTTTTAGGTTTACTGCCTTAAAACTGAGAAGGAGGGGCCATGCTTCGCGTGTTTGTACCGGACTGCTTTTGAGCCCTTTTTTTTGTTCTGTTTTCCGGATCGATACTGTGCCGGTTGCTTCATCTATAATTCATCCGAATTTTACCTACTACTGCAGCCACTCCTTACGATACATGCGAGAATTTGCACGGCAGTGATAAAAACCAAAAAATAAAATCAATTCAAACAAGTCTACGAACTCATCTCACTGCGTCAGACAGTAGAGGAATCATGCATGTTTATCATACATACATGTGTATTGTGCAAAAAGCTGAAAGGTACAAACAGCAGCTACACAACAAAATGTCCAGCGTTAATTCAACTCCAAGAGTACATAAGAGTCCAATCGGGTTGATTCGACACTGAGAATTTCACTGTGTATGGTTCTTGAAAGAAGACCAGCAGGCTTGGGCCGTTCCTGGCAGGGTACCCCGAGTATGATGCAGTAAACTGAACTGCAATCTGGAATATAATCTTAATATACCAGTGCTGGCTATACCAGAGCTGGCTGTGGCCCGGAGTGGTCACGTGGGTTACTGCCCAACCCCCAGGGAGTTACGGTGTAGTATGTCAGGTGACTATGGTCTGTCTGATAGAACAGGAAACTGCCTGCAGCAAGAAAGATAATATGCTCAGGGCATAAATAAGGCCTTCTACTGTGCCTAAACAGAAATAATATACAATTCAGAAAGCATTTCGGTATATTTCCATATACATACTGTATGCATGAAATCATAATCCACCACAGCTGATGTTTACCCCCCCTGCCGATTGTAAAGCAAGACAACAAATGTCAGCAACACCTGCAGTGCATGCCAATCAATCCTGTCAGATAAATCATTGGCCTTCATGTGAGCCATTCTGCTGAGCCTGTGGTGGGGATCATCATCCACACAGCAGAGAGGTAGACATGTCTGAATAAACTGAAAACTAGGATGCTGGCAATCAAGAGTTCAAGAGCTGAAAAAATATTACAGGTCATTGCTAGGGCACACCGTCATACCTTAGCTAAACACAAAACAAGAATTCACAATGTCTAAATCTCTGCCTGTCTTCAGCTCTCTTAAGAAAACAGACATACCCTCTTGAAAGGCCACAGTCGACTGTTTGCTTATATTGAAGCTGAATGTTGATTTTTTTAAAACACGGGTATCTAAGTTTTGCTTGTTGAGAAAACGTCATTTTTTTGGAAAATGTAAACAGGTATTTAGAAATTAACACCAGGACAGGTGTTTAGGTAACATGGTAAGTGATTTGGCAGTACTGTACATATTTAGACCAAGATTAATTGCAATGGACATCCATCAAAATACATTTTGACGTAAAACATGCACACAAACAGACCATAGCTTCTAATTAGTCTCGATGTGGAGGTTATAGTCCTTGAGGTGGGTTATTGGAAGGGCAGGAACGGGTTGTTAGGGTTACTGGTGTGTCTCATTGTTGTAAAATTCTTTCCAAGTCAACGTTTTCCATCAGCAATGATTCATGGGGCCTAATTGCCGATTTGTACATGCTTGAAGGCCTTTCCCTCGGTCTCCATGCAGACATAGAGACTTCCCCATGTGTATTTTAGGACAGAGCTCACCGCGGTGAGTAACATGAGAGTGGATGCAATCAAAGGGATGAGAATGATGTTCTGCCTTGACATTTTAATGCGAAATAACATGGGGGGGGGGGGGGGGGGGAGGGGAAAAAGAGGCTTAGAGAAGGTTGAAAACGCAACATCTCTGTTCGCCTATGGCTCCCTGGCCTTGGCTTGTAACGTAACCTTGACATCTTTTATCTTCTCGAATTGCAACGTCAAATTGCTTTCTTCGTGTCCCAGGTGGACCTTCTCCATTCTACAAAGCAGATGCTGTTTTACTATCCTCAGAAACCCGCTTTGATAGCTACCCCCCTGAGCACTTTACCAAACTAATTCATATTTCATAACCAGATCTGAACCTGGTGCCAAAGGTGCAGAAGGAAATTATTCTATACAGCACTACTCCTCTCTTTAAAAAAACTACTCCAGACTCACTCGTCTCAGGTATATTGAGCTTGACTGCCGTCTTAATAGCATTACACAACCTTGAGTTCCTCTGGGGGCAATGAAGAGATTACATTTAAAAGTCATGGGTTGATTTCTCAAGTAACATACACATTCTCCAGCACAGAAAGGCGAATGTCTTTGGCAAGCCATTTTATCACTTAATGGATATTAATATTTAGGCATCTCAGTAATATTCTGTCACATGAGGTTGCTTGCCAGTTATTTGACTTTGCAGGCAGAGATGCATGATGTTTATTCACAGCTATTTTCGCTGTAATTTAAGATGAATGCAAGCTTAACTAAATTAATATAGAATGCAATGCGTATTAGAGTATTAGAACACTACTGCAATCGACGTGCAATCAACCGCTCTATGACATATCTGGCTGATAAGTCACAGAACGGTTGATAGCAGCCTTGGAATCAAGCTTTGGCTTGATATCAAGAGTAGCTTATGTGTAAATCAAACAAACACAAGGTCGATACTGCAATGATTTATAAATTTTTTTTTGTTTTTTTTTTGTTTTTATTGCCAAGCTTGTGCAAACAAATAATCTTGAGATCAAGGATCCCCATCCCTGAACACAACACAAAACAGGTCTTCGCACATCAATTTCATGTGGTGATGAGTGTACTGTAATTAGTAGGAGTGTGCAGAGATGTCATTATCTGTATCTGTATCTGTTCAACCAACAAAATGATCTGTCTGTGTATCTGTATTCGGATAGAAGACCGGAAGTGGGCGTGGTTTATACCAGAGGTCATGTTAAATCGGGCAAACGTTGTATTTTCTAACCTAATATTCATTGGCAATGCAATTGTTGTGCCTTCAAAGCATCAAATTGATTTAATATTGGCATATAAATAATTCTGAAATATATTTCCACATCCTCATACTGTACTTTTCATCTCTCTCTCTCTCTCTTTTTTTATTTTTAACCAAACAAGGTTTTGTGAACTGCCTGAACCTATGGTCATTCTAGCAGTACGCTCCAGGAAACAAGCTTTTTAACGATATATGATTCAACCAGGTCAGTTTTAAAACCGTAGAGGCATTTAATCATAAAATATGTTATCATAAGCTCATTTTATGCTTTGTGTACTTGACGGTGTTATATTATCATCTAAATTAACTATTTATAACGGTTATTTACCTTTAGTTTGTTCATTTTATGAAGCTATAGAAGTTATAGAAACAAAATATCAAAAAATATCAAAATTGGCATATGGAACCAAACTCATCGTTTTTTACGGTGCTGCCTCCCCTTAAACGGCTTTAGAATGCTGGATTTTGTAGCAGGGACACCTCTGCCTTTTAACAGTTCTAAAATCAATGTGGTACAAAATCCAGCATTCTAAAGCAGTTTAAACAACAACATTATTCTTTCGCTTTTGAATTGTAGTTACATCCCCTCCCCTTTTCAATGTCCAATTTCACAATTGGTGGCAACCTTGAATCACATTTCTAGTTACTGTTGCTAGCTTTATTTACGCATCCCGCAAATCGGAATTGTCCCTTATTTGGACAGTAGAATAGGCGTTGCGCATTTAACTCATTGCTACGGGACGCATTTTCATCAGTATTTTTGTGAACGATTGCATTTTTAGTAACTGCTGTTTTGAAGACAATTCAATAGTCAGCTAGCTAGCTAGCTAGCCGGGACAGCAAGCATGCCGTGAGACCATTCTGAACTAAAACCAAAAATTTTAATATAGGCTAGGTAACAAGAAAGGCCGAAGCTATTGTAGAGAGAGACAGTGCTCTATCAGGAAGCTGCTCGTAGGCAGTTTACTCTCTTATACCACCCTTAATTTACCGCCTGCAGGCATCAACATAAGTAACCTGCATGATCGATATCACAAATAACGGAAGAAGCATCTGCACTACAAGGTGAAACAAACTACAAGTTGATATCAGGGAAGACAAACATTGCTATCGTCTTTTTTGGTATAAACTGTTTTGAGGAAAAGCAATGATGAGAATTTAAGAAGTTACATTATAGCCCATGATGTCAATCAAACAACCAGTAATTGGTGGTGGAAAAAACGTGCTACAGGTGTTATTTGTCTCTGACATAATGATCTAAACAAATATTTAATCAGAGAACAAATAATCTTAGTCAATGATTTGTCAGAGCACGAGTGACTAGTTTTGTTGTTGGTTTATACGGCATGATTTTCAGCACAAACAGCAGTGGTGTCTGTAATGACCGTTTATGCAGTGACGGCCATGCACATGGAATGGGCGCTAAATTGTGATTATTCTTGAAACTGTGCACAGGGAACAAATCATTCTCATGGTGTTATTATCTTTCTCAGGAGAAAAAAAAGATCTAATACTGGATAATACAAAAATGTTATTATTATACAAAAATTTAACTAGATGTAAAACTCACAGCAACAATTTAAAAAAAAATTTAAAAATCTAAACGCCCACAAAAGAACAACAATCACATCTGGATAAGTGATCCTTACCAGGATACCTGAAAGGGATAGTTCACAGTCTAAAGTTTTTGACATTTCAGTTTTGGTTTATGTTTTTGTCCAGCCAAGTTTTTGCATGTGATGAAAGCACTTCAGGTACTGAAGTTTCTGAAAAGATGACAGTTTTACTGTGGCAGGTATAAAGCAAGAAAATACACTTCAGAAAACTCCAAGCAGCTGGTACAGCTATATTATGCTTCCAGAGACTATACATACAGTATAAACACATGAATTCATTCAGAACTATAAGCATAAAAAACAGTGATAATTATTTGCCAGCACTACTTTCCTTCTCATTACAAAAGCAACAAAAGCAGGTCACTCCCAAGGGCCAGATAAATGCCAATATCATAAATACAGTATTGTAATACATTATAACAATGTAATAACAAAAGCAATAATAGTATTAGCAGGAATAGTAGTTATAAGGATAACAGTAATAACATGTAGACTAGGGTAGAGTGTTTAGGGGTTGCAATCCCTGCAAAATGTATGCGCTTAACAAATTTGAGAGGATGGAGTGTGGTGAGTTAGAGTTAGTGTTGGCGGTGGTGAGGGCCTGGGGGCAGGGTTTGGGGGCACACAGATACTCTGGTACTCTGTGAGGGTAAAAAAAAAAAAAACCCATGTTGGGGCACTGAGGCAATTTTTACAATTTAAAATAAAAAATAAAAGAAAGACCCATTAGCGCTAAACTGTCAGAACAGATACAGTTGCAGGGAATGCAGGAGCATGCCTGCTGGCCACAGCGCCCCCCCTGGGGAACAGCTGAATAATGCAACAAAGGCCTGGCTCCCCGCCAGCGCAGCCAGTTTAAAAGGCTCCTTCTGACGGACTCACCCTGGGCCGCGCAGCTCCTCTAAAACCCGCGGATTAGAGGGCGCAACTGGTTCTCTGCTCTTCCAAAATCCACCTCAACTTCCCCAGGTTTGGGCCAAGGACCTTTTTTAACCTTTCATTTGATTGGTGGAGCAGCGTGGGCCCACCGAGCCGGCCCCCGCGCTCGCAGGGTGTCGTCTCTCCGGGGGCGTACAGTCATACCGTAGGCGGCCAGTTAGCGGCTGGCGGCGCTAAAGCAGCCGTGGCCAGAACGCGCCGGTTTGGGCTCCTTTTGATTTCGCCGATTCCCCGTTTGTTGACGGCAGGGGGCCGGGTTTCCCGTGGAGATGAGAGCGAGCTGTGAGAGACCGGTCCTGCATGAAAGGGTGCGCGGGGCGGGACGCGACACTGGACCCACCCGCTCAGCCCCCAACCACCCCGGGGGTGGCCCGGGACGGAAGGAGATGGGATGGCTTCGGCCCTGGAGGCAGAACACCTCTGTGCTCACACAGCTGAGACTATTAACGGCACAGTGGCACATCAGAGATGTGTCTGTCTGCCAGGGGGAAAGGGAACTGGTCTGCAGCCATTATTATGTTGTTGCTATTGTTATAGTCGTTGTTGTTGTTGTATTATTATTATTATTATTATTATTATTATGATTAATGTTGTTGTTGTATTGTTATTATTATTATTATTATTATTGTTATTATTATTCATATTATTATTATTATTATTATTATTATTAATAATAATAATAATAATAATAATAATAATAATAATAATAATGTTGTTGTTGTATTATTATCTTTGTTGTTGTTGTTAATGTTATTATCTTAACTGATACCCTTATCCACTGCAACTTATGCGGATAAGATCTTTACATTGTGTCCATTCATACAGCGGGATGCCGAGCTGAACAGCCAACCTGGCACAAAGATAGGTGCTTCTTTGTCAGAATCATCATCTGAGTTTCCTTCCGGCACACTGACAATGTGTCCAGTGGGCGATGAGGAGGTTCGTTTGGCTGGCTCCTCACGTCCGCTCCGATAGAGACATCTAAAACATGAATCTGCCCAACCGCTCTGTGGAATTAATTGTCAGTGGAATTTCTTTTTCTGTATCGCTGAAAACCAAGGGAGCCATTTCAGTCCACCTGCTCAGGAAAATGTAGAGCATGTGTTTCAATGGTGAATATTATAAATGGGCAGTTCCCAACCCTGTTCCTGGTTATCTACTGTCCTGTAGGTTTTCACCGCAACCCTAACCACACATGCCTCATTTAACAGCTAGCGACCTCATTGAGCTGCTTATTAGTAAAATCATGTGTGCCAAATTAATTTTAAAATGAAAACCTGCAGGATGGTAAATGGACTGCATTTATATGGCGCTTTTATCCAAAGCACTTTACAATTGATGCCTCTCATTCACACACCAACGGTGAAAGGCTGCCATGCAAGGTACCAATCAGCTTGTTGGGAGCAATTAGGGGTTAGGTGTCTTGCTCAGGGACACTTCGACACGCTCAGGGATCGAACCAGCAACCCTCCGACTGCTAGACAACCGCTCTTACCTCCTGAGCTATGTCGCCCCTATGGTAGATGGTAGATCTCCAGGAACAAGGTTGGGAAGAACTGTTATCAATCATTATTCAGAATCTTGCAAACACGCTTATATTGTATTTATTATGTGATGTGCGGTGTATATTAACCAAATACATATGATCAATACATGCATTATGTACCTTATGTATGTTTGTTTTCTATGTGCGATTTATATTGTTTTTGGGGAATTTTACATTTCAGAATGCAAATCTTTTTTCTCAAGGGTGCAGTCTCTACAGAATGTTTATTGCATTATCACACATTACCACCTGAAGTGAGAGACAGGGAATGGCAGTATTCCCCCGAGTAACATTTCCTCGCTGACAGACAGACAGGTACGTTCCTCACGGGTGGAGTTCAGAAATACTGCACAACACCCGCCCACGTGATGACCGATCTCCAAATGAAACATAACGAGAACAAGAAAAATCTTTTCACAGTGCAGCGAACCGGGCACAGGGGCCCACCAGCCTGGGTAGAGGCCTCGTTCAGAATTCAACGCACGGCGCCACCTTCTACACCCCAGGAGATCTAGCGGGCCCAATGACCCACAATGCAACAGCCAGCCATTCGGGCTCAGAGCACTCGACTCTGTTTGAGAACTAAGAATGAAAAGACACATAAACGAAGCGAAGATGACACACAGCACATCGGCACATCAGAGACGGAGTTGAGGACAGTGGGATGGGGGTACAGGGGTACGGGGGGGGGCGCACAGAGAGGGGCACAGTTTCCTGCTGTGCGCTCGCTCTCTCCGTCTCTCCGGTTCTCTCACTGTCTCCCGAAGCTCGTCCTTCAGAGGGATGTATGAAAGAGTGTGTCATGGGGACCCAGAGACCGAGCGAGCGAGCGGTAAAAAGGAATGATAAATCACTTCAGCTGTGCCTCATGCTCCCTCCGCCCAGCTGCCGTACGCTACGGAAAACACACACACGCTCACACACACACACACACACACGCGCGTGCGCACGCTCACAAACCACCGCTCAACACACGCGCTCACAAACCCCCACGCAACACACACGCTCACACACATGCACATGCTCACAAACCCCCACACAACACACACGCTCACACACACGCACGTGCTCACAAAGCCCCACTGAACACACACACTCACACGCACACGCTCACAAACACCCACTGAACACACGCTCGCACACACACTCACTCAACACACATGCAGGCAGGCACGCACAGGCACACACATGCACACAAACCCCCACTCAACACACCCGCATACACACACACACACGCAGGCACCCACGCACAGGCACACACACGCAGGCACGCACGTACACATGGCTGTATTTACGCTGCAGTTCTTGATGTGTGAATCAGATTTCTTTCTGAGTGTTTACAAGTCTACGCAGGCTGTATGACTAACAACAGCGTAATGCAGGTAAGGTTGACATGGCAACAGACAGACGCCAACAAGGAGCCCAGTGAAGTGCGATGTACTGTTGCTCATTGTGCTTCAAAGGTAAGATTTGCTTGCGACAGCAATTGACAGTAAGATGGTGGACAAGGGCTATCGCATACGGTGGTTTAAAGTGCGCGATCACAAATTCGATGACTTCCAGTGGTCGGAAAATTTTAGAACGAGAAACGGAGACCTTTGAATATTTGTACCATTGTCTTTCTTGCCATTTTTCCCCACAAAGCCCTCCTTTTCACCGGCCAATTCCAGTCAGGAGGCGTGTGGGACTAGGGCTGCGGTGGATACAACACTACCGCACACCTGTTTGGCATAAGCACATCCTCGGCGTGTTTGACAGCGTGTGTGCAGTTTGTAAGGCCCTGCGAAGTGAACTTTTCGGAGAGTCCATTCATTTGCGCCGAGGTAGTCAACTCCTAGAAAGTCATCAGTGGCCTCAGAATGATCTGGGGGTTCACTCATTGCGAGAGAGCGGGTTACAGGTCCCCTATTCCCACCGCAGCCCTGGCCGAGAACCACTGCAATCATTTTATTCGCAAAGTCATCTCACAAGCAGTGCTGGACCATGAACTCTGGTGGGACCATGAACTCTGGTATATCATATTTGCATGCCTCTGTTTTCTGAGCATAGAATTATTCATAATATACGCTTCAGAGGGTTTTGATTACTATTTGAAGGAAAAAAAATAGTAACACAAACACGGATAGCAAAATATTCTGTCGGTAATCAAGTTTTTAAATACCAGCAAACATTTCCAATTCTAGTTTTTTCAAATCTTTTAGCCAATGCAATTAAATAAAACAGCAAAAGGGCAAAATATTTCTGCACTTACACACCCATGAACACAAACACACACTTAGATAGTTACATACATATACACACACATGCGCACACATGCACTTATACATGCATTTACATAGCCACACACATACACACACATCCATACACACACTTATGTATGAATACCATGTGTATATTTTTTCTCTTTTGTTTCAGCGATGTAATGCGATATGTGAGTTCATGATGAAACGATGTGATGTCATGATGTCCTGACGTGATGTGAGACAAAGAGATGTGATGTAATCACCCACACAGAGTGTTTGCAGGCATCCTCAAGGTAAATTTAAAATACCTCTCCAGATGTAAAGTACCATGAAAAAGTATTTGTCCCCTTTCTGATTTCCTCTATTATTGTATATTTGTCACACTGAATGGCTTCTGGGAACCTGCGTAACCTGAGTAAACACAAACCTGAATAAACACAAAACACGTATTTCATTTATTTAATGAAAAAAGTTATCAAACACCTATATCACCCATGTGAAAAAGTGATTGCCCCATAACTGGTTGCTCCATCTTTAGCAGCAATAACTGCGACCAAACGTTTCCTATAATTTGATATCAGTCTTTCATATCGACTTTTAGCCCAGTCTTTTTTTTTTCCAGAACTGCTTTAATCCAGACAAATTGGTAGGTTTTCGAGCATGAACTGCTCGTTTCAGGTCCTGCCACAGCATCTCTATTGGGTTCAAGCCAGGACATTGATGAGGCCCCTCCAAAACATAAATTTTGTTTCTTTTAAGCCATTCAGATGTGGACTTCCTTTTGTGTTTTGGTATCATTGTCTTGCCGCATAACTCAATTACACTTCAGCTTCAGCTCACGCACGGATGACTGGACATTCTCCTTTAGAATTTTCTGGTACAGAGCAGAATTCACGTGATGGCAACTCGTCTAGGTACCGAGGCAGTAGAGCATAATCACACTACTACCACCATGTTTGACTGTTGGTATGATGTTCTTATTGTGAAACGCTGCATTTTCTTCACGCCAGACATAATTTCATGAACACTGACCTTAGGTGAGGCTAGAGAGGCCGGCAGAATGTTCTACTGGGATATTTTGTAACTTCCTGAGTGAGTTGTTTCAGCACCCTTGGAGAAATATTGGCAAGCCAGCCACTCCTGGGAAGATTCACCACTGTGCTCCATTTGGAGGTAATTTCTCTCACTGTGGTTCAGTGGAGCACCAGAGCCTTAAAAATGACTTTTTAACCCTTTCCAGATAGATATATTTTAACTTTTTTTCTCATCTCTTCTGGAAATTCATTTGATTGTGATATATTGTGCTTGTAGAAATGGTGTGGTGACTGCTTCACTCTGATGGCAAGGTTCAATATTAGTAAGGTTTAGCAGGGTTCAACAGGGCTGCCTTAAATCAACTGAATCTGATTATCTTTTAATTTGGTTAATTGAGAAACTAAGGGGGCAATTATGTTTTAATATGGGCAATATGGGTGTTTGATAAATGAAATGACAGTACAAAAATGTGTTTGGTGTTTACTCAGGTTCCCTTTGTCTAATATTACATTTTACCTAAAAATCTGAAACCATTCGGTGCGACAAAAAAGCAGTAATAGAAGTAATCAGGAAGGGGGAGAATGTTTTTACAGGGCACTGACTCAGTAGCATCTCTCCACCTTTACCGTCGTTGAAAATGCCAGAATCTATGAAAACAAATCAGAAATGCTTGCTGCTGTGGTCCTGTGGTATGTAGTTGGCATGGCATCCGGATTCAAAATCAAATTCTCTGGAAAATCCATCGACTTCTGCATGAGGTTCTGGAAGCAGTCATCAGCAAAATGCATGCTACGAACACAGATTCCCTCAATGCTGTCAGGTACATCCACGTGATAAGTAAGTAAATAAGTAAATTCCACCCATTTTTGTTTTTAGAGTGGGCTCCTTTAGTAACTAGTGAGACAAAGTTCCTACTGCAGAATTGCATCCGAAAACTGAATCTAACATTTGTCAAAAAAACATGCATTCCATTAGAATATAGAAGTATGTGACCTTGCGAAATAAGGCCTTTTATTTGTAAAAATCGAATAAAAAACAAGTTAAGACTTTTAAATGACCGGCAGACACCCCGCCCACGTTGGTAACAGCTAAGCCTATTGACAGGAGCAGATGTCATTATGCTGCAGTATAATGCCATTGTGTCTGTGTGAGTCCCTCAATTCAGAACTTTAGATTGTCTGATAGTACTGATTATGCAGCAGGTTCTTCCGCAGGAGTTTTAGAAAGTCTGTATCGGTTGTCCGCCTAGACGCCATGTTTTCTGAAGCAGAGAAGGATGGCGTTATGTCCCCCGCGACACACTGCGCGTCTCTATTTCTCTCTCACGGGGGGGGGGGAGGAGAATTAGAGACAGGGAGAGCGTTGCGTAACTCACGGGCGGCTGCTAGCGCTCGGCCCGCAGGTGCTGCGTACAGACGGCGGAAGCGGCTCAGTCATCCCGGCGGCGAGCGGCGCCAGGGACGGCCAATCTGCCGCTCCGTAACACCAGAGCCTGAGCACGAGCACGCCGCTAACCGCGACCGCGAGCGGCCCATTGGTCAGGTCGGACGCCGCCGCTAACGCCCGTGTGTGCCCTTCGCTTCGCTGTAGGGGATGCGCTGGAGCGCCCTGGGGCAGGACGCACCATTATGCAATCGCGCAGCTGTGTAAAGGAACAGGGCTTCATACCGCAACAAGTCTGCAATAGCGCACGAAGCAGTCAGGCACACTGTGGGATATGCTGTTGTCTTTACATAAGAAGGGCGTGAGAATGCTTAATGATGAGAACGGACAATACAGCTGATCTGGGCTCGTTCACCTGCATGCTAGAGTACCCTGCACCGTGTCAGTCTTTCATTCCTTTGAGGGCCTTCTCTCCCTCCTACACGACTTGGCAAGCTGCTCCGTGCTTTTCTGACGGTCGGCATGAAGAAGATATTTCTCGATAACCTCTCTTTTGTGTCCCTCCAGACGGCCGAAGTCGGTCTGTAATTTTACGATGTTTGAGAAACCCCGGCGATCTCCGGGATGCGTGCGTGTCTGTCTGCGTCGGAGGACTGAAAAGAACTCGACCCGGTACTTTTCTGCTGCTGTTTGCTTTTCAGGCAGTCCAAGCCCAGTCGAGGCTCATTACATGTGCTGAGCACATCCTCCGGGGCTGTGAGGAGAAGCCGCTCGAGCCCTCTGCACCGCAGGTCTCTGCAGGCACACCTGCCCGAAACTCCGCGGATTAGCGGTTTCTACCGCACTCAGGAAGAGGCGGACGCAGACTGGCTGCAGCGGGGGGAACAAAATGGCCTCAGAGACGTGGCGCAGAGCGCGCACCTGTCAATCACTGCCGACAGCGCAGTGTCATAAATACACACAGCTCTCTGCGCTGCTCTCTTTTGACTCCGCTTTGAGTGAGAGATACAAAATGCAGACCTTTGAGATACATAGCCTACCGTGTGATTTGTACAGGCCTAGCCATTTTATTGACAAATGCAGGGAGAAACAAAGTGCAGCGATGTACACAGATTATGGACTGCGCTGGGATCCAGCTCCCCGTCCTTGCCATTTGTTGCCGTCAGTTTGAGGAACAGCGTTGATGTTGTGCGCTCCTTCTCCCGTTATGGTACTGTCTGTGACAACAGGTCGCTGCATCAAAGGCTCGGACCTTGCAGTGTACACGTTGTACCAAAACGTTCAGGAAATCAGAATGGACACACGGTAACCCTGTTTTACCATATTAGCAATGCAACTTAAGCGTGCTCTGCTTCTAATAACATTCTGCAAATTAAAGGAAAAAAGCATGCTCTTCCATTCTGTGATGGATAGAAGTGGTTAAATGCACCAACCTATAAGCATATTACTTGTATCTGTCCCTAATGGCAACTGGCCACTTATTTTTTGAAACTTCAAGCACATGCTGTTACATTTGCATGTGTTATTCCAACTGCTGTGCAAGAGATCTATAAGCTAATTTTTTAAAAGTTTTATGTTTTTTTAAAACACTCTGTGAGGTCTGCCACTTTTTTCAGTTTCACGTGATTTTGGACAACCTTGCCATGACTACTTCGTGACTTCAGCCGATATTTTTTCTTTGACCAACACCCAACCTTAATTATTTTCAAAGCCAGAGCTTCAAAGGCTAAAGCCGCAAATTCATTTGACTCACCGGATACTTCCTTCCAGCAGGTAAGAGGAGCTTCTGGCTTTATTCAAATGCGGAGCAGCCACTGCCACAGCACTGTCCTTGGTCATGTCCTTTATGAGTTTTCATGACGTGCCTGAGGTTGGAATGCTTCAACTCCAGGGGTGAGGAGGCGGGGTTATCAGTATTAAGAATGCGGAGCAGAAAGTACAGAATGTGACATAGTGGTTTCACTCGGAGCGAGTATCCCCCTAATGAAGTACCGTCTCTCTAATTAATATGTACTGAAGCGGGGAGCTGGTGTCTGCCAGGCCCCAGGGTTATGTGACTGCTTCCCCTCTGTGCCTGTTAGAACCCCATATTGCCCTGTGATAGGACTACCCTGCAGGGTGATTGGGGGTGGTAATTGGAAGAGACTGCACATTAACAGAAAATAACAGCGAGAACTGGCTATCACAGAGCCATTGACATAAGTATAAGTGGTTCAAGAAATGTATTATTTCTTTTGTAATTCTCTTAAAATATCACTATTACTGAACATGTGGTTTTGTCAAATGGAGAAAGGATCGACCGAACATCGCTGACTTTCTTTTTCGGGGAAAATGACATCTTAGACGTTATTTTCTAATAGCGTATTCTCGTGTTTGTTTTTTGTGTGTGTCTCTGGGGGGGGGGGGGGGGGGGGAATTCTATGTACATTTATATGCAGCCATTTATCAGGTGTTCTTATCCAGAGCAAATTACAGAAGAGCATAAATAAAGGCTAGGCAAGCATAAAGTCTAGCAGGAGCAAGAGGTAGATAGAGTATACAGTACTTAAAGCAGGAAATGGATTTGAGGGTACAGTGTTAAATATAGCATAAGTACCGGTATATCTTTGAGTATTCAGGGCTGCTGGGTGGCTCATGCAAAGGCACTGCACGAATAGACCCCATGTTCTGGTATTGAATCCAGACTGTGCCATGCCAGTGCCAACTGTGGCTGGCAGCCCCACAGGGTGTTGCACAATATGCTGTAGTGCTGCCCAGGGATGGATGGATGGAACATTTTAAATATTATGGGAATCCAACCCAGAAAAAAATGTTCCGCGTTAGTTCAACCTAAAGTTACAGGATGCAAACAGGTGTGCTCTGGACAATAGACAGTTCTGATGTCCTGACTACTGAGGTGTGTGTGTGTTTGTGTGTGTGTGTGTGTAGGGGGGGGGGCGGGCCTTTAGGGAAGATATAGCAAGGTAACCGGCGGTTGGGGAGTAGAGTGGTCTGACAGTAGTCTAAAGTGTGAAAATAGTATGCAGGTAAGAAGATGCGTGACCTCCTGTTGCCCTGTAGGCCAAGGCGAGAGACAGTCTTTTTTTTAAAAAATTTGGGCCACTGATATCCAGTGGAGGGAGACGTAAGGCTGTGACAATAGAGTGTTCTGGCTGCTTAAAAACTAAACAGGCTGCAGCGCTGGATAAACAGTGTGTATGGACAGCAACCCAATCACGGGAGACCTTCGGTTGAGTTTGCCCTGAAGTGCCTGCACCCTCTACACTGGGCTACAATTGTTAAGACTCTCGCATATTTAAAGATTATTAAAAGACTTGTTCAGCGTCCTGCGTCGTCATGGTAACTCGGCTGCATCAGGAAGGATGTCTGGGCTTAAGGGTATTGCCCAGGCTGCCTACGTTAGGCTCTCAGGATCCTTCCACAACTCAGGGTAAAATAACTGCCTCAAGCTGACAAAGCCTGCTGTGTGTGTGTGTGTATAAGTGCAGGCAGTCACAGTTTGGTGTTTAATAATGTTTTTTTAATTAAGCTAGTCAAGAGCTGCAGTGTAATGACTGAAAGCCTTTTGAAGGTAATGAGCCATGCCGGCAATATTTAAGCAGGTTGTATCGCAGCGATCCTGGCTGCTCTGATATTATTGTAAATTATATGCGGCTTTCAAATGAGAGATTATTATTACTCCATAATTAATCCACAAAGTGTGTTTGCTTCTCCTTGTTTTCTTTTCTTTTATCCAGCAGTGGCATGAACACAACAAGTGCTGTCGGCATTTCTGACCCCATTTCAAGTTTGGAGAAACGAGGGCTTCCATACAGTGCATCGTTTAAATTAAATTATTACTGGATCTTAGATGTGTTCCCAGGAAGTGGAGCACATCAATGAAGTGTGTGTGTACAGTTCATGGGGCTAAAATAATAAATGGTATAAAGTAATCACTACGTTAATGACAAGTTGGAACCAAAGCCAACTAGGGTACACAAGTATGCTACCAACTATTCAGCAGAAGCAAGGTGTGGCGATCTTTTGTTCTGTTCAGACGGTAAATTTACATCAAAGCACCCTGGGGAGTAGCATGTTGGCACTTGCCTCATTGATTCTGAGGCACTGTTGCTACAAGCCATCTCAGTGGTTGCGTGAATGCAGGATTCAGCACTTTATACGCGAAAAAAAGAGCCAAGATGGAGGAGAAAATAAACACACTGCATTCTACGAACGCAAATATTCCAAGCTCGTTTTCTAAAAGATTACAACGGGACATAACCCAGATTTGAACCACAAGAAAAATAATTATTCCCGTTTCTTGAAGCCAATCATCTTTCGGTGTCTGACATTCGTGCTGCGTATTGATCATAATATTTACCCAGCGGTTGGTAGCATTGCGAGATTCAGAGAGAAAAAAGCACTTAATTTGAATGAAAAGTCAAAAACAAGGTGTCATGCTCTCACTAGCTTGCTCAACATGAGGAAACAGAAAATGCTCGCATGGGTTGTTTTGCCAGTGCTGAAAAAAATTGTTTTGATCAGAACGGCAAAACATTAATTGTAGCTTATTTCATCCCACTTCTGTTACTATAATAAAATTATAAATGACGTACATTTATTGTTTTATTATTTACTGATTTGGCATATTATGGCAAAAATACTTATTTTTTTGTCAAAACACATATGAATTAGGGTAAAACTCCTTCCATGGGGTACCGAGACCACAATGTTGCTGCAGTCTCTACCAAACACTCACATTCTGTATGTATTCTCAAACCAAATGTTATTTTTCTAAGGCATTCTAAAAATTACTTTCCCAAGGACTGTTAGCAGATCTGGGCCAAGACCACATTTAAAGTACTTTAAACTAACAGAATTCTGGAGAAAACACTCCTGCAGATTCATCAGATTTTTCAAGGAAACTTGTCACTAACCAAAAAACATAATCATGGAGCAATAAATTTGTTTTGATTATTGATACATTTCCTTTAAATAGTTTGAAACCTAGGCTGCTGGGTGGTTCATCCTGATAAAGCATTGTTCCAGTGTGTTGATGGGCTCTGTGGTCTGGTGTTGGAGCTGGTCTGTGACAGTGCTGGCACAGCCCCACAGGGCAATTTGTAATGTATGTGGCAAACCACAATTTGCTATAGCATCGTGGCTGGGATGGCCACATCTTGCTGCTCAAGCTAAACATGGAGTTTCTTCCAGAGATTTGTGGAAGCAGTGGCAAAAGAATTAGGCAAAAGAATTTAATTAAATTAATAAAGAATAAAAAATGCAATTAACAATAATCTGTAAAAAAAGATTTACTGGTGTTAAAACTGTTACTTCATAATTATTTCATAATTATTTGAACAACTCTCTGATCTGGGTGTTAAATGTTGAAAGAGGGGAGAGAGAGGGAGGAGAGGCCGGACTGTTGAGGGCAGGGTTTGGTATCAGTCCATAGACCAGGGCAGGAGGGTCAACCGTGACTGGAGCCTCCAGAAACAGCCTCAGCTCCGGTCCTCGTCACACGGTCGCAGAGAGCGTGGCTGAACCCGGGCCAGGCGATGATAGCATCACCATGTGGTGCGTAGGAGGGCACGGCAGAAGACTGTGGAACGGCACTGTTGACATCACATAATTATGGGCTGAGAAATATGTTGTTTGCTTGCCATGAAATGAAAACACCTTTAACTTTAGATGTGAGACTGCATAAGCGCTGCGGTTTAGAAACACGGGCAGCTATCGGCAGAGCTGCCCTGACTGGTGCTACAGGCTACAGGCGGAGCTGCCCTGACTGCTGCTACAGGCTACAGGCGGAGCTGCCCTGACTGGTGCTACAGGCTACAGGCGGAGCTGCCCTGACTGGTGCTACAGGCGGAGCTGCCCTGACTGGTGCTACAGGCGGAGCTGCCCTGACTGGTGCTACAGGCGGAGCTGCCCTGACTGGTGCTACAGGCTACAGGCGGAGCTGCCCTGACGGGTGCTACAGGCTACAGGCGGAGCTGCCCTGACTGGTGCTACAGGCTACAGGCGGCCAGCCCGACACTGCAGGCTAAAATGAGCACTGCCACCTCCCTGCTTAGTGCTCACATGGCTAAAGGCGGGGGCTCTGGGCAACGACAATTGGCTGGCATTCTGACGACACACACACACACACACACACACACACGCGCGCGCGCGCACGCACGCAGACGCCCGCACGAACATGCATACACACACAGTCACACACGCCCTATCCACCCACACCACACTTACTCATGGATGCAAGCACACACAAACACACCCACAAATGCAAGAACAAGAGTAAACTGTAAGCAAAGCACCAACCAACTGGAGCTCACAAAGGCTCATATTCTTCATTTGTGTGGAAAAGCTTGCAAAGCTTAAACATTTTTAAAAATGTAATATTCATAAAAGATAAACCAGCTTCTCAGTAAAGTTGAGGTTGAAGATTCAAGTGTTTCAGCACCTTGCCTCAAGTTTAAAGGATAATTACAGAAAAAAAATGCCATTTCAATTACAAAAAGAAAAATTTTAAACACACATAATCAGACAGTGGACAACTGGTAGAGGACTAACAATGGAGCATTAAAACATTTAATGAAAAATAATTTTCTTTATGAAATGTATTTATGAAAGCTATCCCACCACTTCCTGTTTTTCATATTAATCTTCCACGGCCTCACAGGTTCATCCTTGAAAATCAACCGAAATTAAATCTACTTGGTCGCTGCTCTTTGCTATTCGCGTCAAAGCAAAAGAGTCCACACTTCCCCTCGGCGTGCCGCACAAAGAGCGCAGACCTCCAACGCTCGAGCCCCTCCAACGCTCAAGCCCCTCGAACCCGACGGCACGCCCCTCGGCCGCTCCGCATTGTTCTCGGGAAAAGCGGTTAGACTGTCCGCGGTTTCTCAAGGTGCAACGAGAGAGCTGGGATTGGAAAAAAAAAAGAAATAAAAGAAAAGAAAGCTTAGCGCGCCTGCACGGCGGTGAGCCGTTACTGAGCGCGTTCGTTCAGCGCGCTGCAAGGCCGTGCCTGAGCGCGGAAGAGAACACGCGCAAGGACGCTGGCCTCTCAGTCTTCAAAAGGCTCGTCCTCCCGGGTTCTGTCCGCACTGCACAGGTGCACAAAAGGGCCTCTGAGCACGACGCTTTTGTTCCCGTCGCCATTGTGACTGTCCATTTCCATAGCCGATCCGGAGGGACTTAAATAACGCTCATTGTGATGTGTTAAATATGCGGACCGTATTTACACAGTAAAGCCGCAGCCAGAGTGGCTCGCTAAAGTGCTGTGTGGTTGCATCTCCTCCAGACCTGGGTCAAATACGTATTTGTTTTGGATTCTTTTCTGTGCTCTACTGATCTTGCCTGGTGTAACTGAGCCTGCCAATATGACCAGAAGGTGGGGTTTGCACTTTTTAAAGAGTATTTCATTGGTTCCAATGCACCAGACAAGATCAGTAAAGCGTAAAAAAAAAAGAATTTGAATCCAAATAAATACGTATTTGACCCAGGCCTGGTCTCCTATGAACACCCAGTGGCAAGGGGAGGGTGATCCTGCATTCTGGGAGTGCCTGAAAGCCACCGGCAGAACGGCCCGTGGGAACCGCCAGGCCTGGCGGTGGCAGGTTTGGACCGGGTCCCGGCGCTCCGGACGGGACAGCGGGCGGACGAGCGCACAGGTGCCAGATCTCCGGCGAGTGGGCGGGCGTGGCAGAGAGCTCAGCTGGGCTCTGAATCATTGACTGCTGCTCCCTGATGCGAGTGGAAAGAGAAACAGGCGGCACGTGCAGGGCCAGCGAGGAGAGAGGCACCAAACGCACACCGGGAACCAGCAGTCACATGTGCTGTACACCGGGAGCCAGGAGCTATATGTGCTGTACACCGGGAACCAGGAGCTATATGTGCTGTACACCGGGAACCAGGAGCTATATGTGCTGTACACCGGGAACCAGGAGCTATATGTGCTGTACACCGGGAACCAGGAGCTATATGTGCTGTACACCAGGAGCCCAGAGTGAGGTTAGAGAGACTCTGTGAGTTGGGAGTGAGATTTTACAGAGACTGTGAGTAAGGTTCAAAAGACTGTGTTTTTTTTTCTATGCAAGTACAGTATTCATTTTACTGTCCATATGTTTCCAGTGCTGGTTTATATTTGACCGAGACTTTCACTGAAGCTGATGCAGCAACAAAAACTTCTGAACAGGCTGCAACCTAATGGACTTGCATTCAAGGTCTTTCAGAAAATGCTGAAAATGCAGAGGCTCTGTGAGCTGAGAGTAAGATTCTATCCACCCTCCTGTTGACCTCACATGAACCACCAGACAATTTACAAATAATACAATTTGAATGTAAATAACTTTATTTTACTTCTCTTCTGTTATATTTCTGATACGAGTCAGGGGTCCCGAATTTGGTCCAGCTGAAAGAGTGATCAGGCTAAGTGTGTATAAAGTCTCATACCGCGCTTGACATGAATGAAGTACCAGGATGGAGACGCAAAGCTATCTTCTACAATGCCCCGAGACAGAATTAAAAATGGAGACCAAATAGAATAATGACAAATCAAAACATACAGTCTTAAAGTGATTTAAAGCAACATAGCTCAGGAGGTAAGAGCGGTTGTCTGGCAGTCGGAGGGTTGCCGGTTCGATCCCCCGTCCTGGGCGTGTCGAAGTGTCCCTGAGCAAGACACCTAACCCCCTAATTGCTCCCAATGAGTTGATTGGTACCTTGCATGGCAGCCTTTCACCGTTGGTGTGTGAGTGTGTGCGTGAATGGGTGAATGAGAGACATCAATTGTAAAGCGCTTTGAATAAAAGCGCTATTTAAATGCAGTCCATTTACCATATGTAAATGCAGTCCAAAGTGCTCAAGCTGAAATGTCATGCACACAAACACGAGTGTCCATGTTTACACAGCAGGCATCCTGGAACATATCTACGGTCTTCAGTGCGTCACGGCAGCGCTTTATGAAAGGTAGACCATATATGGGTATAAACAGGAACTGCTTTATGTGAAAGAAGGACGGGGCCAAGGATGTTGGAATGAGCAGGAAAAATTTGTAATTACCTTCCCATACAAACACAGTAGGCCTTGCAGGACATACTATACAGGGTTAGGACAAAATAATGAAAACAGTAGATCACATGAAAAAGTACTTACATTTGAAATAACTAAATCACAATAACAAAGTAGTTATACAGGTCAGTCATATTAATTAAAGTGCCAATTAGCAATATGTATCAGCGATAAAAAAAGTACTGATAATTAGCAAGGTGATATGCGAGTTTCTAAAGCAACGAGGTGACTAGCAGTTCCAAATAGGCCAAATAGTCAGTGTCTGAATTTCATCAGTCACAAAACTGCAAAATATGGAAATGGTGTCTGTTGCCAACTTTTAAACATGGTGGTCGATCTGTAATGGTATGGGCAGCCATTTGATGGGAGTC
The DNA here is from genome assembly GCF_013347855.1 of Anguilla anguilla. Classification (NCBI taxonomy): domain Eukaryota; kingdom Metazoa; phylum Chordata; class Actinopteri; order Anguilliformes; family Anguillidae; genus Anguilla; species Anguilla anguilla. The sequence continues at coordinate 12,035,808 of NC_049217.1, forward strand.
GCTGGGTCTGAGGATTGCTCTGTGCAGTCATATAACGGCCAAGAGATACGAAGCCATTTCACAAGACCAGGTTCACCCTGTGGTGCAAAACACGATTGCCTCATTCTTTTCCATATTCCAGGATGATAACTCCCCCTAAACATCATTGAGCCTTTATGGGAGATCCTGGAGTGTAGAGTCACAAAGTAGATTTCCACCTTCATCCGTCAAAGAACTGGAGGCTTTCACTCTTAAAGAATGGTCCAATATCTCATCGCACACAGTTCAGAACATGTATAACATCATTCCAAGAAGGCCTGAAGCTGTTCTGAAGGCAACATATAGTCAATATATATATAAACATTCACACACACACAGTGCCGTGAAAAAGTATTTCAGACAAAATGTAACATAGACCAAAGGGAAACAAAACATTTTCAAATATTTCATTTATTTAATGAAAAAAGTTATCAAATACCCATATCACCCATGTAAAAAAAAGTAATTGCCCCTTAGTTACTAAATTAACCAATTTAACAAATGTAATTGACGATTAGATTCAGTTCATTGAAATCAGTCAGGCTTTACTGCAGCCAGCCCTGTTGAATCTAAATCTCACACATATTGAATCTTACCGTCAGAGTGAAGTAGTCACCACAAAGTTTCAGGAAGCACACTCTGCCACAATCAAATAAAATTCCAGAGATAATAAAGTTGTTGAAAAAGATCAGTCTGGAAAGGGTTATAAAGCCATTTCTAAGGATCTAGGACTCAAGCGAACCAACGTGAGAGCCATTATCTCCAAATGGAGAACACCTGGAACACTGGTGAATCTTCCCAGAAGGGGCTGGCTTGCCAATATTTCTCCAAGGGCGCATGGATAACTCATCCAGGAAGTCATAAAAGATCCCAGAAGAACATCCAAATAACGGTCACATTATGAAAAAGATCAAGCAAAAATGGAGTATAAAGGCAAACACCACTGATACAAAAGAAAAACAGAGGTCCCATTATTTTTGGAGTAAGGAAAATACAGCATTTCACAGTAAGAATATCACACCAACGTGTTGGTGATAGTGTGGGATGCTTTGCCGCCTCGGGACCTGGACAACTTGCTATTACTGAAGGAACCATTAATTCTGCTCAGTACCAGAAATTTCTTAAGGAGAATGCCTGGTCACCTATCTGTGAGCAGAAGCTGAAGTGTAATTGGGTTATGCAGCAAGGCAATGATCGAGAGTGGGCTAAAATTCCTCCAAAGCAACTGATATCAAATTGCAGGAAGTGTTTTGTTGCAGTTATTGCTGCTAAAGGTGGTGCAACCAGTTATTAAGTTTAAGGGGGCAATTACTTTTTCACTTGGGTGGTATGGGTGTTTGATTACTTGTTCATTAAATAAATGAAATAATATTCTTACAATGTGTTTTGTGTTTACTCAGCTTCCCTTTGTGCGAATATTACATTTTGTGTAAAGATCCGAAACCATTTTCAGTGTGACAAATATGCAATACTACAAACAAATACTTTTTTTGTTGTTTTTTACTGCATTGTGTGTGTGTGTATATACATATACAGGGCTTGACACTAACACCCGTCAAATGCGGGTAAAATCATTGTAGTTTATAAAAGGCATCTGAAATAATTAAGCCAATCTGAGATGATGCTGTTGTTGTGTAGGATAGTGATTAAAATGAATTTTTCAACTAATTGTCTCGCTCTCTCTCTCTCTCTCTCTCTCACACACACACACACACACACACACACAATGTTGGAGGGTGTATTCTAGAGCCAGTGATTAACCACCACAATTTTGGGTAAATAAGCCATTTTGCTGGTATAGAACGTTTCCTTTCTTATGATAAACTAATGACAGAAACAAACAAAATATGATAGAAATCTGTTGGAAAAAACATGCAGCATAGCTATAAGAAGAATAAACTGCAGCTACGCTTGTTTTCCGTCTCCAAACTTTAATTCCCACCCCCAACGCAAAACTGCTATAGCAGGCACGCGCACGCAGACTTCAAAAGAGTGCAAGTGATGTAATGGCACTTTCGGCCAATCCGAGCGCTTCACCGGCAGCGCCAAGCTCCGTATATTCATCTGTTGAAGAAGCGTTGCTGTCTTTTCAGCACCACGGCGAGTCACTTCGGAACTGCAAGTTATCAAGAAACATCTTCATCGTCATTGGATTTTTATCATTTTTCATGTTTATTTTTCTTTCGAATATAGTATACTTTACTCATTTGAAGAACGCTTTCAGTGGTCAATTATAGATTGTTTAAAATGATACATGTGTAATTTAAAGCGCAAATATTTTCATTCGCGGCGCTTACACATTCAGTCGTGCTCGTACTGATAAATATATATCCCCTTGCATTTTGTCGTTTATAAAGACTCAGTTATTTAAAAATGTGCTTTTGACAGCTCCGGAATTCTGGACTAAAACCATTCGTCTGATTAAAGACAAAAATCAAGTAAAAATACTATTCAGAAGGGCAGCAGAGTTTCCGGATATCACTGGAACTCGCACGCTCGTGTGAGAGAAGTTAAGTTGCTGCAACAGCCTGCAATAGGTAGCTTACTGTAATCTTTATTCTTGTCGCCGGTATGTTCGTCTTCGTCGTTGGACTGCTTTACTTTTACGCGGTGGGTAGCGGGAGAATTGTGCGAGGTCATGACGCCAAGGGTACCCGCTTTGTTTGCAGTGCGATTCCCAAAAACGTGGATCCGAGCTGCTCGTTTCCCCCGAATCCCATGCAGAGCACGAGTGCGCAGGAGGACGAGCTGAAGGGCACGGTCATGCAGCTGCGCGAGACCGTTCTGCAGCAGCGGGAGACCATAGTTAACCAACAGGGCACAATCAAGGAGCTGACCTCGAAACTTTCGCGCTGCGAGACCTCCGCCCTGGACTCACCAAATGACGGAAAATATCCAGGTCAAGGGTTGTGGAGACAAGACTACGGCAAAAACACCATGGGGGACCTCCCTCGGGACCCGGCGGAAACTATCGACCACCTCGGGAAGACCATGCAAAGTCTTAAGGATCGGCTCGGGAATTTGGAGGTGAGGAATTGAGGGGTGGTGCTTCCAGGTGCGCAAGAGAATACCGAGTGAAAATGCTAGAATGAGCTTTTGTGGATTAATTATCAATCCTACATTAGGCGCCCTGACCAGTTAACATTTTTTTTTAAACCAGAAGAGTTCAAAGTAGTTTCGTGTGGAAGAGCTGGGTGTGACACTGTTCATTTGATCCAGTCGTCAACAAACTAGTTAATATAATGCACCAAGTTTTATTACCTTGAGTTAAATGCGTAAAAGACAGCACTAACTGGAATAATAAGCACGATGGTGGATTGTGTGCATATGTACGTATTTTACTGAATTATATATGCTTTGTAAAACTAGACAGATAGATAGATAAAAGGAAGACAGATAAATCCTGACTGTTTTACATCAGTCATCTATTTAAGTCATTTCTGTAATTATTTTCCTCAGCAGACGAGGAACGAACACATTATTACTTGCGCACACCAAAGAATACAAATCCGACGTCTGGAAATAAATTCATGAAATGCGCTTCACTGTCCACCGGTGCGCATTGATTCGGTCTCGAGCTGTTATTTGTAGTTGTATGACTACACATGACCCTAGAGTATGAACGACGATAGTCAAAAGCTGTTACGTGCGTAACCGCATCCGTTGTGCAAGAATCATTGAATTCCTCTTAGAGCATAACGGCAAGCCTTTCCTCTTGAACTAAACATGCGCTTAAATGGCACGTTCAAAACGCATTATATCGATTTGGAGCCCCTTATGTCCGTCACTACAAATATAGTCTAAAAGGGGTTTGAAAAGTAGCCATCACAATTTCCACTATTATCTGGAAAAGGCCTCTTTTTTTCTCGTTCTTTTTGAACAACAGGACACACACTATCGCGGGTTTTCCGCGTTCAGACCAACAGTTAACACTGGCTCTTTCTCGCACAAAACTGTCAGGGAACCAAGTCTTGGGCGTGCTCATTTCACGCCACCGCATTTTTGTCTGATACCATATATTTTATTTGGATTTTTGTCGTTGTTAACGGTTGACGTGCAGGGCACACCATGCCACCACCAGAACATTTACAACCGCGAGCTACAAGCGTACTGACACAAAGAGAGGATTGTGGGATATGATGTCGGCAGTGCTGCGCTGTGATCATCTTCCTCTGGCACATTCAGTTTCGTTTCTAGTTCTTTGATACGTTTCCGTGTTCCATTGCCCCAGCCCCTTGGGACACCAATGAATGCTTCCTTTAAAAGGGACAAAACTGCATTTATGGTTCCCAGTGGAAACGGGATGAATCAGTTTTGCTCAAGACAGGACTCCAGGTGCTTTCACACTGAGGACTGTGCCTGATATGGGGCCAAACTCTCGCCCCCTGGTCTGTCTTACACTCATGCTTCCTGTGAACTAGAGGAGGGGAACCTCAGGGCAATAGAAGGAGGATGTGTTGAAGATCAAGTTCATGGTTTATCCGTGTCACCACTGGAAACTGGCTTGTCAACCCCCAGATAACCACAGGGGGTGGGCTGTCCGTACACCACGCCAGTGCAGTTTCACACCCAGGTCACTGCACGCATCAGTTGGACCTTCTTATTAGAACCAGGTACCAGAACGATGCAGATCACATTTGAATTTGTACAATAAACTTTCATTCTGCTTTTCCCCCCCATATTCTCTGGTGAGAGCCTAAATCCAGCATAGCAGTTCACAGATTTACATTGTGTTTATTTTTGGCGGTGTCATATGAGGTATTTTGCAGCAGAGCCCGTATTTGCTTGTGTGAATACATGCTAGCCAGCTGTGGCTAACGCACTCGTCTCCCTGCCGTGCAGCAGCAGATACGGACGAACGGGTCGGCCGCGGCGCCCTCCGGCGAGATGCGCGACCTGCTGAAGGGCCGGCTGAGCGAGCTGGAGAAGCAGCTCCTCGGCAAAGTGGCCGAGCTGGAGGAGGAGAAGTCCCAGCTGTACAACGAGACCACGGCCCACCGCCAGCGCACCGAGAACACCCTCAACCAGCTGCTGGAGAGGATCACCGAGCTGGAGAGAGGTGCGCCGCTGTCACGTTCCTGCCTCTGCTTCACACGCACATGTGCACGATGTGGACACACACTCTCAAACACAAACGCGTAAAAACACACCCAAACAGGCATGCAGAAACACACAACTCATCTGCATGCACACAGACATACACACGCACAAACAAACACACTCGCACCCAAGCATACACAACCTCAAGCACGTCCTCATATAACTTCCCGGACCTCTAGCACTTTCCTCTATAACACACACGTACTGTAACGCTGTCCTTATGGATGTACCGTCAGGCCCTGTGTGACTGCAGCTGTCACTCACGGCCCTGTCTCCGCCCCCCGCTGCAGGAAACAGCAAGTTTAAATCGCCGGAGGAGTTCAAGCTGTCCCTGCCGCTGCGCACCAACTACCTGTACGGGCGCATTAAGAAGAGCCTGCCGGAGATGTACGCCTTCACCATCTGCATGTGGCTCAAGTCCAGCGCCAGCCCCGGCATCGGGACCCCCTTCTCCTACGGCGTGCCTGGCCAGGCCAACGAGATCGTGCTCATCGAGTGGGGCACCAACCCCATGGAGCTGCTGGTCAATGACAAGGTGGGCCGTCTGTCTGATGCTGAGAAACCACCTCCCCCCCTCACACACAGTCTCTAAGCCTCACCTCCGCTGTCCCCAAACCCCACCCCCAGGAAACCTCACACTCGTTCTCTCCCGTCACTGAGGCCCCACCCCCCCACCCGTGCCTGTCACTGAGCTCTGCTCCCGTGTCTAAATCCCACCCTCTATGCTCACTTTCATTGAGCCTGGTCCCTAAACTCCACCCCTCTCTGTTACAGCCCCCACCCCCCCCTCTCCTAACACTGGAGCTACACCTGGATACAAATCTTAAGCTTTCATAAGAAAAAAAAGTGGAAAAGTCATTTCTGTGGTGGCTTACCATAGCCAGTTCTCCAGCGACTCTGGTTCTCGCAAAGAGCATTCAAAAACACTCGGAACATCGAGCCTGATCACATGACATTACACTGCATCCATTTAGCATACAGGGCCTCACATAAGTGGCAGCGACTACGAAACGGAGTTAGCACTCAGAACCGTGCAAGTGCACACAGGCGCAGGAGCGGACAGCACTGTTAGCATCGGCATTTAACCGCGTCTCGCAAATTGGCTCCCTCACACTCAAAATTAAACTCCTAAGACACGGCGCATAATTAAACTCGCACATTTGGGGGAGGGGTGTGTGTGTGTGTGTGTGTGTGTGCGGTGTGAAAAACGTTGCGCGCTGCTGAACAGTGGATAACTGATTTCAACAGATGGATTTTTGCCTGAGGAAAGCGTGTCATCGGAGGCAGTGTGTCTACACAGCGTCTTCGTCTGCATGCATTATACATGTGCGCGCAGGGGAAAGAGGGAGGAGGGAGAGGACTGACAGAAGGGGGAAAAGAGAACGCTAGCTTGGGAGAGGGAGGGAGAGGGAGAGAGAGAGAGAGGGAGGGAGGGAGGGAGAGAGAGAGATGGCAAAGGAGGAACTGCAGAGGGGTCTTGTTTGCTTGTTAGTTTTTATGAAAATTCTAACAGGCGAGGCGACCATTTGGCAACATGCATGGCAGTGTTATTCCTCCCTATGTACAAATAAATTTGATGTAGAGAGATGATAGGAGAGGTAGAAAGAGGGGGGAGAAGGAGAGAGAGAGCGAGAGAGGGTGCGAGACGGAGAGCTGTGCCTTGGCTGTGATTCGCGGGACGCTGAATGGAAGAACCGCGCTCAGTGTGGGTTCTGGAAACGGTGAAAGACTGAGAAATAAACACTTCAGCCATGAATACTCGCTCCTTTCTCTCTCTCCCACTAACCCCCCCCCCCCTCCTCCTCCTCCTCCTCCTCCTCCTCCCCCCTTCTCTTGCTCTCTCCATATTCAGCATCGCTGTTGCAATCATTATTATAACTCATTGAGATTCAGCCACAGGGCATTCAAGTCTGGCTGTGTGTCAAACACAGATGATGCTCTAGACCTTGCCAGTGCAATTATTGATGGAGGTTGAAGGGATGCATTTTTAAAAGAAAAAAAAAGGTAGTTAATTAGTCTTTTCTAAGATGGAAACTCTGGGTATGTGCTTACCTTATTCTGTTTACCAAAGGAGGTACAAAAAAAAACAGTATTTCAGGTTAAATGTTTCTTTGGGGAATCTGTTTTTCTAATCTCTCCTCACAGAATACCAGGTTTTACCTGTTGAGCCATGTTCTGTACAGACTGCATATACTGTGCTACAGTCTCCTTTACTGTTCCAGTGAAAATATGTTTTAGATCGATCTTCATAATAGCCCTCTCTATTGCTTTTTATAATGTTCCCATTTCCACTGCCTACCGCATTTGCATAGCTATTATATTAATGTTCCCATATTGTGCCCTAGTTGCTTTTGCCTTCCCTTTTTCTTTCATCTGCCTTGCATTCTTTTTCCATTTCTCTGATGCACCGAAGCGTTTCCGCTGCATTCAGGTCGTCTCGTACACTTTATTTATGTCGCCTGTCTGTGCTGTCCTATATTTTCTTGAATCTGCCGTGTTATTCCATCCTTATCTCTATTGTCTTTTGTTCTTTCTCCACCTCCACTGCCTTCCTTTTCTTGCCTCGTTTCTACTTCCTCCTCTATTTTGACGTATCCGCTGTGTTCTATTTTGCGCTCATTGCCCCCCCCCCCCCGTCTTGCACGCAGGTGGCACAGCTGCCCCTGTCAGTGGGCGACGGGCACTGGCACCACGTCTGCATCACCTGGACAACCAGGGACGGGTACTGGGAGGCCTATCAGGACGGGGAGAAGCTGGGCTCCGGCGAGAACCTGGCCCCCTGGCACCCAATTAAACCGGGAGGAGCCATCATCCTGGGCCAGGAGCAGGTGAGCTCGGGCTTGAGCTTCTCACGCGAACAGGAGCTCTGCTCTGCCCCTTTCCCCCCGCCCCGGTCCCCCGCAGAGACTCAGGTGATGTCACACGGCGCAGACTGCCGTTTCCAGGGGATACTGTGCTGAGGGAGGAAGGAGCGGAGCGGTTTGTGCGTGAATGAGGCTCGCGCGGGTCTCTCTGCAGGATCCGCTAATCTCATTCAACATTTCACGCAATCATAATTATAAGATAAATATATTTTTTGGGTTATTGTAATGTTAATATATAAAACAGAGCATACATTTGTATTGTACTGTAGATTTTTATTCTTTCTTCTCTGATGTTTCACTTCATTAAATTAAATAACATCCAGTATTAAATTATGCAACACACATCCCATTGGGATTGTTTTTTCATGCTGGAGGACAGAATTGTTACGAAATGCTGAGAATTCACTTATTTTTACATATTCCACTGACTGCATATATCTGGCTCATTATAAAAGCCAAAGTTTTGGCTTTTTCAAAATTAAAATAATTTTAAATGTCTAACATATATATATATATATATATATATATATATATATGAGAAAGTGACTAGCTGGTATTTAGCCATCATGTGAACCTGAGTTTAAGTTTTGAATCTGAGGGGGAAAAAAGGAAAAAAAAAAAACATTTTTGTATTCTTGGTGCTTTTTGTCCCTGGCAGGACATCGTAGGCGGGCGTTTCGATGCCACCCAGGCGTTTGTGGGGGAGCTGAGCCAGTTCAACGTGTGGGACCGCGTCCTGCGGCCGGCCGACATCGAGGGCCTGGCCAACTGCTCCTCGTACATGCCGGGGAACGTGGTGCCCTGGGTGGACAGCAACGTGGAAGTGTTCGGCGGCGCCACCAAGTGGGCACTGGAGATGTGCGAGGACCGCGTGTACGACTCGTAAAGGACCCGCCGCGATTCCACAGAGACGCGGGAAGAATACCCCCCCAGTGGCCCCCTACCCCTACCCCTTCCCTCCCAAGTGACCCCCCTATGGCTATGACACACCACGGCAACAATGGTTTGACGGGTCATAGATCGCTCATAACCTGTTGCTGGATCTTGTTCCCATTTCAACTGGCTGGTAAGAGGGTTTTATTCATTTTTTCGGGGGGGGGGGGGGGGGGGGGAAGGCTGTTTGTTTGAATAATATGTATTCACTGTGTTCATAAACTTATATGCATATGCATGTGAGTCAGCTGTCGGTTAGCAAATTGTTGGTTTACATTTATTTTACCTTTGCTTGTGTTGTCTGGCTTTCTGTCAATGTGTTGAAAATGTAAAGTTAGAAAAGATTTCAGATTGCACTCTCTTTCTCCTGATTGTTGACAATTTTTGCGTGACCTGAGGTTTTAAAAAAAAACTTTTTACAACTGCTTTTGGAATATTTTTTAAATATTTTGTTGTTTCTATGTGCTTTTACATGAAATCACGACATGCAGGAGCTGATCTGTCAATTTGACAATCACAGCCTAATCCTGAATTTATGACATTGTCTCCAGTGCGACCTGTGTTTCTAAACACACCAGGAGCACTTTACAATGGAGGACAAAGAATGTGAACACAATCAAACTGTATGTTGTACACTGCCACAGGCGAACAGAATGTATGCCGTTTGACAAGTTCACAAACACACACACACACACAAAACACATGTGTGCGCGCACACATACTTGCACATACAAAAACACGTGTGTACACACGCTTGCACAAAACACACACATGCAAAAATGCACTTGTGTACTCAACACGTTAGGCCTTCCAAATCTTTCATTTGGAAGTTTGTGTGTCCAAGACACTAGTACACTAGTGTCACTATTGGTCCCCAGGATCCCTTCTGGTATTCTTACGAGGACTCTGAAGCACACTTCTCCCAAAATCCTCGCTATAACTGTAGCCTTACACAATTTCTGACAAAAAAAAAAAAAACAACAATCAACATTTTTGTAAAATGTATGTTTCTGAACATTCATGGAAACTGAACTGCGCTTGGTCACACCCCTTGATGATTCCAGAAGATGCATGAAAGTTCAATGCTTCAGCATCACCAGTAGGAAGCCAGGACCTGGTACAAACGGAGTAACACAGAGTACCTGCTGGGTCTATGATAGTGCTGTACCTGTGGTACGTAGTGTGCCAGCATACCCTGATTTCCAAAACCAATAATTATCCTTAGCTTAGCCCCCTGAGCCACAGTGCTGCACTGACCAGCACTGTCACACGTGCAGTACATGTGCATTAGTGCACTGCATAGTCCCTTGCTCTTATGACCATTACACACTGTGCGCGAGTGTGCTTTATCGCGGGCGGCCCTCGGCCTCGTCGCGTTTGTTACTCTGCACTAGCTGGGTCTCGCCACCACGGCCTTTTGGGCTCGCTCTTGCGCAAGAGCATCTGCCAAATAAGCGAAATGAAAAATGACCACTTTAAAAATTTTAAACATTTTGCTACGCAAGTAAAAACCTGTGACTGTGTACACAAAATGAATTCTAGCCAGCCCATTTTTTGGATGGTGTGTAATTATGGCGAGAGGGTTTTCACCTCTTCAGAGAATTACCAGTTGCACACCAACATTAAACACAAACGGAGTAGGTCTGCACCAATGAGACCGCGCTCTCTGATCTGCCCTGAGAGAAGGGAGCTTCTCCTGCTGAGATTAAACAGGCTCTGTGTTTAAAGGTTTTAAACAAACCGCTTTTCTCTACTTGGCCTTTGTCATGCCAGTCTGATGCCAAAATCTTGTGAACTTGTGCATGTGTGGTTGTCTGGATTTGTTTTATTCAATTTTCTTTTCTTCCAGTTTTTATGCAGTATATTCTGATGTTAAGTTAGATGTATTTGATTTGTCCAGCAATGTGTGATCTCTATTCATATGAAAGACATATGAGGGAGGGGGGAAATAATTAATGATCAACTGGTGTATAATTTGGTTGGTTTAGAGCTGTCATTCACATTTTACAATAATATTCAGGAGCGAGACCAAAATATGAGTTGCTGAGGTTATACAAAAAGAACATCTCCAAATACAGCATGAAGCCAGTCCATTAGAATAAAATTACTTTTTTTTTTTGATGAAAAGATTCACAGACAACACCTCAGCAAAATTTACAGGCCGTGTGTTCAGGTGGATCGTACGAACAACATTACCCACAATTCTGGACACTGCAATTTAATGGCCACCAGGGCAGCTCAGTTGTACCATGGGAAAAGACTGTGGCCATGTCACTTTACTCATAGACAAAACAGTGGAGGCTCAGCCAATCACAGAGTACATTTGATGTTTGTTGGATACTTTCTGGCTACTTCCTGATAATTTGCACAGGGACTTTTGAAAATTTAGGCAGAAAGTATCCACCAATCATTGTGGGCATTGTTCTACTGGTTGTTGCCAATTCACTCCATAACTTGCGGAGCTCCTCTCCATTTTCTATGAGTGAGGAGACATCACCACCTTCATCCCAATAAAATATGTAAAATGCAAGCCATATGCTGCTCAGAACAAGAATTCACTAAAGCTAGGTCCGTTTAAAAGAAGATGTTTCAAAATTCTGTGACTTCTGTGAAATTTGTGAGCTCAAAATATTTAAACAATAGAAATATTGGGGGAGGGACGGTCATTGAAAGAATGTAACAATGAAGACTATTTTAAAGAAATTACACAATTAAGCTATTATGAATTACTGATGAAGCATTTATTCTATGTACATACCTCATATGTTCTCTGTGCGTTTTTGTAAATGCATCATTTGTTCCAGAAAATACTATTTTTTAAAAATAGATTAAATATTTTATGTATATATGTATATTTCTACTCAAAAACTGAACTGTTTGTTTGTGTATGTGTAATTGCATTGTTGCTCTGTGCTAGGAAAATGAGAATTAATGTTATTTCACCTCGTTCTCCTTCCTGTCCTGTGTGAATTGATTCTCTCGATATGTGTAAGCAGAAAAGCTGCTTGGTGGAGACCTGGTTCTTTTAAGCACTGTAAACCCACCTCCAAGCAACAGGTCCTGGCCCCCTGTGAGGGGCTTTTGTTTATTTGCTCTTCTCATTGTTTGATTATTAAATAAAGCATATTTAAGAAAGTTTAAGCTTACCAAAAATGTCCTCAGTCTTTAAGTCTTTTGTGTGCGTTCGTGAAGATGAGGTGAACTCTATATGAAAGGCTGTGCAGTAGGTCAGGGTGTTAAGGCGCAGGTACAGACGCCTTAACGAGGTGGTTTAAAAGGCAGATACACAGCGTTGTGTGGGCGTCGGATCGCTCGGAGGCAAACGAGTTTAGAGCTGCGCGGAGATGTGCAGTCTACATGCGGGCAAAGAGTTATCTGTTCTGAAAAAAATCCCTCTCTCAGCCCAAAACACACATGCCCACGCACCGGCTCCCCTCCCACTGCCTCAGCCCCCATGACATCGGCAGCAAGGAGGCGGAGCGCCAAGCTGACTGAGATGGCTTCACTCTTAGTCAATGAAATGCTTCATAGATGTTACCCAAATCAATATTCAACCATTCATGTACATAACATTTCAGCAGGCAGAAAAAAAATGCTATTTGCACTGTCATGATCATATACACTGAACATATACACTGAAGCAGGGCAAGTGGCTACAGAGTAAACACACATGAATAACACGTCAGAAACACTTGAGTTCACAAACACCGAGTTAAGAGTGAAAATACATAACATACGTCACAAATTCTGGAATTCTGGGTCAGAACAAAAGGGCAGGAATATCCCAAACGCTAGCCTTGTCCCTTGATTGGTCGACACCGCTACGATCTCTCCGCGCCTCCCGCCTCTTTCCTCCCACGGCGTATCAAGATCAAGAAGTCGCAGAGGAGGGGCGTAGCTCAGAGCTCTGTTGAGCCGGATTCCTGTAATTAGCTCCCGTCTACTTTCTGCTCCTGTGCTCCTCGGGACTCATTAGAGCTGTGGTCTCCAAGCAATAAAAACCACTCCTGCAGCCCTTTACTGCAGTTCTGCAATTAGCACTGTACTCACTGTACAAAAGCCATTACACTCATAGGCCCAGGTCCACTGCTGTGATGCTGTGACATGCACAGGCTACACAAGGACATTACACTTGCATGCACACACACACGCACGCACATTCTACACAAGGACATTATACTTGCATGCACACACACGCACGCACACACACACACACACACACACACACACATTATACACAAGGACATTACACTTGCATGCACACACACACACGCACGCACACACGCACACAGGCTACACAAGGACATTACACCTGCATGCACTCACATACACACACACTCACACACTCACAGCGCTTTCTCTCACAGAAGTACATTTGTACTTCATTTTCAGAATGTCAAGTTCTGTGTGCTGTCTGAAACTCTTAGATCTGTAGCATTCACAAAGAGAGAGAAGTGTCTACAATAGCCAAGATCAGCCTTGGAGCAGCTGGGCTTTTTTAAAGGGTGAATTGCATCAAACAAACAGGCTGACGTACTATTTCCAGTCTTATTTTTTAAAGGGAACTGTCAATCATACAAGGCTGCATTAAAAACACTTGAGGCAGGTGAGCACACCTTGGCGAGACTACCAGGACAAGGTTTTTCCATTTCAAACGCCACTGAAAACAACTCCAGACTACACAAGGAAGCCATTGAAGTGTACACCAAGGCTATAAAGTATATAAAAGCATGAATAATCGCGTGCATGAGGCACAAAGTGTTAAGGCGAGATGAATGTGCCTCCTTCGCAATGTGCATGCAACTATAATTAGGGTCACCATTTTACCGAAAACAGTTTCCTCGCCAGCATTTCAATCATTGCTCAGCGTGAGATCAGCAGAGGCTTCTTTTACAGCACGACAATCATCGCATTACACCTCCCACGTCATCCGCATCGATAAGTCAACAGCTGCTTAATTATGATTGACAGAACTGTCTGTGCTGCACTCAGTGTGCTTATTAGAGTCACAGACATGGGGCAGTAGGATGTTATGGCTTTTTGTAACCTGTGGGAAGTAGCCTACACATATCATAGTTAGCACAACAAATTAATAGAAGGCTGTTTTTGCATATTTAGGGAGAAATCTTTTTCATATATAAAAATGCATCTTTCTGCATTGCAGACTTGGCTGGAACAGACAAGCGTTTTGCCGTGTGTGAAATACTGTGAAAGAATCTCTCGCCCCTGTTCAGAAACCCTTGCCAGCTTCGTTGCGTTGCCGTTTTCTTGTGCGAATCGTTCGTAATTGATGAGTTAGGAAGAACAGCGCTTATGAAATCCAGGAATTAAGGCCCGAGGAGTTTCGTCAGGCTAAGTGTGCAGACTTTCACGGGATCCAAAAACAGCCTCACGGAATCAGGGCGGGGGCTGAAAGGAGCCCGGTCTGCCACACACTGTCAGATTCTCTAAATGTTTTGACTCGGTGGCTCGTTTGTTTTGACTATGCGGTGCGTCTGCTGAGCTCGTGCTCGGTATTCATTTTTCAGTTTAAACTTTTTGTACTCGTACATTCTGATTTCTCAACTCAGAAACCAAGAGGATCATTTCTGCAAAGCTCTTGCCGCGTCCCACAATTTACATGAGCTGTGCCCTTACACCTTAGCCTCACAACTCCTCTCTGGGCTATGCTAGCACAGCAGAATTTAGATGTCCATCTCCAAGCTCCCAAATCTGGAATATAAATTGAGTTGGGTTGCCTAGCTCAGGTGGGAGTTTTATTGATAGGTCTGGACCTCCATTATTGCATTCCACAGAAGCACTGGTAATTAGGTTTTATGAAATATTCCTTTCAGTCGCTAACTTCTAAAGTGCCTTGCTTTGACACTACTGAATTTAAAACGAAGGCACTTATCACAAATCAGTTAATAACTGTCAAACAGTTACAGTACTAACTTTGAGGCACCTTGTGAAGTTGCTTTCATTACCAAAAATAAATAGTGTTTATTTAGGAAGTAAAAAAACTGAGAAATTAAAGCTCCATTCTTCCAACATGTCTAACTACTATCATACCATTTTGTAACTCCACTTTCAACTTTGAATTTAATAAATAAGCAAATGAATTTAAAAAGCCATTCTTTTAGACTCCCTCCACTCAAAAAATATATGTTTAATGGTTAACTCCTCTTGGAAGCTGCCTTTGACCATATGGATTGATTTTTGTGCAGAACCTGTCATGAGAGCTTCTCCGTACTTCCCTGAAATCTGAGTTGGAACCGGTTTAGGATGCAATCCCGAGGCAAGTACTTCATTCCACCCCTTCCCAAAGGAGCCCATTCTTAAACAAAATTGGGTGGAATTTGCTTATGAAAATAACATGGAGGTACGTGACAGCATAGAGGGAATCCGTGTTTGTAGAGCACATTTTACAGATGACTGCTTCCAGAACCAGAAGTCGATGGGTTTCACAAAGTAATTGATTTTGAATATGGATGTCGTGCGTACTGTGTATCCTGGGACTGCAGCAAGCATTGCCAATTTGCATATTCATAGATTCTGGCATTCTCAATGAGAGTAAAGGTGTAGAGATGTTACTAAGCCATTTTCAATAGTTTATTGAACTTCTTTTTTTTTGGTGGAAAAACCATATTAATCAAATATTTACTTTTTTTTTTTATTCCATGAGGTTTTAAAGTACATCTGGATGGGCACATTAAAATACGACTTCTTCAGAACAATTTGAACCATTTTGAATTATATATTATCCAAAGTTATTAGACATTTATTTTGCTTACTAGTTATTTAAATTAATTGTAAATGTTTTACAATTCTATTTATGAATTTATGATAGAAACTGAGAGGGCCTTTTTAAATTTACTAGATTTTTGTTGGTTCAAAGAAAATCACCATACAATATGGATTCTATATTAATGCAATGCTAATACCTGATTCGAACAAATAAATTCAAAAACGTAGATGATAACGAGCCAAGCCTGCGTTGTGCCTTGTGTTAAGTTAAAGGAGAAAAAAATATTGAAGATTGTGCTCAGAAACCTAATTATGAGCCTACTGATTAACTTCAGTTCTGAATTTGATCAGTTAAACATTTGTGATACCTCTGTATGTAATCATTTGCAAAAAAAGCATAATAAGAACAATATTGTGAGATTTTTACTCTTCGTGGTATACATAGCCATTTCTGACTTAATGTGGCTTAAGAGAGCAAATAATCTCTCTAAACATGAAAAGCACCTTAATAAGAAAATTAACAGCTGTTCAAAATTCTGTGACTGCAAGGGGGTCCCCTAGGACCAAGGTTGGGAACCAGAGGTCTAAATCTTTGGAGCACAATATTATAAAGCAAAGCAGATCAACAAGATCTCTAGTTGTTGAATCAGGTGTGCTTTGTTAGGGTTAGAGTGAGAACCAACAGGATGGTAGATCTCCAGGAACAGGGTTGTCCACCACTGATGTAGACTTAACAGTTCTCCATTCAGATTCATTAAGCGGGTAACAATGAAAAGGATAATGACAATTATCACTGTTACACTCTTTCCTGTGGATGCGAGTGGGACACTAATTAAGTACTTAGATCCTAATTAGCATTATGTTTGCTTCAGTTTAATGTGGGTGTTACACATACTCAAGCAAGCAACTTATCATGGAAAAATGCATTATTAATTATTAACACTCTCTTGAAAGCAGCTGCAATTGGAAATGACTGTAGTTTTTAATGACAAATTAGTGAGCAAACATTAATCATGCAATGGGTGTATGTAATAGTGCTTAACAATCATTTATTATAGCCATTAAAGGGGCAGTTCACCCAAAAATGAAATAGGACTCTGGGTAAGCAGAAATGACTATCTAATTCATCCAGATAGTTTTTCTGAGATTTGATGAGTTTTTGACTGGACCGCAACAGCGGGGTCAGCCCCTACAAACGCGAATGTCTGTGACTGAGTGAGTGATGAAGTTACACCACTGGTCGGCCGGATCACGTGCGTTAGGGCCAGCCACATGCTAGGTTTTAACCTGGTCTTGTTTTTAGATCTCCAGGAACAGGACTGAGCGGCCCCGACCTGCACCCAGCGCAGGGGTCCCCCCATGACGCACTTAAACACGCGGGAGAGTTCCGCTCAGTCGTATTGAGCTCAGTGGAGATGTGAAGAACATCTGAAGACCACCTTTCCCTCCACGGCTCAGAAACCCCTCCCGCGCGCACACACCGCCGACCCCCGAGCTGGACCCAACTGAAAGCACGCCGTTGACATCCGATTAAAATTTCAACGGCAGGTCGCGGCGTAGTGCTAATGACCAAACTGATGTTTTTTTTATTTTTTTAATGACATGACAGGGAAATGGCGGTGCGCGCGCGAGGGTTCCCGGGGCGGGGCGTTGCGCGGGACTCTCCCGCCGGGCCGCGCGCTCTCCCGCCGATGCGCTGACCCGCCCCCCCCGGCGCCGCTCCCTGCGCCGCTCCGGCACTGACCTTTCCGCCGCTCCCCGGCGCACAGCACGCCGCTGCAGCCGGGGCTTTTAGTGCGCGGGGAGCCCGGCGCACGCCAATTAACACGCGCTAATGAGAGAGCTCCACGCCCCCCTCCCCCCCCCCCCCCCCCCCCCCCCTCTCCCCCGCGCGGCCGGCGGCTTATAGAACGACCGTGCTCAAAAGGGAAGCGCTATTTACGCTCACACGAACAGACAGCGCCCGGACGGCACCCGCGCGTCAGACAGCGCCCGGACGGCACCCGCGCGTCAGGGTGACGGAGGTGTGCGTCCGCTCTCCCTCGTTCATGTGCGCGACTGCACGGACATAGAGACATGCTGAAAGTAGCAGACATAGGCGGGGGGGGGGGGCGAACTGAAAACATGGTGCTAACAATCATAAACAAAAACGTTTTTTATCCTTTTCGCTGTGGTTTCCATTTGCTTGCTCATGAACCGTCCCTGTGCTGTCCAACAGTGCCGTGTTCTTTAAAAGGAGCAGATGTAGTCTGCGACAGAAAGAAACTATATTAAGTATGATGCAATAAGAGGAACAGGAGCTTTGGGAGTTGGAACATGCCCCTTCCACCAACCAATCATATCACCGGCTAATGATCTCACTCCCTACACTGTTCCTACCTCCTCAGACACAGGCTACCCAGGAGAAATGATGCCCTGTAAACACACTAATACATTAATTATTTATATCAGACACGAATATGCACGCACATGCATGTACGTGCACACATAGAAACACATGCAATCTCATGCACAATTAAACATTCATACACCCAAGTATGCAAATGCACATAACATTGCAATCACACAAACGTGCACACACACAGACACACACGCACAGACAGACACACACACACACACAAACATTCAAAAATAATAAATGGATAATTGGACAGTGCATTCAGAAATAATACATCGATTCTCAGACTCCCTGCAGAGACCCCAGGGGAAATCTGGTAAATGTTCTTAAACTCTACGAGACAAAACAATGTTTCTGGGAATTCTCTGCGTACGCCATAACCCTTTTTCCCTTTTTCATTATGGGTACAATTACGGCATAAACAGAGTCTATTCAACTCTTCAAAATATGCAGAAAACCTACCGTGCACCTGGGAACATAACTTTCAATTGAAAACAAGTCACCCCATATGCTCAACAAGTGAACACAAAGGCAGTTCTCTATTTTGACCACGTTCAAGAGCTTGCCAATATATCTTTTTTATTTTCCACATTTCATTTCTATAAATTATTAAATATGGTCTTGATTAAATTTTAATTTTTATGACTGATTGGTGTGGTGTTCCACATACCTTGTGAGTGCTGCAGACTAGCTCCAAATCTTTTCCCCATCACTCCAGTTTTATTTTACTCATGCGCTCCACTGCAGTAGCGCACTAACTTTGAGCTACTCCCTGATTAATCTTTACAACGCCAGCTTTTTTAATATCTGCAAGTGCCAGGAACGTCTCCAGATTACCGTTTACCTCATGCGCCATTATCATTTTTCATCATATTCAATGAACTTTCGGTAATTTCTTCTACCTAAGCCTGCTTAAATGCCGCAGTGACACGCAGTTGCATGCTGGTCTGGCAGAGCACCTGCTGTGCTCGTGGTGCAGAAGTGCCGGAGTGGTACGGAAAAACACACCCAACTGCACCCGTTCCAACACCGGCCCGTTTAAAAATTCGTCTGACATTAACTAGCCATCCACCTACAGTAAAACCCCTCTGAACAGGCAGCCATTTCCTAACAAAAATGATCACACGCCGACCTTTATGACATCACTGGCTCAGAATGAGGAGTGCTGTCATTCAAAAGCCAAGGCACGTCACGTGACCAGACCCAAAAGGTCAGTTCAGCAGCTACCACAGGAAAAGCGATGGAAGAGCTGAGCTTCCCAGGAAAGAACTGCATTCTGTGGAAACTGTAGAGCCGCGTTTCTGTGCGGCTCATGGCACTGCTGCTCATTAATTCACACAGCCTCACTCCTTGACTGGCACGTTCGGAGCTTAGATCATCACACATCACAAATACATCAAAAGAAGAATTAAAGTCAAACATTACCTCCCCCCCTTCCCGCCCTCCATAAATGAGATGGTTTTACATTCACGTGCCTCTCACAATACATCAAATGTTGGGAATGTCAGAACGTGGTCGACGCTCTGTGACTGCATGCAGCTTAAAAAGGCACGCACTCAATCAGCGGCATGTGAACATGGCATGAAAGCAAGACACACAGACAAAGGCCATTCCTCTCTACCTCACCTGGAATGTGCTAAGCTTTCTGGCACAAAATGGTTGCCAGGTAATCAACCAGTTGGGGGCTACACATAGGAGTAGAGTAGAGGTAGTGGTAGAGCTGAGATCTTCCCTCTTCCACCGTGAAGAGCTTAGAGATCCTAAATGGCACAATACAAGTGTAATAAGGAATAATTTCATGGAGTCTGAGGATCACCCACACGACGCTTTGCGGAACAGGGGGGTTTCGGCAGAAAGCAAGCCGAGATTCCCAAACCGGTGGGCCTGGCCAGCGGGACCTGCTGGAGGAGTACGAGGTTCTGTGCCTTATTCCATAAGGCCTGCTGTCCCGTAATCAAATGTTACTGTGCGTTTCAGGACTTCTCCTGGTCGCCGAAACATGCAGGGACACAAACAAGCAAATGCAAATGTGTTCGATTCATAAATATCTGGCGGCTTTGGTGAGATTGCACCTGCGTATACAAACCCCCCCCCTTCCCCAGCTTCCCGTCAGCACCGACGCCACATTTTCACGTTTCCTAAAGACGTGAGAGAGGCGGAGAAGGAGAGCGCGCCGGTGAGGAAGATAATTGGGGTGAGAGAGAGGGTAAGGGAGAGAGACACATGTCGTGAGACTCCCAAACTAACGGGAGGTTTTCCCGCCGGCCTCCTCTCACCCCTGGCTCGCCGCGCGGTGAGCCGCTGCATGCCAATGCGTTGGCCCGGTTACACAACATTCCGTCGGAGAGAAAGGAGCGCGCTGCGTTTGGGAAGAAGAAGGAGCCGGGGATTTTGTTTTTTCTCTCGCGATTTTCAAACGCTCCGTAAAGCCGAGCCTAAATTCAGCGTGATTTACTGCAGCCTGAACTGAAAATCTTTTGAAGTGTGAAACGCTGTGCCTCGTTGCCGGCCAACGCCTCCCAGCAGCGCGTACAGGCCGATGATTCACTCGAGGAAATTCTTTTTATCCCCCCTACGGTTCATTAAGGCACGTCAAAAATCCACAGCGTAAAGCGGCTGAATTCCAACAAGAGTTCCCACGCCGGCGCGGGATCCAACAAACAACGGCATCCTGTGAAAAATACGTGATCGCAGGAAGTAAAGCAGCCGGTGTAAAGCTACTTCAAAAGCGGTCTGGTCGGCACTTGCAGTAGCCATGCCACGGTTTGGATAGTCGACGTTAGGGACAATCGAAAATATAAAAGAAAATATACAGCAGCAAGTAGCAACTAAGAGGGTTCCAAGCAGACATCACAGATACAGAGAAAACATGATGGAACACAGACAAGATAGATAGACAGAAAAAATAAGACAAGGCTTTGTGAGTATTGGATAGGCAATTTGTAAGTTATGATTCATTTTGTGTTAGGCCATGACCTCTTGAAATGTTTATTAATCAAGGGCATGAAAAAACACTTTTTCCAGCAATTTTGCCATGGATGTTAATTAGTGTGGAAATTGAATTTACATATGTGAGATCATAAAAAACACTAATTGCACTGACAGCTTCTTGTTAGCTGATTGTTCATGTCTTGGAGATGGCAGCTTTGGGATTTGAACTGACAACCTTCAGCTCGTTCCAATCGCTTAAATTACCTCCTCTCATCCTTTCCTCGCTCCTTAGCTCCAGAGGATGCAGAGAGAAAATAGGAGGAAGGAGGAATCAAGGAAATGTTTATTAGCCAAATGGAATGTCCTTGCTCTTTCAAGCAACAGTTTGAAGCCACATCAAATACATATGTGGCAGAGGTGGAGAAATTGATCAACTGGTCAATCATTTATACATCACATGTTCAAGAAAAAAAAAGGTTCTTCAAAGGATGCTCACACTCGCTGAAGGATCCTCTGGGAGCCTCCTAGAACCCCCAGAGAATCTAAAGATTTTTACCAGACTGGAAAGTCCTTAATGATGGTGAACCATCCCCGATCAGGACGAAGGAGGTCCCAAGGAGACGAAGACAAATATAATGGCATGAACCCAGTGTTTTAAAGGCCTGATTCTTATCCACTAGCACACAGTCTGGTGTATAGATGTGCCATCATGTTGAAAGCATCAGAATTTGACATGATTTCATTGTCAAATCATTTGACCAATCATATATGCACATTTCCACGCACTGTTTGCTCAAATTTTAATGTCACAGCTTTTCATATCCTTATGACTGAAGGTCATCGGAAAACAGTGCTGTGGGATCAACTTTGACAAATGTCCATGTGTGGGATCAATAGCGTGACTCATCTCTCCTTTAATCAATCTCAAAAGGGTTTTACTGACAGCACCATCCTGTTGCGACTGATAGCTCATGACAGAGATGGTAACTTGGGGACTCAAATGACTAAACTTCCACATCTAAGGCCCGATCCTTGAACACTAGGCCACACCCCAGTTCAGAGTGCTGGGTGGTGAATGGGGTTGCAAGGGTGGAGTACCACAACAGTCCAAGCTCTCAGTCTCAGAAAGAATATAACAACTCTATTAGGTTTTTCCATTGAGGGATCACAGCATTGTCGTTCTGAGTTTTTGCTATGAACAGACTGGGTCAACTTCGAAGTCAGTGGCAGGCAGGAAAGCATACAAGTTATCAGTCTCCGTTCTGCTGACACGTCCTGAAAATTGCAGCTCTCCAAAAGTTATGATTTTTTTTATTCAATTATTAGATGTGAAGTGATTATAGCGCCACCTTTTGACCAATTAGAGTCATATGAAAGTATTTGTTGTTGAGCCATGCCTGTTGTTTCAGCATGCTACCTTTAATGAGCCAACAGGAACAAAAAAAAAATTGTGGGCCCATATTGACTGTTTTCAATGAAATGTTGGATTACAAGTCAAACCACTTTGGTTAACACATCTACAACATTTCATGATGATGGAACTGTGAAGAAATTCTGACCAATTATGCAGTTTTTCCACATTCATTTGTTGATAGGAGCCATGCCATTGGGTTGGTTTATAGTACGTTTGTTTATCTCAGTCTCCTGAAGCTATGCACCAACTTTGAAACAAATAGGACCAATAATAACCCTGATTAAAAAGTGATACTACAGAAAGTTTGAGGGCGAAAAAAGAAAAATTGAGACTTAAGGCCAAAATTACACAACAAATGAACTGATCAGGCCACAGAACAAAATTGCAAAAATAAGTACTAAAGTGCATAGATAACAACAGGAAGAACAGAGAAGCAAATTCCCATTCAGCTGTTATTGCAGCGACAGGGTCTGTGTGCAGGTCTTGGCATGGTTAACAGTCCATAGCACACAGGCGGCACTAGGAGTCTGGTCTCTTGAAGGACATACAGGGTTTTTTATTTTTTAAAATGTATTTCATTTTTTATAATGCACAATTTTTACCGATTGCTATTGTCTGCCCGAGATGAGATTTATGAATAGATGGTCAACTTGTCCATCAGGACTTCTTTTGATCGCCATTGCCATTGTCTGGCCATGGGATGGTGAGAACTCTTTCCATTCAAAGAGCTCATTGGCCAAGAACAAAGCATACAATCAGCAGCTTTTCCATTAAGAATCATTTCTACTGGGCTCCTTCTATAAACCTCCTCCTGACTGTTCTGCAAGTCTCTTGTGTGAACGGAGCCTACATCAGTCACAATGCAACATATTCCAGTTTCTTGGTAAATGCCCACCTGGACACAAGAAAGCAGATATAGATGAGATTTGTCCAAATATGGTCTAAATCAAATTTGGACGTAGTCGGTACCGATTTTTCCCGGATCTGAATATAAACGCTCTTGCATGCATCTTCTCCAGCTCCTAACATTCTGCTTACAATATCATCTCGAAATGTGGCTGCAGGAGTTGCAACAGCAAAAAGCTGTGCAAAGCTGGTTGTAAAATTGGATGAAACACAAACACATGAAGCGCAATGACCAGGAGACATTAGATGTCTACAGGCAAAGAAGACTGTTCAAACAAACACACTGTTCTACAGTGCTGTTCTTGACTGCTCTAGTTCTTCTGCATTCTTGCCTTGTGATTTCTGAGCACTCGCAAGCCACTTGATCTGCATCTTGCTGAGGAAGCACGCAACTGATTTTATTCCACATGCATTGATTTAAAGATGGGCTGTCTTGCTCCAGATTTGCATTTACATTCCTCATCTGCCCACAGCCTAAAGTCTCCCTCCATAATTATAATCCTCCTAAGACCCAGTTGAACAGTTTAAAGCCAAGAGTCACCAAATACCATGAATTTGCAATGATGAACATCTGTGGGGTACTGACAGCAATGGCATTACCCCAAAGCAATATTAACAATGAATCAGTTTCAGACAACCTTTCGTACATCACTAGAAACGGGGGATATACAAATATGGAATTTAATGAGAAGAACAAAAAAAACAAGACAAGAGTTGAAGTTTTTTTTTGATAAGCTAGATATGTTAGCCATGTCTTTTGCTCAGGTCACTATGTACCGTAATGTAACACCACCAGCAGCAACACACACTTTGCCAGGCAAATTACGGCTACCATTCGCTGACTTGTTATTCGAGCCATCTTCCATGATGACATCATCTTGTGCATGATCAGGCTCCTCGAGCTCCTACATATACGGTCTCACCACAGAGATATTACTGACGCCACTTTCCACCATGATAACTAGCAACATCGGCTACAGAGGAGGACAGTGTACAAACTAGGAACCCGCAGCCGTGCGCGTTTGTTGACGTGTGATGTCTGCAACTCATCTGCATATTGATGGAAGGACCTCTCCATCCTGTAAACCAGGCTGGGGTCCGAGACAGGGCTGCTGAAAATGCAGCAGTTTTCAAGGTTGATTGATTTTTTGCCTGTGTTAACAGTGTCACATAGTTGGTAGAGCGCACATCTCCAGTAGAACATGAAAATTATAAGATTTAAGATCAGGCTTACTTTAGCCTTAAGTATTTACATTTTTTACATAATACAATTGTCTTGGATGACAAAAATATTTTGCATTGATAATACTTTTCTTATTATTGAATGTTCATTCTAGTGTGTTTCAGCATAGTAAAATTTATGGTTCTTGAGACCAGAGACAAAACCAAATAACTGAATCACAGGAGGATACAAGTGCTTCTGCTTTACAACTTATTTTTATGTCCCATTTGTACATTCCTCCAAAAATAGGAAGCCCAATTATATTTGTAGACGCGTCCAAATGCTGCAACATTCTCAGTTTATGATAGGTCGTTAAGTATGGTCCATAGCTCTTGATTGTTGTGTTGCTGCGTGATCTAAACCATATCTTGTTTCCTGACATCACTTTTCCGGTTTTTCCACTTTGCAGAGTTGTTCCCCGTCGCAGGGAGCACATCAAAATGCAAAATTTTATTGGATCGTTGATTTAATTGGTCAGCAGATTGATCGATTGACAATGCCAGCCAATCTCAAACTGCCACAACCCCTCATTTTCACTTAAGCCAGCGCGAGGCCTCTATCACTTCCTGGCCCTGCAGGTATGGGTAACCATAGAAACAGTCAGGAAGGCAAGGCAAAGAGAAAATAGGGCTCAGGGTCAATGCATTTCACAGCCAAAAAAAAAATATATATATATATATTTCCTGTATTAAAATGTTCCCCCACTGATATTTCAACTGATATTTTCAATATTTGGACAGGTTGAAAAAATAGAAGGACCCTTTCCAAGGGTCAGTGATTGACTAATCTACATCAAACCAAGGAAACAAACCTTACCCAAAGGTCTGCCTTCAGATCTTCTGAAGGAGGGTAAGATAGAATTAGTCATGCCTATCCCACACACACATACATTTCTGTCTTATTTTTGAGGCAGGTGTTTCAGGGCTAGGCAATTCATCTGCAAAGGGATTAACATAAGATCATCGTGAAGAAGAAATGTTAAAAAGTTTAAATATGAACCTTTTCACAGTGCTATCAGTCAGTCTGTTGTTACCTTTAGGTACAGAAAGGAAAGTAAATATTTTCAAAATATTTTCAATTTGGCACGTGTGCACTTTGTTAATGGGCCAGAAAATCTGTGTGTATTTATAACACGTCAGCAGAAAATGCACTCCCCAATGACTGAAGTATAATTAGATTCTTGTGCATGATTGGTTCATTTGTATCAGTGGAAAATCTGACTTGGGGGAGTTATTAGTGATAGTTATGAACAGGGAATGCACACACAGTTTCCAGGAATAATAATAATAATTACTATTATTATTATTATTATTATAAATCAATTTTAAAAATAATACACAGTAGCCCAAAATGCTTCACAAATTCAATAAGAGAAAAACAATGCTAAAACTGAACACAGCGATGATTCTACCACCTGGGGAATCGCACCCAAATTTCGACCACTGGTTGTTTGGACCCAAATCAGAATTGGTATTAGCACTGCTTAATGCCCGGGCACTGTAATTAGAGACAGTTTATCATTAGGAAGAGGACATACTCCCCATTCCTTCCAACCTTCTCTGGGCTCTACTGATGGAGCTTTTGGCAAATAGCGCAGAAACACTGAGAGTTGCTAGGTGACGCATCCTGTTACAGTGCTGTTTCCGGTGTGTGCCGTCAGCCAGCGGCCTGCTAAATGCATGATTAGTTGTGCTGTCACCCGGTAAGGGAGTCGGTTTGTTGGCGGGACATCCGCGTCCCATTGTGCACCAGCAATCCCGCCGGCCAATCGGGCGCCCGGCGTCTGCCTACGCACGCTTCGCGCGAAGTGCGCGCCTCCAACTCGATGTCTGCGTGAGCCTAACTGGCAGACTGCGGAGTGAAAAGCAGCAGCAGCAGCCGACATCACGTTTCAGAGGAGCGCACACTTTCTGTACTCTGCAGAACTGATGGAGAGGACTGTAACAATGAACTACTTACAGCAGCTCCTAATGACACGATGGCGTTATAATGGCTGGTATAGGGGCTTTTCCATGTTGGTGGTTTAAAGCAAAAAATGCACTTCAAGTAATGTGCACACAAGAACTGTGAGCCATATGTATTAAATGATTCACTACCATTATTCATCACAAGCATGCACAAATGTGCACATACAAACACACACGCACGCAAGTGCATGAATTTGAGTACAAAAATATACACACACGTGCAAAAATGCACAGACGCTTACACCTACATGTGCATGCACAACTGCACACACACAAATACAAGCACGCACACACAGAAATGCACTAATGCGCGCACACACACAAAGAAAAACCCGGAGAGAGACTGATTGTGAGGAGGCTGGTATGTGATCTAGTTTAAATAAAAGATTAAAAGATGCAGCAGCACCATAGTTGTTGCTGTGAATGCGGGGGGAGGGGGCAGAGATGCAGGGGCAGGGGGAGGGGGCAGGGGAGAGGGTAGGGGGTTCACAGCTCTCTGGGCTGGAGCGACTGCACGCCACTGGCACTCCCGGGCACACACGCATCTCCTGTCTGCCATCCTTTTGACAAGCAACCCAGTTTCCTCTCATTGTTCAGTGCTTTGTCACAGATAGGCAGCCACATCAATGCAGACAGCAGCATCAAATAGGCACAAGCAGCCCTCAATACCCCACAGTCCTCATTTTCCTGAATGTGGTATTGCTAATATCCTTCCACAAAGATCAGTGAAAGGGGTTCTCCACTGATCCTAGCCTCAGCAGTTATAATTAAAACACAGTTACGGCTTTTGTTGGATCTCTGGGGACACAGCACATTTCTTAGCACTGATCGCCCCCTAGAGGAGGGAAGTAAAACTTCTGACTACATATTCAGTTTGAAATAACCACTCTCCACACAATCTTTTTTTAATAGTCAATTTCTGTTGCAGCCTGAAAACTAATTTGCCAAAAGAGATTGCATGCAAAGTTTATAGTCCATTTTCATTCTTCTTTATTACAGAAATTCTGCATGAGGTCCAAAACACTTTTTAAAAAAGGAGTTCATATTTACTGTTTATCCACCCCCACCACCATTTTGGAGTGGGTTGAATCCATCAATAAGTGAAGAATGTTACACAGCCCTTAATCCATCCTCAGTTGTTGTGAAGGAGCACTATTCAGCTTAAAAAGTAGACTCGTGTGCCATGTTCCAAAACTATATGCCTGCGCTGTACTCTCGCAGGATGGGTTAAATGCAGAGGACAAATCACCCCACGGGGTTCAATAAAGCAGATCTTATGTGCCAGGACATTCAGTAGCATCTGTTCTCAAATGCACAGGAGAGTACAGACTACCAGGCAAGTCAGAGTGCAGTATGAACAATTTGACTACGTGGTTTCAAAAAGCAACGGTAATGTTTCAAAGGCAGACTTACACACTACCTAGAACACATTGTAGAGAGGGCGTGACTTATGCCTGAACAGTTAGGCCAAAAGTCTTCTCATACATAAATCACTCGTTTAAACTACACGTTATTTAAACAAAACCCTCAACTCTGAGCAAATACTTTGGGGCCGAATTGTGAAAACCCCTTACTTATGCTACAGTTAACACTATACCTTCAGTCCACTTGCTGCTTAAAACACGGTATTCTCAATCTCCTCCTTACGTTTACTTTGGTACTTTAACAATATAGGGTTAATACAACTTTGTAGGTTTATGCAATGACTGTTACTATCAGTGTCACTGACAACCAGGTACCATCTCTGTTCTTTGCCTAACCTTATCATATGCACTTTTGCAAGTCCCTCTGGATAACAGTGTCTGCTACATATGCAAATGTACTCGGGGGTGTGCAGAAAATCACAGCCTGCACTTGAGCATAATGCCGTAGTTACATATGCCATACACCATGTAATATATTTACTTACATCATAGCTCCCAAAAGTCCTTACTTTTTGACACAGCTTGTTCAAATCCGGACAAAGAACATGGCAGTAATTGGAAAATGTATGTGCAGATGTCAGTGGCCAATAAGTAAGCTAGAGTTATTTTCTCAACATTGTGAACTAGAAGTATGACAACCATTCACAGAGGTGGAGAATCCAGGTTCAGAAAGTAAAAGTTCATCCCAGGATTTTGTTCCAGTCACCTGGATTTGCTAATGAGCACCATTCTTCAGCCAGGAGGTAGAGGTAAATCAGCTGGCTGAGTTCAGGGGTGGATGCAATACATGGCAGGACTTTTACTTTCTGACCCCTGGATTGTCCACCTCTGACCATTCATGGTCCTCTAATGAAATACCTCAGGAATTTATATAAATGCACTCTGTACTGTAAATGTAAAGCCACATGAGGGCGCTATATGAACTGCAATACCAACAGTCCGCATGAAGACGCCTGGCGATGCACACTGATACTTCCATAAGGTGCTGTCTAAATGGCAAACAAAAGTGCTAAGAAACCCAAAAACGAAAACTGGTGGTCATGAAGTGCAACACTCAAAACTAGCAGCTCTGTTAAAGCGATAAGTCACTTTCTGGGGTAAGCTGCATCTGCATTTCAGGGCCACAAGTTTTCGCATTTTATTTTTGTGTTTTGCACTTCAGAGCCACCGTACTTCTGCACACAACGTAGCCTAAACATCTGAATGAGTGGCTGTGGTTTCCATGGAAACGCTTGGGTTTTTTTTTTAAAGCCTCGTATTATCTTTGTCAAAATGTATCTTGGAACAAAATTAAGTAAACGTACAGCGCATAAGAAGCTTGGCGGTTGTTCCCAAAAATACTTTACGAAGGCGTGTGTGAACTTAAATTGTTCAAGATCTTCGTGGAGTTTTATGAGGGAAAGACACTGAAATAGATTAACCGAGGGCATATCATTACAGTCATCATAATCTAAGTACATTAATTTACACCCAAAGACCAAAATGCTGCTTGCTGATCGTTAGCAGGTATCACATGCATCCCGGAAGCTCGGGACAGGTGAGAGTAACTCGGGCTGCCTCCGGGGAGCGCCCCGACCCCGGCATCCGACCGGTGTAAACTCGCCTTTCATAACGCTGAGCCTGCAACGGGGCAGGCGTGACGTCGGTGGTGGAGCCTACCTTTGCCTGCCTCCGCACTGCCGCACACGTTTGACAGCTCAGCTCTCGATCCGCATTGCCCGTAGGCGTACGACTGCGCGCTTGCCCCAGTCTTGCTGCTGGTCGCCTCGTGAAATAATACATACTTTATTGGGTAGAGGTAAATATCCTAAACGAGGCAAACTCAACCCCACTTGCACGGTAGGCTATTATGTAGGGATTTACACCGTTTAAGACTTGGATGTTCCCACACAACTCGTCTGGTGGTGGCTGTTTTTATTTATTTCGGTTGGGAGAGAAACCCATCGGATTGTTCCTCATTTGAAATAGGATAAAGGGATATAAACCTTTAAAGGGATATAAACATGTCCAGGGATCCAGAAGAAGTCAGCAAGCTCACCGAAAGTACATACAAGGTAAGCGATTAATGTTGTCCTACTTTACTCTCGATTAAAAGTTTTAATTGCATGGGGTTCATTTCAATTAACGCCCGCATGGGATATTTGTAACTTATCGCCACTCATTTTTGATATCATTAATCAGGTTCTTCTTTGGTCAAATGTGTGAATGAAAAGTGTCCTATCTGTTTGAAAAGGATTTACTAAGAAGCGAGACAACGGGGTAGTTTCGGCTGATTAGTTGTAGCCTAACTTATGGAAACCAGCGACTAACGCTTGGAACGAAGTTCTAGCGAAAATACAATAACTTTTTAATACGACTGCGATCCTAAAGTCCCTTGGGAGCGTATTTGACCGCGGTGCCTAACTTGTAGCCTCGGCGGTGGCTTGTCTAGGCTACAGGTGTTTTTCACTGCGTCCGTGGCACACCCAGTAACAGCACGCGAGACAAGAAATACATGAATTTGTCATAAGCCAGTCTTCCCGTGTCAAATAGTCACGCGCACACCTACCGCAGAAAATGGAAAGTGAAATATTTTACAATTAGCTGAAATTCCACTTTGTGTTGCCCGTTTTGTTTCGTGCTACTCGCGACTCTTCTTTATCTTGGACTTGGGACGTGTGGCAAATTATGATGCTTATGATTGTTTCATTGGTAAGCCTACAGATTTTAACACACTTCAATTATGTCCACAAAATGTTTTTTAAAAAGTAAACGAAGTTCTTACATCAAAACCGTAATGCTGAAAATACATTATTGATTACCTTTCGAAATAAAAGTATTTAAAAGCATCTGACACACACTTCATATATGATAACTGGTTTGTCTACATAGATCCACATCCTGAATTAATCATGAGATTACAGATAATTTGTTCATTTATTTTAATTACTGTAGGCCAGCCAGCTACAATGAATCGCCTGAATGGCAACACATCCACCATTGAGAATGCATTGGATATGCAATTCTACTTTTACTTTCTTCTTGTTCATATGTAATACGTATGCATCTCTCTCCCTTTCTCCCTGTGTGTGTGTGTGTGTGTGAGCGAGAGAGAGAGAGAGAGAGAGAGAGAGAGAGAGAGCATGTTGGGGGTATGCATTTACCACTCACATCATTTTTGCTTTCCCACATATTTTCAATTCCTCACTTGGCTACTGCTCCAACTTTTCCACAACTCTTAGCCAAATTTAGACATTTTTACTGCAAAGGAATTATTTTACATACATTCAAATTTTTGGCTGGACTGCAACAGCGGGGCCAGCCCTACAAACACGGATGTCTGTGACTGACTGAGTGAGTGACTGATGAAGTTACACCATTGGTCAGATGGATCACGTGTGTTAGGTCCAGCCATATACTAGGTTTTAACCTGGTCTTGTTATGCATCACATAAAGTTCACAAGTATTTCATACATTTCATCTGCCCATAAATGTCAGTTAATCTTAGGTCTTGATGCACTCAAATTAAATGACCTGAAAGTAACGAGGAAATGACAGGGAGATTTTTCGTTCCTTTTCTGGGACTTGTTCCAGCCAACGCTGTTTATGATGTGGAAAATAAGAGGGGAAAATAGCCACGAGTGGGCGTCAAACAAAAAATATATATTCATGTTTAATTCGCCTCCATTTTCTGGAAGCTAATCTTAAGGTTGTATTGATTATTAAACACAAAGTTATAACTATAAGTGTTCATAGGGGGAAATCAAACTTTA
The DNA here is from genome assembly GCF_013347855.1 of Anguilla anguilla. Lineage (NCBI taxonomy): Eukaryota > Metazoa > Chordata > Actinopteri > Anguilliformes > Anguillidae > Anguilla > Anguilla anguilla. Next base: position 12,067,463 of record NC_049217.1, read on the forward strand.
CTTGCAGGAAGAAACTTTCTATGGACTCTCAAAATAACTCTGTTTCGAAGAAAAGTTTAAAAATGATTAAGAATCCGTTTTTGCTCCCACTTAGAGCAGAGTTTGTTGTCATGGTGCATGATTCATTTGCTTATCACACCCCCCAATCTGTGGTTATTTGCATACCCTTTGTTTGGCACATTGTGCTTTTATATGGGTATACACTGCATATAGGTAGATACGGAAGCAGCTCAGGTTTAATGCATCTTGCCCTAGAGTAACGAAATAACCCATTACATCAATCGCAAATGCCATCTGACCCTGCAGAACGGTCTGCGCATTACACTACTGCTGCCATTGGAGAGAGTTAAAGCACACCACAACATAACAGATCAACAAAAAATATATATCACTGCCTATAGCACTTTGCAGATAGGCTATAACGGTCAAATTCTTCATAGGGTGTTGAACATTTTTAACCCAAAAGGACAAATTCCATCCACTCAAATGAAACATTTACTGGCCCAATACCTTCTGAGAGATTTAGGCATTGATTGAAGTTCCTCTGTGCTGAAGCTGAACGACCTAACAGTACAGTAAAGAGTAGCCTAAATGACAGAGATAGGTATTTTGGAATTTCAGCAAGCACCGTTTACAATGTGGTAAATAAGTTCACATGATCGTTAGTGAATCTTAACACCTGGCACGTATCCATACAGCATCTAAGGAGTATGGGCACTGTGCTAGGGTCAGGTTTGCCCATCAATATTCTGTCAACATCTACTATGAGAAAAAAGGCAAGACTGATCCTGGATCAGCACTCAAACTCTGTGACACACACTTACAGGCCCTGATGTCATTTACCATAACACGTGCAACAGCAGTGTCAGGAAGCCTGGACTAACAGTCCACTCATTTATCCTGAGAAATTTATTTTATGGGGACAATAGTTTTTATTTATTCATTTTTTACAGATTCTGCGCAGCTCAGTTAATGCACCACAGTTAAAATGAAGCAGTGGTGGCCGCGTATGTTGCAGGGATAGCAATGGGCTACCAGCTAGGATGCAGCATTGGGTAAAAATCTCCAGGAATATGCCACCCCCCCCCCCCCCCCCAAACCAATCGCATACACACCAGATCATAAAATAAGAGCGTAATGAGCAAAAGCAGAGGTATAAACTCAATAGTAAAATGCTTTTTCAAAATGATATAATTTAAAGCTTCAGATGCTGGTAAAATCATGCTACTTACAAAACTATAAACACAGAATAATTTTGTTGAGAATATTGGCAAAACTGGATTTTCTTTCAAAAAAGTAGGCTGCAGGAAATGTACTGGTGCCTAACGTGTTAGAAGTATTTAAAAAATTGTTTGACCCAGGACTGGCTGGGAGTGTGTTCAGGAGGTTGTTTGAAATGGTGAATTCTTTGGACCCATATTTGATTTTTTAAATTTTTTATAATTGTTTAATTTTTTATTGAACAATTTTATTAGTAATTTATGTGTAACAATACCTGTGCAAAACTAAATGAACGATACTTTGACGAGAATGCTTCTATGTGATGCGCCATAGGCCGTCAGGTTCTGACTGATCGTTCGGACCTCTTCCACAAGCCAGGGGAATTGCAGGGAATGCACCTGAAAACTGCCCTAGGCGGTTTGCATTACCGAGCCCCAGGAAATACAGATTCCTGGTCACAATGAGGATGTGCAGACAGAGCTACGAGTAGGGCAAGCATGCCTACCGACATGTAGTAGCGCATTGCACTTCAAACGCACTAATGGCTGTTTAAAGAAGAAACTAAATCCCGGTCTGAGAATATAATAGCCTACCAATCTAGCGTTTATAAACCCAGCTCGTTTCATTCGAATATTACAACTGACATATTTTAGCTGATGATAACTTTGAAATGAAAATGTTTTTTTTTTTCACTTCAAGTTCAAACGCAGGCTAATTATCAAGTTCCAATTAGTGACAACAATCTATGAGTTTCATAAAGCCGCTTACTTTCGCTGTAACTTTAAGGCCAGTAGCCGCGGTTTTAGTGAATGCCTTGATTTATACCAACTTTATGTCTAGACTTATTAATTGGTAGACATGTTGCACTGCAAAATGCGTTTTTTTTCTAGAGACATATGATTAATTGTATTTCATCTTGTGTAGAAAGGGGGATGTTTGTGATATTTCACACAGAAAACTTACCTGAACTACGAAACGGATGCATTCCTCCAAACTGCTATCAAACACTCTTTACCTTTCACAGGACGCGCGTGCGTGCTTGGTATAAGCAAAAAGGCGTCCTGTCCTGTACAAAAGATGACGTCACTACGCTAGACCCACGTTTCTAGCGTTTTTCGTTTTTGCCCGTGTTGTCGTTTTTAATGGTATGCATTGATCGATCAATGCTTTTGCACAATTAACGGCGAAATGTCTCGAAATCCGAAATGCTAGAACTTGGGTTACCCTAAACAAGTTCCGTGGCGTCCTCATCGATATGAAAAGCAATTTACCTACATAAAAATAATTTTAATTTTAATAAAATAAAACAATCCTTATTTATGCATCAAATGATCATTGTAGTCATAAAATATTTGTAAATCTGTATTTTCTTTTTCCTTCAGCACATATATGTTCAACTTTCAATTATTTGTATTTACATCTGTGCCATGGATGTTGGTTGATGATCTTCTGTTTTATTTATTTAATTATTCATGCATAAAAAAGGAAGGAAAATGCTTTATTCAACAACAAGTGATTGAAGTAAAGTGCCCATGGTGCTCTGTCATTTGGCCTGATACACTTGAATCTTGTCATACCGAGATTGCCTCTCTTTTGCCTCTCTCTTGCTCCTATTCAATAAAACAGATCTCTGATCAGTGCTTGAAAATGAACCCCAGAACATACAGTATTTTCTAGTTCTGACAGGATTTTTGATTCCCTTCAGAAAATGTCCACTGTACAACACTGTGTGACATTCAGTTTCTAAATGACAATATGGTTATTTTGACAAAGAAAGAACAATATGAAACACAGTTTAAGTCCTGAAATTTGGAGAAATATTTTGATATACAGCCAAAAATATTCCAATATAAGCGGCATAAACTGAGTTTTTTTATTTAGTGTTGGGCCAGAGATTATTCTTACTCTATTAAAACAAAAAGGTTGTATTATGTCAGAATTTGTTCTGCAATGAACAATGAATATTCCGACTTCATAATCAGGCATAATTATTCCTGAGGCAAGTAATACAATATTTTCATTTTGTGCCATTTCGGCAAAGAGCCAAGTCAACATTCAAGTAAAATCCACTGAGAATAACTTCAAATGAGCAGGGGTCTCAACTGGATAAATAAATTAATCAAGAGACAGACTGGAAAGGGCAACACGTCTGGGACGTCTACTTGGTGTTATCACTATTTAAACCACTCATAACCATTTGGTCACTAATGCCCCTCCTCTGCCAAGTGGAATCAGGCCGCCTCCCTCACTTCAGTTTCCAGTCCAATTTGGCTCCACCCACAATCCAGTCACAAAAGCCAGTCAGGAGTTGATATGGTTACCAGTAGGCCAGGGGCAGGGCTTAGGAGACTGCATGGTGATGTCACATCGGTCCCTGCCCATGCCACCAGGAAGAAGAAAATATTATTAAGGCCCTTTAAGAGTATTGATATTCTGTGCATAGAAGTGTCTGGCTAAATAATAATTAAATGATGTTTTTGCTCTACAAGGGTTACATCACTTTACATCATCCATGAGGAAGCACCAAATTCATTAATTAATACTTTATGAAGCAGTAATATCAGGCTAATTAAGGTGGTGCATACACATACTGAGTTAATGACATGGTGTACAATGGCAGTACGTGTGTAGTGAGCCCACCGAGCCCAGCTGTCATTGACAGTGAGAAACCTTCATATTGGCAGGACTGTTCACACTCAGTTGTGAGATCTTAAGAGGCAGAAAGATTTAATCTGATGACTGATATGGTTTTTTTTTTTTCTTCTTTTGTCTTTTTGTGTCTTCCCTCTTCTCCACTCCTCCGACCGAACCCAGAATGTTATGGAACAGTTCAACCCCGGGCTACGGAACCTGGTCACCCTGGGAAAAAACTATGAGAAGGCAGTGGGTGGTGAGTGGTTCAAGCTTTTTGTTCCGGAATGCCGAAAAGCAGACTACTTATACTAATTATTTTACATTCCAGCTGTTGTTTGGGTGGGATGGACTGGAGGGCAGAGCAGGGTGGGGGTGTCGATGTCAAATTGCTGTTAATTTGTGAATTTAGCATTGATGATAATAACTGCCAAAATTATCACCAAAAATGTTCAGGAAAACTGACAACTACGCTATTTATTGCAAGTGCACTACAGTGTAATAGATAACATTAAAATAGCATTTTAAGGGAATGTAAATAAGTCGAAGTCATGCTGTGATGGTACACAATCTTTTTTTATGAATTTCCTCCACGTACAGCCATGAACCTTGCAGGAAAAACGTACTTTGAGGCCGTGTCAAAAATAGGGGAGAATGCCGCAGTGTCACCAGTCTCCAGGGAACTGGGTAAGAATATGCTGCAGGAGATACCCAGCTCTCCTCCTCCTTTTCTTCTTCCTCCTCACCTGTCTCCTCCTTCCCCTTCCTTCCCCTGTTCTACTCCTCTTCCTCTTCTTTAGTCCTCCTCAGGAGATAGAAACTGAACACGGAAATCAGGTATTATTGTACATGCTTTGTTTGATTAGTTAGATAAAGCCTGGGAACAATCATGGGAGAGATGGACCACAGGCCTGTGTAGTGAATCTGTAAGACCCTTAAGGCTATTGAAGGTCTGCCATCCTGAGTGCTGCGTCTGGCTGAAGCACTGGCACTCAGTGCTCTGGCGTGTCCCCTGGACATGCAGTCCTCCAAGCCAACGGCTGTGCAACTGAGCTGCTAGATCATCAGGTTAGGTTGGCAGCATGTGCTTGGGGGGAGATGCACACAAGTTCACCTGTGCTATTAATTAATGGAGGATGTGGAAGGAAGGAGACAGGCCTGTAAACATGTCTAGGCATGGAGAAAATGAGAAAAAGCAGGGGAGAATCTGCACAAAAACTGCTGCAGCTGCACACTGATCAGGCGCTGAAGACATGCTCAGTATCAGGAGTTGCATAGTATCCCTCTGACCTCACAGCATTCCTCAGCATACCTGAGTCACACCTTAGCACTAAGCACAATACACAATACATAATACATCATTTCATGATTCGTTATGTGAAATTCATAAACAGTTAAATGTTTAGTGTTAAATCAACTCTTACAGAGTACACGTGGTCCCTACTGGTCTCATTTATACTCTGTTAAATTTTAAATTTATTAACACTGGACATTTTACTGAGTATGTCCATTCATTTGTAAGGGGAAGTGATGCATGCTAGTATTTTATTTCCTTGTGCATAATCCAGTTTAATGCCCTTTCATGCAAATGTTGGTGTGCAATGTGTAAATGAGTCATTCAAATGATCTTTCATTCCATTGCCATTCTCCTTTCTGTTTCTACCCCACCCTCTCCTCCACTGCTTTTGAGTGACTGGACTATATAACAGCGTACAGATCAACTGCGTTTGCATGCTACACCTCCAAAAGCACATTTTATTGTGAAAACTTTTTTGTTCTGTGAGGTTATTTGCTGGGTCATTTGGTCTGTTTGCAATCAAAATACTTTCACATTAATGCGTTTGTTTTGGGAGCAATAGCAGTTTCTGGGTACAGGTTTCTTGTGTCACACTTGCATTATGCATCAGGAATTTTCTGTCACACTGAATGCTTTGTAGCATTGAATGCACAGTGATGTCACATCAGTCCCTGGCCATGTTGTTGGACAGGACAGGTTACTGAGGGTCTGTGTTGATATTCTGTGAGTTGGAGCTTTCAATTCAGCTATCGAAGAGTTTGGCTACCCCTCTTGTTACATGTCTGCGTTTGCCATGTCTTGTGCAGCGCCTATTTAGCAGTTTATAGGGTCGCCAGATGCCTGTTCAAACTATTTGTACAGGTCCAGTTTGCGGTCTCGACCAGATAATGTAATGTCGGGTCAGGGATTGAAAGAATTTACTGTTAGTTTGTTCTGAATTTGCATCTCAACCACCGGTCAGTAATCTGTTTAGATAGCTAAGCGCCCAGTCCATCAGAGGTTCTGATAGCAATAACAACCACAATACCCCTCGCCCCCCCGGTTTTCTATTGGTCCTGACAGCATCCCACCCCCCCCCCCCCCCAATGAGAGCATCCCACCCCCCCGCTTCATCATTGGTTTCAGCAGCTCCCCTCCTCGTTCGCATTCAAGCTTCCAGCTGTGCATGTTTTGACAAATTCTAAATCTGGCCGCCCTAGCAGTGTAGGCTGTGTGAGAGCTGCTAGGTTAACTTTCTACATAGAAAAAAGGAAGCGCTATCATATAAAGCACAGTTAATGATCCGGAGAGCACCAGAGCTAACTGTGCAGCCTTGCAGGGGCAATGCACAATTGGCAATCAGTTTGCCCGGGGACAAGAGGGTTCAGCTTGTTCACAGTCCGTGTTTCATCGCTTGGTAGCAAACCCCTTCGGTTGGACACGTGCCCTGGGTCTGCCTGCCGAAGATGCACATGTAGCGTTTCCTCCAACTCTGTTCTATGCGAGCTTGACCTGTGGGCTGCACTGTTTGCATCAGCAGGCCAGCGACACCACATGTTTCAAAGAAGAACTGTGGATGTCTACCCTCTGAATCGAATTGGCTGTAGAGATTGCTACATGGATGTGACATTGCTGTAAATCACTAACTGCACATTCCAAATTGGGGAGGGAATCGGCCATGCTGCATTTTTGAAAAACAGAGCACAGGTAACACTGTGCCTCCCCAGTTACCCCACCTTAACACAAGATATGTACAAAATGCAGCCTACTGAACTTTTTAAATGTTAATTAAGCAAAGCTTTTATTCTGCTAACACATTACAACTGGGCATATCTCTCCTCATGTTAAAATTGCTACGACATGTTAGAGCAGGACAGGAGATTGGATTAGTCTGAGGGTAAAATCTGAGTCTGTCTGGATGCATGTATTTGTGTTTTCTGTAATCTTCTATCCGAGAGAAACCGTTTGTCTTGTGGCCCTCTTGTGCACTTGGGCTCAGGAATATGAGATAAGGAAAAAGCCCAGCCATCACTCCATTGTAAATATGACACACTTTCACATTCCTTACAGAAACAGAGATAACACAAGAAAGAATTTGGACTTTACCTGCCTGTTTTCCACACATACCTGAGATTAGGGCATATGGTTGTGAAATATTGACACTGCCCCGTGATAAAACACCTGCCGTGCTTTGTAAAGGCATGCTTGCAATCTCAATCTGAATGAGCTTCGCAATAGGATCTCCTCCATCTGACCTTCTTACACGACTAATCTGTGTGTTCGTTTTGGGTCCGTTGACTGTACGATAAAATTGTTTGCAAACATAGCGTATGTTTCATCTAGCTGATACAGCATCAGGACAAAATCCCTTAGGTAAATTGCTCTGGGCTGAAGAGAAAAAAATGATTTAAAATATTACAATGTAAAATGTAGTCCAGAAATGGTAGGAAGCACAATTTATTGTTTCCTAAAAAAAATTCCTCAGGCACCCTTAAAATTTCATATTCATGGGCATTATATGGTGGGGTTTTCTTGTTGTGTTGTTTCCTTTCTCTCTCATTGGTTGGGAACTCTGAAGGCCTTCCCTCACTTAGTCCCACGGTCCCAAGCATATGGACTACAGATCCCACAAATCCTCCCTGAAAGGAAAGCCAAAGACCGTCCAGCAGGTGCACCATTCCTTTGGGCTTGTTGATGCCAAGCTGCTCATTTGGCGAGTCTCCTGAATCAAACTGCTTCCATTGACATTTACATATAGGCTATTTATTAAGCAGACGGCATTAAAGGATCGACTTGAAACGCACCGTGCACAGTGAGCTAGGAATTGATTACAACACAAGCGAAAGTGTGTCAGTGTAAACACCACAAACGGAGCACTGTAATAAACACGCTGTCATGCCTCGGTGCTGCACCAGCCACACTGGCTGGTTCATAGGCTTAGTGCGGTTTCATTTGGGGTCAGCACGTGCAGTGGGTGTGGCATTACGCGGAGCTCATGGAACAGGCTTGGCAGGTTGGCGGCAAGGGTTTCAGTAGACCATACAATCCTTTTCTAATTGAGCTTGCTCAGAACAGATCGGCACGGTAAGTGCAGCTGTGTGTGCCTAGTGATCCCTTTCACAAATCTGGCGACGTCAAGCGCTGTGACCTTATACCGTTTCCCCATCAGGTGACTGAATTTGTTATAGAAACGCAGTCACGTCATTGCAGGCTGTGGAGGTGCGACCTGCCCTCTAACGTGACAGTGTTACAGATACTGCGTGTGCGTAATGACTTGGTAGGGCAATAGGACCTGTCAACCGAAAACAATTGAAGAACAGTGGGGATTCCATTCGTTCTTGTGTGATTCAGCTAAACACAAACTATTTTGGCACACGGTTTGGTTGCAATCAACTTGTAATGGTTTTCGCATCAAAATGTGCAAACTCTCTGCAAGCACTGCATGTACTGTACAAATATTATGTGTCTTAATTTAGTTTGTGATGTAAAGGATAGCTGCAAAAGATTGAATGTTGTTTTCAAATAATTATTGTATTTGCATCAGTATTAGAATCATGGCTTTGCGTTTATTGATCATTTTAGATTGCATAAGATATTTGCACATTATCGATATCAGAGCCTTTGTCTGTAGTTTTTTATAAAATGATGATGTCCATCTTGCTGCACCACAGGCTAGGAATATAGATTTGTACTTTACTCGGGCCATAACCAGTATCCAGGGGAGGGAGATGGGGAGAGGCGTGACATGCCTGTATTTTGGCTGATTGTAGACGAGACTAGCAGCAGCAGTACCTAGGCGGCAGCTTCTGGAACACAAGCAGTGAGAGAGTAACAGTGGTCCAGAGAGGACAGGGCCTGGATAATGAGCTGGAGATTTTTTGGAGTGAATAATAACACTGTTTCCCTGATGCTAGCATCGTGCTACCATTGAAAGATGTCCGTATTATGATAGCGAGGCACCTATGGTAGCCTTTGGCTTGACACTTACTGCACTCCTTGATCAACTGGCTTGACGAGGACCAAAGGGAATTAGAAAGGCCAGGTGTGGGCTTGAAGCACCAAGAAGGCACACCCGAAACACCACAAAAGCCCAGAAGCGTCGGTTCTTGTGTTTGGTCCTGCATGAACATTCTGTGTCATGCCTGTGTTAACTCACACGTCAAGTCACACACTGTGCTGGATGAATAAATAATGTTCAAATAAATTTAATATCACTGCTTTATTGCTTTCTGACCAGGGCTGGTTTATCACAGTCTGAAATAGTTGGACGGACTGCTGATCATGGTGAAATTGAGAGATTTGCTCTGAATGTTTGCGCTAGCGGTGAGAGATAAAAGGAGTTTTTGATCGAGGTGTCTGACGGTGGGAAAGATAACAGGCAGCAGCTCACCTCTGTTTCCTGAGCGACGGCTCTAATCACACCAGATGTGCTGCTGGAAGATTGGCAGAACTCGATGCTTGCTTGCTCACGGACATTGACTCGCCAAAGATGCTGCACAGATACGCAGATCTTTATGTTAATTGAACAGGGCTGATGATAGATGCTGGTGAGCAGATAAATCCATCCATATGACATGTCGATTGGTGGGGCAGTGCATACTCTAAAAGTGATGGACTTTTTAAAATAATAAATTTGGCGCCCAACACGGGGCTGAGTATACTCAATCCCCACCCCAATGTGGAATGTGCAATCGCCAGCAGCTGCGTTTGTGCTGCGAAACCCCACTGTCGATTCAGAAGAGTGTAGACAACCACAGTCTCTGAAACATGTGGTGTCACCAGCTTCTTCTTGACACATTGCAGACAACAGTCAAGATATAGAGCAGAGTCAGAGGAAAACTTTTCATATGTGGCCCCGCAATTTACTGCAATTTACAATAGACCAGAAGGAGTTGCTAGGTAGCGAGGATTTCACTGTTTTGTTTTCAGACTTTAGATCAGGGGTGTCAAACAATTCCCAGAGGGCCGCAGTATCTGCAGGTTTTTTTGTGGTTTCCTTTCAATCAGCTGCCAATTAAGGCCTTGAGAACAAGGTATATGGATTCATTAGCCGATCAATGGCTTAAATTGACCACTGGTGCCAAGAACACCCCGAAAACCAGCGGACACTGCAGCCCCCCAGGTTTGAAGTTTGACACCTGTGCTTAAGATGTTTTGTAGAATAAGTAAGCACACCCCCTCACCTAAAACCTATAGGAATCAGGTGACTACCAGTTGGGGGATCCACATCTGACCTAAGGACGGTGTAACTCACTCTGACCCTGTCCAGGCTCACTGACAGGGTACGTAACAGTGAGGTTAAAGACAGCATGACCACAAGTAACACAGCAGCATAATTAGTTACCCCAGTACATGTTTAAATAGTAATGTGACCCTTTTTCCCAGGTACTGTCAATCCCCCTTTGAATGGCTACAGTTGCAATATGAGACGTGAACCACAGCACAATGTACACCTTTTTACATCCTGCGTCTTTTTCTTTAAGACTATTTTAGGTCTCTCATGTCAATCAGGTAATTATTTCCCGCTGGGTACTGTACAAAAGACTGAGCAGTATCCATAATAAGCAACACCATATGGGTGTAAATAATGACACAGAACTCATATAGAGAGAGAAGAACTTCCTTTAGTTTAATTTTGTGGGTAGAGTAAAGGATGGGATGTCTATAATTATTTTCTACTGTATGTACAGGGTTGGAAACACTTAATGCATGAATATCGAGTAACCTAATAACACGTAGGGCCGCCCTTTGCCTTCAGAACAGCTTCAGTCCTTCTTGGAATGCTGTTATACAAGTTCTGAACTGTGTGTGATTGGATATTAGGGCATTCTTTATGAATAAATGCCTCCAGTTCTTTGAAGGATGAAGAAGGTGGAAAGGTACTTTCCACTCCTGAGTTAGTTGAACAGTGCCTTATGTGGGAATTGCCATCTTGGAATATGGGGACACCATGAGGGGACATTGTTTGAACCACAGCGAGCACCTAGTCTTATAACATAGATTTATATTCATTGGCTGCTATACGACTCTACAGAATCAATGGACCGCCATGAAATGGCTGCCCATAGCATTACTGATCCTGCACCATGTTTCCCAGTTAGGAACAGCCAGTGTGGGTTGAAGGCTTCCTTTTGTTTTCTTCAAATGTAAACCCTTCAGACTGTAGCCATTCTGTCATACACTGACTCTGATGTGGCAAGCAGGAAATTGGCAAGTAAATAACGTGTCAGATCCAGTAAAGCAAGGGTGAAACCATATGGCTAGCCAGTTTTACTCATGTTAGGTTGTCTATCACTTCTTTGCTATCTGCTAGATAGCTAATTACAGCTTTTTAGTAGCTAGGATCTTCATGGCAACTCTCATGTCTGGCTAGTTAGACTTAGCTAACTGTCTAGCTAATTTGATATAGCTAGCTAGCTAAATGTAAATGTATATAACGTTACATATATCGTGTAAATTCACATTTTTGATGTCTTAGCTTTGGCTACTTAATGTTGTTAGCTGATTGTATGCAGGGTGGGAAATTAACACCAGCCACCTTTATCTGTGAGTGGTAAGTTTAACAACTACCCATTATCTGGAAGGCCTGTTCTATTCTGGATACGTAGTTGTCTGGTATATCACTGAAATCGGCTCATGAATTTTGGGGTACACCAGCCACTGTGGCCTGTGGACAAAAAAGTTAGTTTCCTGCTGGTTGTATGCTCATCATGAGAAGAACTAAGTTACGTCCAGGAATACCACTGCTCCTGTTTTTACCAAGTTGGACAGATGACGTCTTTAAGTATTTGTTTCTGGAAAGAATAGCTATATGTAATTGTTATAGTTTAAGTTATTGAGTTTTCCATGATATTTTGTGTAATGTAGGGGCATGTCTTTGCGAAAAACAAATGTGAATTCAGTTTTTTTTTTTTATTAATGGGAAATTCCATTACATTTGATCTGTGAGTTTCTTACTTGTGGAAAATAACACTTCGCTTCAAACATTTTTCTGTGATTAATACAATGTGATACAGACTGCACTGGTGTTCCTCTGACTCAGCCATCTGAGCAGCAGGTGCTGGAGTCCTGAGTCAGCGCTTTGTGATCTCACTCCAGAGATCTGGTCATCACAATGAATCCAAGGCAATGCAACAGCACATACCCATTACACCCTGTCAGTGCAATTAATACAGCCTGCATCGGTGTTAAAAGTCAGTGTGATCATGCCAGTAGAAATCTTAACTGGAAATAACCAGGAATTGTTTTTCTTAATAGATTTTGCATCTCTAATCCAGAATTTGGAATGTCCGATTCACAAACTATGTACAAGCGTGCTCATATAAGCCCCCTGCTGCCAGCTTCGGAGAGTGAAAATAATTAATGGCTCCCCTACAAAACACATGGTGCCAGCCAGATGCTTCTTTTCACATTGCAGTATGAGACAATGTGAGACTACTAGCTGCATGTTCAGAGCAAGGATGGAGGAGACCCAATCATACACGTGTACAGAGAGTGAGCCAAGGGCACCCAGATGTCGCTCGAGCAATGGCCACTGTTATCCCCACCAACCAAATCCCTCTCATATATCCCTTGGGCGATGATTGGGCACCACCCATGCAGGGCTGCCGGGCATAGTCGGCTCTGGTACGAGCCGGATTTGATCCGAGACCCTGGTGCTCACACTTTTACAGAGAAAGCTACCAAGCAGCCACCAATATTAGAATATTTTAAAACTTTAAATGGGAGACTGTCAGGTGATAAGAGTTATCTTGAGTAAATATAAGATGCAGTAATTTATATGCAATAAAAGCATTATTATATGCAATGCGTATTATATGCAATGAAAATCTATATTAAGTTAGTTGAGGGAGGGGATTTGAAATGGTGGTGGTGATCAGGTGGAAAGACACCCCAGCTAAAGCCTATTAGCTCTTAGAGAGATAACACAGCAGGTTCTAAGGGTGGAGTTAGTCAGGACAAACTCCATTAATGACATTAACCTCTGTTCAGATTTGCGGAGTTGGTTTTCCACTTGAATAAGGATGCTCGAATTGGGTTGGCCTTATAACAGGTCGACGTAAACCATTTTAAGATATATGTGTGTACAACATGAGAGTATAATGGGGGACAATGCTGGGTGTGTAACTCAGATTGCAGGCTCAAATTCCAAGTGGAGCACTCAGAATCTGTGCCTTTATTTTCACTTGACAAATACAGTTGACCTGGTGGTTATCCTCACAATTTAAAATGGCAAGCTTGTCCTGATCTAAATGATAAATTATTTGTCAAAGCTACCCTGTTTCTTTTAGTCCTGAACAATAATAACCCTTTTGTTACAACAGATGTATCATAGACTCAAGTCTAAACCATTGGCAGACCATTCCAGGCAAATATTCATTGGGGGCTGGGATGACCTTCTCTGCCACCTCAGTGTTGGACTTGTTTTGTTATGCAAGGCTGTGTAGTAAAGATAATATGGCAAACAGGTGATCACCTTGAGAGAACTTCAAACTGTGCTCCTGTCACCTGGCTCAGTGCCTCATTAGACATATTTTTATAATCTTCCCAGTTGCCTAGAGACATAATGTCCGGGCCAATGATATGTTGGCTAAACAAAACAGGCTGAACCGCAGGCAAAGTGCAAATCCTGTGGTCTGAGGATATGTGGGTCTTCTTCCTCTGCACTGCTTTAGTACCCGGGTGGGAGGGTGCATAAAGGCTGTAATCACTCACCTGGGTCAAATAGTTAATTAAAATATTTTTTTATGTGCAAGTAAGTATTTGAAAACACTCCCTGAAAATCCCTGAACATTTTCAGCATGCTACCAGTCAAAATGTGCATTCGTATTAAATAATTTTGCTTTCAATATTGGAGAAATCGTCTTTTTTTCAAAATATCAGCAATGTACAGGAGCTGCACTAATGTCTAAACGATTTTCAAGCATTTTTTTTTGTTTGTTTGTAAAGTTAAAAAAAATCTTAAAGTAGTTTGCAATAGATGCCATTACACTGTAATAATACCAGCAGTAACCTTTTTCTGACAGTTATTTTGAAAACTGGCTATTAAGAGAAACGAGAGTTGTTTAAATAAGATGAATCATGCGTTTAGTCAGCTTAAAGAAGGGCACTTCCGGAAAACGGTCTCTTGGAAGAGTGAATCACAGAAGGTGGAAGGTAACCCTGTGCTGCTCGGTACAGTCAGCGTTTCCTTCTTTGGTGTCTCTGAGGAACGTCTCCCAAGTGACAGGAGAAGCATGGAACAGAATTTCTTCAAAATTCTTAACATGGAGAGTACTGGCTCTCTACTGATGAAGTGATACATTCCAGTTTATTTTATTCCTACATCAATTTCATTAAGGGGCATTTACAGTACTGTGGTAGGACATGTTCTGTGCTGTAAGATAGCAGTACAATGATACTCAAGTTACGAATGTCTTGTAGGTGAATAGATTATGTGGTTCCAGTTGATTGCCGATCATCCGATCCTAAGCTTTATCTCCATGCAATCGACTGAAATAATGCTTGCACAGGGAATGTTATTTAAATGTTCTTTAAGTGTTTCACTGATGTTTCTTATCTTCTCAGGTGTTGTGCTAATGGAGATCTCTGAAGCGCACAAGAAGATCCACTTAGAGTTAGAGGAGAATGTGAGTGTTCTAGTTCCCTGGGTTTCTTAATACCAAAAAATGAATAGAAAAGTACATTTTTGACATCAAGACATTTTCTTTTTTGTCTGTAAAGTTGGGAAACTTTTTTCATACTGTGGCCAGTGCTAGTAAATCTGTCAAGCAAAAACGGGTATAAATCTGGCAACAAATTCACCAGGATGGCAACACTTTATCCCCCGAACTTTGATATGTTTGACACTGTTGCCGTGGTGATTCAGCAGTAAAGCCCACTCTTTTATCAGTGACCATGGGATAGATACTGTAGCACATTCTCATATGGTAGGGCAGGCACTGCTTGCTGTTATGTTGTAAAACAATTACACACAAAAGAGTCGATGTTTTAGGCCTTTTGTAGAGATGCCAGCAAGATTTCTGAAGAACATGCTGAAGTTAAATATGCACTGTGGGAGAGAGGAGAACTATCGAGGGGGCACAATGACATCCAATCCCCAATACACACACACACACAAACACACAAGCAAGCATGTACACATATGCACACACATACATACACAAATATGAATGCATATACACACACTGTCAAACACATACACACACTCACTCTCATGTATGACCATAATGCACGCATACGCATACGCCGCAAGGTATGGTAAAGAAACTCTAGTGGAGGCAAGAATCCAGGACATGGCATCAGGGAAGGATGGGCTTTGCCTCGCACTACGGAACCACAGAGCCAGCAGTGGAACCATGGGAACCATGGTAACCGTACCGTGGTAACCGTGGGCATTCCCTGCATCACTGGGCTGAGTCACTATTGCCCCCAAGCTTACACAACAGCCATATTTACACTAATCAAGTGTCTTTCCAGGCTTTACCTCACAGACAAGCTTAAACACAGAATATTCTCTCGCTGTAAGTTACTCTGCAAACTTTATCTGCCACGGGATGATGCAGCCCCACGACCCGATGACCGTTTGTTACAATGTTAGTCCAAACAAAATCTTTTCAGTGTCTTTCTGAAGAATAACCTTGGACGGTCAGAGACAGTCTGTTTTCCAAGACATTGCTATTAACTCCATGAATGTGGTTTGTGTTGATTTTGTTTTGAAGATAGCTGCCGATTTTGATCGAACAGAATTGCATTATAGTGTATTGTTCTGTATTGTACTGTATACTACATTACACTTAGGCATTTAGTAGACGCGCTTATCCAGTGAGACTTACGCACATTACATTTTGACATACAGTGCATTCATACAGATGGATATTTTACTGAGGCTATTCAGGTTAAGTAGCTTCATGCCCAATTCCTTAGCCATCATGCTCCACAGCTGCTCTGTACATAACTGCTGTACATTACTACTGTATATTACAGCACTGCTGCATTCTCCCTCCCTTATGTTGGTTCTTTCCACATTCTCCGCTTGTTTACAGTTCAAAATATTTCACAAAGAGATCATCACAGAGCTGGAGAAGAAGACAGACATGGATGTGAAATACATGAATGTGAGTATGTTCGCTGTCACGCGTGGATGTGTATTTGTTCTTGATCTCATGTGCACGTACAGTGTGTTCACCCACAGGTGAATGTGCAGAGGAGTCCTTCAGCTGTGAACATGTGTATGTTCACATGGGAATGCGTGTTCATTTTCACTGGGGAATGTATGCGCATTTGAACACGTGAATGCACAGGAATGTTCATTCTAACTGTGGAGTTGCAGGAAAAAAGTCTACCCTTGTCTTGAAATAGAGAGGCTATCCAGTCAGCAAATCAATTCACACTACATCCAATTACAAGAGTTTTTATTTCTGCAGAAAGAGTATGTCTGCCAACAGTCAACACTATACAAAAGAACATTATTTACAGTAATCGATACCCTCCCAGACAGTCTGT